>NC_067167.1:7752412-8054079 GCF_903995435.1 Acomys russatus | reverse complement strand
TGGCAGAGTTTATAGGGAAGACAGTTAAGAAAAAGGCACAGAGGTGCCTGTGCTCTGTTGGAAACCGTATCTTCCTAGGAGTTCGTTGAAACAGACTGCTGCCCTCTGGCTTTAGCAGGTCCAATGGGTGGGCAGTGGAGAGCAAACGCTCCAGGAGTCTCACAGGCCTGACGCTGCATCTTACAAGGTGGGTCTTAACTTGACCTGAGGCCCTTCAAGCCTAGTCAACCGCAAAGGCGCTGGACAACACAGTTCCTAATGCATCCAAGGCTATCCCGTCTTCTTAACCACTTTCCTGCCTGCTCCCAAGCCAGGCTCAGATTCCACCTTATTTATAGCCCTAACATACTGGACCCAACCTCCACAGCGCCTGCCTAAGACTTGCACTTTATTTTTTTTTAACTGAGATTTTTAAAAATTGAAAATAGATTTTTAAAAAGTGATATATTCTGTTTATTGTTTTACCTTCCCCAACTCTTTCCAGATCCTCCCCACCTCCCCAATCACCAAATCCATGCCCTTTCTCTCCCTCGTTAGAATACAAATAGGCACCTAATAATAATAATAATAATAATAATAATAAGATAAAATAGAAACAAACCAGGATAGGACAAAACAAGAAGAGAGAGAGAGAGAGAGAGAGAGAGAGAGAGAGAGAGAGAGAGAGAGAGAGAGAGAGAACCAAAGAAAAACACCAGAAACACATACAGATAGATGCTCAGACACATTCTTACACACAAGAAACTCATGAAAACAAAATTGGAAACCATACTATATAAGCAAAAGATTGTAAAGGGAAACAAACAAAATAAAACAACACCCCCCTCACCCCCCAAAAAAAACTCTCCAAAAATACCATTCAGTTCACTTTGTGTTGACCATCTGCTGGGCCAGGATCAGCCCTTAAGTGTGACTTGCATACCCAGTGAGACAGACTCTGTTGAAGAAGACTAATTTTTCCTTTTTTAAGGGGCCATGCCTGCTTCTTCTCAGGCTTCACACATGGCGTAGAGCTACAGCGCAGCAGAGAGGCAATAAATATTTGGTGAGTTAGGAAGTAGCCAGTCCTTCAGGAGAATTAGGATTGCGAGTCACCAAATATGAGGGTCAGGCCAGAGAGTGACACCCTTTTAAGGGAAGGAAGTCAGGCACCCAGAGCTGGGTACAGAGGCACAAATGGCCCTGAGGGCGGGAGGAGCCCAGGAGGCAGAAGGCACCTGTTTGGTGTTGAGACCAAAGGCCCATACTGGCCCTGGGTGAACAGTTCTTGCCTTAAATATTGTCAGTAGCCACCCTAGAGCCAGGCATCAAGTACCAGCCCACATTAACCAACCGTTTGTATAGCCTCCACATAATTTATAAGTAGACGCAAAGGAATCACATGAGACAAGCCAAAGAGGGCGCTGCCCAGTGCCTCACCCCAGAGCATCTTCAGAGACTATTAGTATTATTTTGGTATTCTTTTAAAAATATATATCTATGGAAGGATAGCAGGCTACCAAGAAGAGACTTGATACCCTATGAGAATATAAAGGGGGAGGAAGTCCCCCTCAGTCACAGTCATAGGGGAGGGGAGTAGGGGGAAAATGGGAGGGAGGGAGGAATGGGAGGATACAAGGGATGGGATAACCATTGAGATGTAATATGAATAAATTAATAAAAATTTTTCAAAAAAAATAAAATATTACAGTAATTACTAAAAATAGGATTGTGCTCTTTAGGAAAATGTTGGTGGTATGCTTTGTGATAGTTATCTAAAATGTAATTCTAAATTAAATGTAATACTTTAAGCAATAACTCCATCCCTTGTTTATTGATGGACACTTAGGCTGATTGTATATCTTGGTTATTTTGACTAATGCTGCAATGAGGGAGTGCTAATACCTCTTCAAGGACTGACTCAATTCCTTTGGCTAGATCTACTGAGGTGTAAGATTGCTACATGATCTGGTGTTTGTTTTGTTTTGTTTTGTTTTTTGTTGTTGTTGTTGTTCTGTTTTTGTTTTTGAGGATCTCCCATGCTGTGTTCCATATTGACTCTACTAGTTTATGTTCTGACTAACAAGCACAGAGTCCTTTTCTCTAGATCCTTATCTATAGTTTTATTTTTTTGTCTTTACAAACTAGCAATTCTAACAGGTGTATGGTCATATATGTTCTAATTTACATTCCAATTTGAGTGTCCATTAATGGATAAATTAATTTTAAAATGCAATTCACAGTGGAAAAAATATCTATATCTATTTTGATCTTATATGTACGAGCGTCTGCCCACATTGCATGTCTCTGCATCGCCTATGTGACTGGTGTCTGTAGTGTCAGAGGTCCCGAAAATGGAGCTATAGAGAGCTGTGAGCCTCCATGGGTGAGTGCTGGGAACCCAGCTCAGTTCCCTGCAAGACACTTAGACACCGTGCAGTTGGAGCTAAGGAATGTCAGCTTTACCGTGTACACGCCAGCACTGGCAACTGTCAATATTTACAACTTGACTTCCTCTCCGAAATTCAAATGGTTGCTTGCTGTTTCTTTTTTGTGAACTACAGAACTTGAATAGTATTCTACGTATTTATCAATGGCATTCTTATGACGGCCAAAGATCCAGGCTCTTGAGTAAACGCTAAAACCGCCTGGTTGTGGGGGTGATGGCTGTGGTTGTGGTTGTGGTTTTAAACAACTGTAGATGGCAGAGTTAAAAGTGCTAAGTACTGAGGCCCTGGTAGGAGGTGACAGAAAGATGACTTGGACACTCACCTGTTTTCTCAGTGAGCTAGCCATCAAGGTGAGGAGATGAACGTAGGGCTAGACGGTCCTACTGGGCCATGGGGGATGGGTGACAGCAGGGCAGAGCCAGATGTGCGACTCTTGTCTTGACTAGGGTTGAGGAGGCTTCCAATAGGTGATGCTTGCACAATTGAAACTTGGAGAAGCAAGAACCGTGTAGAAGGGGCTCTGGGTGACAGAGCAGACAGAGAGTGTTGAATATTCTGACTGTGGTTTGGGTGACAGAAAAGAACACCCAATGGATGTGGGTTTTATCAGCTGAGGAATAGGACTGACTGACAAAACAGAGAGGCAGCCATTTTGGGGGCTGTTAATGAGAAGAGGCACAGCATGGCAGTCAGAAGTCCAGGTCACTCCCTGCCTTCTCTCTGTGCCCTCAACACTGACCTTGTCCTCAGGCCACCATTCTCTGACCGGTCATAGGTTTGCTATATCTCACCCATTTCTTTACTGCCCAGAGAGTCTCTCACAGATTCCATTTAATTGCGAGGAGGTTCCCCCCCCCCCTTTCTTTCTTAACACAATATTTTAATCAGAATTAAACCAATACCAATCTGCTTTCATAGAGAAAATATTTTCTGGAGTCAACCTTTTTAAAATAATTTTAAGATTTT
This sequence comes from Acomys russatus, assembly GCF_903995435.1. Lineage (NCBI taxonomy): Eukaryota > Metazoa > Chordata > Mammalia > Rodentia > Muridae > Acomys > Acomys russatus. The sequence continues at coordinate 8,050,684 of NC_067167.1, read as the reverse complement.
AAGGGAAAGCGTTGATTAGGTGTGTCTAACCTGTGGCCTGTAGGATGCATGCAGCCCAGGAAAACTATGAATGTGGCCTGGCCCAAAAGCACGGACTTATGTAAGACATTATGAGATTGTGCGGTGGGGCGGGGGGGGGGGGAGCGTGATTGCATGGTTCTGGAACACAGAGTTTGTGGATGACAGCACTGTGTCCCAATGTCAAAAAGGCAGACGCCCTTGCTTGCTGCCAGCGCCTCATCCATCCTCACTTTTGCTTGCATTAGCTCCTTTCCTCTTGTTTTCTATATTAAACTTTGTTCAGTGTATTTGTGGGGTTGGCCAATGTATTTCATTTCTATCTTTCATCTCTTTCTTTTTCCTTCTTTTTCTTTGAGATGCTAAGGATGAAACCCAGGGCATCTTTGAGACAGCATCTCACTTTGCACCAGACTAGCCATGTACTCTTGTATATATAACTCAGGTCACCCATTCCTTGTGAGTCATCTTCTGCCACAGACCATGAACCGTTAATCCTCCTACCTCAGCTTTCTTGGTTTGGATATCCCAGGCATGTGTGATACCCAGCCATAAAAACTAAACTCTTAGCATGTATTAATTGCATTTTCATCATGCTATTTTCATACATGTACATAGTTTTCTGCTTGAAACTATCCGAGACCGTAGCAATTATTTTCCTTAGGCTAAATTTGTGGGTCAAGAAATTCTGTGTTGACTCTTTCATTTAATAAAATCCTCATTGAGACTTGGGTGAAAAGCCAGTCGTCCTCAGGTAGGCAGAGATTAGCTGTTGCTCTGGCCGTTGATTTGGAGGATTTAGCAGTTGGGACCTTGTGTGTCTAGCTGGTTTGATGGCTCTTTTGCTAGGCCACCAGTTGAGTGGCCTTTACAGATAAGCTTTTTTGATGGAGAATGCTGACTGAGTTTCAATGAAGAGACATGTTAGTGCCGTCCCCAAACAAATAACTTTATTATTTTCATTAGTAGACATACTATAGACATTCGTGATTACTATCACTGTATGTAAAAAAAAAAAGGTGTGTGGTGTGTGTGTGTGTGTGTGTGTGTGTGTGTGTGTGTGTGTGTGTGTGTGTAAGGGGGGAGAGGCAGGGAGATTTGTATTCTTGTTATACAAATTCTAAGTCAGTCATAGTGGCTCATACTTGAATCTTAGCACTCAAGAAGGCTGAGGCCTTGAATTTGAGGCCATTGTGTACCCTGTCAAAAAAATTCTACAAACTATTCTCCATCTTCCTCTTGGACTAAAAACCTTAAAGTATGGATTATCCAGTCCTTTATAAAAAAAAAAAAAAGGCCAGATGACCCCATCTCCCCATACTGCAGTCCTGAACTCCTAAGTGGCTGTCACAATCCTAAACTACCTGCTCTGTTGGGGTCACAAAGAGCATAACGTGGTGAATGTCTGTGTCTAACCCAGTCATTCTAATAAAAATACCTCAAACTGCTTCTGCAGGCTGCAATGGCCGAGGTGTTGAAGGTTTGGCTCTAGGGAGGAGCCATTTCCTGCCTAGGTGGGTTTGGCATGTGCTAAGCACTGAATGGACACAGTGACTCTCTGGGGTCTAAATAAGGGCTCTGAGCCAGACAGTGGTGGCACACGCCTTTAATCCCAGCACTCGGGAGGCAGAGGCAGGCAAATCGCTGTGAGTTCAAGGCCATCCTGGTCTACAAAGCAAGACTAGGACAGCCAAGGCTACACAGAGAAACCCTGTCTCAAAAAAACAAAAACAAAAAACCAAACCAAAACAACAACAAAAGGCTCTGGTCCTATTCACAGAAGAGTCGAAGACCCACCTCCAAACCAGCTCCTTGGGGGTTCATTTCCTAAGGGAATACCGAAGAGACACATTCAGTTCACAGCCATGAGTGAGGACAATATACTCTTAAGACCTCAAACCACCGAGTCAGATGTCTAGAATGTAAGTAACCAGTGGCTAGGTCTTAGCAGTTGAGTGACAACAGGAGCAGCTTGTCAGACTCACCTGCTAGTGTCACATAAAGAAAAACAGACTTGAAGGTTTTCTGTAAAAAGTGAGCTTTCTGGGTCAGGGATAGATAGTGATGTGTGCCTTTAATTCTGGGACTTCGTGGACATGTGAATCTCTCTGAGTTTGGGGCTAGCCTGGTCTACATGGTAAGTTCCAAGTTCCATATGTAACCAGGGCTACCCAAGTGAGAGCTTGTCTGAAAAAAAAAAAAGTGTATCTTCCTTGTGTCCTTTGTATTGGTGTGCGATGAGGCTAGCATGTTGGGAACATGAAGATGTCGTTGTTTTGAGGCGTCAGCACCCTGGGAAGACCAGCATCTTTTGAAACTTGGAATTGCTGAGCAGCCTTTGACTTTCTCCTTCTGTTGCCAACTGAAGTCAGCAGCTCCTTTTTCTTTCCTTTAACAGATGAGGAAAAAGAAAATAACAGAGCCTCCAAACCCCACTCCACTCCAGCCACTCTGCAATGGTAAGTGTCCGCTTTCTGCAGACGGGAGCCACCTATCTCTCTAGCCAGGGCAGGCTCTCCCTCAGCTGTTGTGACATTGCCATGTTTATTTTGTCTGTTCAGTTTGCAGGTAAATGCACAGCGTTCACCATAGATGTAGCCTGGCGATTTGGGTTTTCACATCTCTTTTTTTGGGGGGTAAAGTTCTTTTTCCATTATCAAAACACTGGTAGAGGGTAGATTTTATGTGAATGCCGCTAATTAAGTTTTAATGGAATCCGCTATTACAATGGATGGAGTTTTAGCAAATGGTAGAAATGAAAGGCTATCCTTCCTCAACCCAGGGCCCCTGAGTGAATGAACAGTTGGTGGAAATGTAATTATTTTAACAATACAACATTAACCAAAGTAATCCTCTAGAGTGACTTTCCGTTTAATATTTGAAATTCCTGAACTTTTTGAAATGTGTAGAGAGGTTCTCAAAGCTTTATTTGGACCCTGGGGCTCTGTGACATAAGATCTATCCTGGAGAAATGTGGCAGTCGAAGGCTATTCTCTCAGAAGTCTAGTGCGGTGACCCCAAAGAAACCCAGGAGTGAAGGGAAAGATCTGGAGAGGGGAAGGTGTCACATCAATTCCATTCCCCCTCCTGCGTGCGGCTCACTTACATGCCCTATGCCATCCTAAGTCAACATGCGGTGTCCATGTCCCAGAGAAAAGAGTAAAGCTGAGGCAGATCCATCACTGGTTAGTCCCCACTCTTTAAATGGGAGGAGGCAGGAATCTGGCTGGGGCTCTTTCACTGCCAACCTGGTGCTTGCGAAGAGGAAGCCCCAGGACTGAGAGCAGGTGGGGAAAGGAAGCAGAAGGCATTCGCGTAGGTCTCAACTCGCCCTCAGGAGTCTCCGCAGTCAGCTTGCTGGCAGAACTTCAGTGAGAAAGAACGCACGAACAGATAATGGAGAACGCGACAAGGCTAGCAAGGAGCCTTGGAAGCCACCTCTGTTATTTGATGAAACACAAGCTGACGCCTGACACTCTTTGTAATGGGAGCTGACCTCTCTCAGGATGCCCCACCACCACCACCACCACCACCACCACCACCCACCACCGCATTTGCCTTTCTCTTGTCTCTGCAAGTATTAACCTAAAGCCCGTCACTTGGGGATGTGGCTCCGTTGGTTGAGTGTTTGCGTAGCAGACAGGAAGTGTGGGTTCGTTTCCCATACACAGGATAAAACCACATGTGGTAACTCATGCCTGTAATCCCAGCACATGGGAGGCAGAGGCCAGAGGGCTAGAACTCAACTTCTCCCTTCTGTGTAGTGAGCTGAAGGTCAGCCTGGCTACATGTGCTCCTGTGCTCCCCATGCCTGCCTGAAAAGGAGGAGGGACTCTAAATCTACATCCCTTAGCCAACCTGCCTCTGTAATGGTCTCCAAACATGCCAATTTATGTCCACACTAAGTGTCATGGTGCCACCATGGGAATGAGACATGTAGAGGACATTGGGTATGAGACTTTCTGGAAATGCAAGACATTAATATTATGTTCTTGGTAACCTGAACCAGTTATTTAAGAAATATATATGTATGTATGTATGTGTAAATATGTATATGTATATATATATATGTGTACATATATGTATAAATATGACTAGAAGAAAGCCTCCTTGTGGCATCTGTTTTTCTGCATGTTCTTGGGCATCTGCCTTGGCAACGGTGAGGCCCTGACAGCTGTCGCTGACATCAGACTGCGGTCAGCTCTCAGCTGCGCCTCTTGACGGCTGTTCAACCTCAAGCCAAGCCCTCGGCCTCCCTCTGCCTCAGTTGACACTCCAGTGCAACGAGGATGACAATTGTGTCGTCCTGAGGGTGAAATGGCAGGCTCAGGCAGTGCCTGTCATGGAGGGGTGGCGTTTAGACAGCTCTTCAGCCCACTGCCTCCTCAGGAGTCCCCAGAGGACCACCTATAGCAGGCCACGCCTCTTCCTTACATCCTATGTCTGCAGCGTCTGGTTCTGCACCGGCGGTTTGTTCTTTGAAATACAAAGTCAGGTAGATCATTCCAGAACCAATGTCACCCTCCAATTGTCAAGCACGGGACAGAACAGATTTCAAAGTGTGTATATTTAGGGCAATCAAATCCAACTCCAATTTCCTTTATATTGTATGTTAACATTAGCTTCAGTCATTAGCTAAATTCAGGCAAGGCTTAATGAATTCCTACTATATGTCAGGGCTGGTCCTCCTGTAGGATAAGAAGGATAAGATTATTGGAAAAGCAGAACTGTACTTTATTTATTTATTTATTTTAGACAGTGTTTGTAGCCCAGGCTGGCCTTGAACTCTCTCTGGCCAGTACCTCCTATGTGCTGGGATTATAATGTGGGCCAGGTACTACTCCTGGTTTATCTAGAGCCTTGAGCAAGCTTGGCAAGCACTCTCCCAACTGAGCTACATCCCCAGTGCTAATATTTTTTTAAGGGACCAGAAACTAAACCAGGCAAACTTTAGCCTGTGGCAGTGCTGTGGGAGACTTAAGAGGTGCTGAAGGACAGGGCAACAGTCGTATTCTAGTGAGCAGTAAGGGAAAGTGTCTCAGAGGTTGACACTTCAGTGGGCAGGTGTGTAAGAGCAAACCCTTTCTGACAACCACGCCCTGTGGAAGCCAGGGCCTGAGGAACATCCAGATGGGGCAGCTACAACGGCCTGAGGCTGTAGCGAGGCCTCTCCACTCTACAGGATGGACATATAGTTAGCGTGTTCCACCCGTGCCCAGGATCCACATTTTGCGGCTCAGGAGCTGATTCTGGAGGAGCTGGGCTTGGGAGGAAACTGCGACTCTGACTTCAGCAGACCCCAAGGCCTCCGTAGCCTCTCAGGGATGAGCCTCTGTCAAGCCAAGCACCTAGTTAAAGCCTTTATTTGCTCCCTATCACCACCCAGTCCATCATCAGGCCTAAGCCAATGGGAGGGCATATTGCTTTGGCAAAAACAGTGTTCTTCATATTCTGCCTAGTAACTTCCCCTAGGCCCAGGACTCAGCCCCAGAAACCCACTTATTAATCATGCGCGAGAACCAGTTTGGGCACACTTAAGGGCATCCCAGAAGGGAGCAGGCTGGGCTTGGTCAAGGTACCACAAGCAGTGCAGCCTGTAAAGAACACTGTGACGCAGATGAAGGGGCTCATGTTGTTTGTCCTTACTGACTAGGTATAGGCAAGGAGGATTGGGAGCGTAAAGACCAGCCTCTGCCATACCAAGTCCACCAAGTCCGAAAGGGCTACGTGACACTTTGTCTCAAGACACATAACAAAACAAAATCTGATGAGAGAAGACGTTGGGCGCTCGTGCGTGTGCAGGAGAGGGGTGAAGGACGAGGAAGTGTAGGACATTCCTCTAAACTTGAGAAAGAACCATCATGCTTTAAGCCCACCCTCTATATAATTCCCTCATGAGTAATTAATTATTTTGCTAATATAGTTCAGCCTAAAAGCTTTGTGTCTCGAAAGGAACAGGATGCATCCTTCGTTTTACAGAAAACAGCAATTGATTTACAGTGTGTCTCCCCCCCCCCCCCCCCCCTTTTGGTTCCGGCTGCCTGGGAGCTCCGAGATTAATCTGAGCTGATTGACCTGTGATCTATCTGCAAATTCAGGGATGCTAGCATGCTTCCTCACACTCTTCTTGCCTCTGTCTAGCTCTCACCATTTATCTTTATATTTCATTACCTTTTTAGTAATGCCAGGAAATTAATATAGTCGTAAATGCCTCCCGTTTCTTCAGTTATTGGTACAAGTAACACACCTCCTTGTTAAAAAATTAAGTGAGAAGTTAGACTGAAGTCCATTCTCACCACAGTTATCTGCCTCTTCCTCAAAAATAACTGTTTTCAGTAAGATGTGTAAGTGTGTGTGTATTTACGAGTGAGTACCTACGGGAGTTGTGCAATCTGTTTTTTATTTTATTTGTATTCTCCCTATTAAGGGACACAGATGTATTACACTAGTGCTCCACAGCTTACTTTACTTATTAGCAAAGCGTCCTGACGTCACACCAGATTAGTGACATCACACAAGATTGGTGACATCATACCAGATTAGTGATGACACACAGATTAGTGATGTCATGCCAGATTAGCTAATAAAGAGCTAACCACAGACTGAAGAGGTGACTCAGTGGGTAAAAGAACTGCCTAGCAACCTGTCTGAGCCATTGAACCCACCTGGTAGGACAGAAATGACCGCACATACCTACCATGGCAGTGCATGCCTGCTACCCCTCTCTCCTCTCTGTCTCTGTCTGTCTCTATCTCTCTGTCTCTCTGTCTATCTGTCTCTCTGTCTGTCTGTCTGTCTCTCTCTCTCTCTCTCTGTCTCTCTCTCTCTCACACACACACACACATTTGAAGATTAAGAGAATTCACTTCGTTTTAAGTGGCACTCAGTGCTGCATTGAGAACAGCTGCAGAATTTAGTTGGCCACTTCTTTCTTGGCAGTCTGTCCAAATCTCACCTCTGAATTATAAACAAAACCCCTAAGAAGGTTCTCATGTGGGGCCGCTGGCAGCCCCGGGAAGGATTCCTCTGCGCCGGCACGGAAAAGAATATCAAGTATACACATCAGAGGCCGATGGGGCTGCAGAACCACCAGGTCAGTTTCTGTCTTTCCCTGCAGCACAAAGCACTTAAGCCCACAAACCTAGGAAGCTCACTCTACAAGAATCTTCTGTCTGAGGCGTTTATGTCCTTCATGTTGTTCCCTGTTTCCCTTGGCAGTTGCAACCCCAGGGATGTTGAGAGGGAGAGCTGCTATGCCAGGCTGAGAGCACCCAGCCTCCCTGGGACAGTTTGGCTTGCTGCTAGAACTGGGTTAGGAGTGATTTGCTTCTCCTCTGGCCCCTCCCTTCCAGAGCCCCCTCCCACCACCCTGGAGACAGCAGGCCTCCTCCGAGAACAAATAACATAACTGCCAAGCAGCCAAAAAGGAATTGGGGCCACATGATCTGGAGGCAGCTTCCAGGAGAAAACAGGCAAATATTGTCAAAGGGCTCCTGCCAAACCCTTTCCAGCATCCTCGGTCATGGGGGTGAGTAAATCCCACCTCACTGGGGATGCTGGGCGCCGTTGGAATCCCAGCCACACAATCACCCCTATTCACGCTGAGTATTTTGAAATGGAAAGCAGCCTGTTGGGCCACGGTGGCTGACCTGCTGCCAATGCGTGGCTCCTCTGTGGCCTGCTACCTCCCATACCCACCGCCGTGCCCTTCTTGAGTTCCTATGTACCTTCAGGATGGGGGTAATTTCCTTCCCAGCAGCTAGCATGAGAAGTGAGATTGCCCCTCAATACTTAGAAGACCGAGACTTCTTGGCACTCTGTTGGCAGGGTAGCTTGGAGGTGGGGACATTTTCCATTTTTGGATGGGCTATTGATATTTGATATTAGTGTGCAATTAAATAAACTTAGTGTTTCTCTTTAAAATGTTCTCACAAATCTCTAGTAGCCAACTAGGCTTGGCATTGTTCTAAAAAGACTCTCATGGTTGTCTAGTATTCTGTCTGCTGCTGTGATAAAATGTCCTGATCACGTTGGAGAGTCGGCTCAGGGGTGGCGAGAGCAAACCGGTCTTTCAGAGGACCTGCGTTCAGATCCCAGCACCCACCTTGAATGGCCCACAACTACCTGTAACTCCAGTATAGAGGCCTCCAATGCCCTCCTTTGGCCTCTGTGGACACACACACACACACACTCACACCCCTTTTTATTTTTTTATTAGTTGGGGGGGGGCGTTTGAGACAAGGTTTCTCTGTGTAGCCTTGGCTGTTCTGGACTCACTTTGTAGAACAGGCTGGCCTCAAACTCACAACGATCCACCTGCCTCTGCCTTCCAAGTGCTGAGATTAAAGGCATGCACCACCACACCCGGCTCACACACACACACTTTTTAAATGTAAGGAAATGTCCTGACCTAAAACAACATAGGGGAGGAAAGGATTTATTCGACCCACAATTCTAGTCCATCAGTTTTACAGAAGGCAAGGCAAGGTAGGCAGCGGCTAGCCACACTGCATCTACGGTCAGGAGGAGAGAGAAGTGAATACATCCATGCTGTCTACTTTTGCACAGTTAGGTTTGTTGTTGTTGTTTTGTTTTGTTTTTGTTTTTTTAATGGTACAGTTCAGGGCCCAGCCTAGGGATTGGGGCCACTCACAGTGGATGTGTCAACCAGCAGGAAAGATAGCCACAGGCCAACTTGAGCTAGCCCATCCCTCATTCAGTTCTTTCCCCAGGTAATTCTAGGCTGCAGCAAATTGACCTCTTTTTAAGATTATTATTATTATTATTATTATTATTATTATTATTATTATTATTATTATTATTATTTTATTATTTTGGGTTTTTTTTGAGACAGGGTCTCTCTGTGTTAGCCTTGGCTATCCTGGACTTGCTTTGTAGACCAGGCTGGCCTCGAACTCACAGCAATCCATCTGCCTCTGCCTCCCAAGTGCTGAGATTAAAGGTGTGCGCCACCATGCCCGGCTCAACCTTTTAAAACTAAACGTCACAATAATTTAAACTGGGTCAACGACCTCAGTCTGACTGAATGGATGACACTGAGATCTGGTGTTCTGCTCACTTGGACTTTGCTATGTAGAGAACCCTTCTCCTGGGGTGTAAAGAGACCTGCAAAGATGTCCTTTGGGACCGCACTTGCCACAGTAGAGTGAGGAGATGTAGGGATGGAGGATGACTGAAAAAGAAAATGGAGGAGGTCATTCAGGACAAGGAACTGTGTCACAATCCCCTCAGCTTTGGGGCCACCAGTCTCCAGTCTTCCCTCAGACAGAATCATTGATAGCTTGCAACACCATGCTTTTAGACAATGTACAGCTTTTGTCAGCGGGGCTCGGTGGTGCACACCGGTAATCCTAGCACTCAGGGAAGGCAGAGGCAGGCAAATCTTTGTGAGTTCAAGGCCAGCCTGGTCTACAGAGTGAGTCCAAGACAGCCAGGGCTACATAGAGAAACCCTTTCTCGAAAACTAAAAACAAAACCACGACAGATGTGGATACCCAAAAGCTGGACAGACCTCTGCAGCTGTGTTTCTGAGCCCCAGTCTCAGGGAAGTTGTACCCTAAGGGATCAGACTGTTCTCTCCTCTGGTCCCACCAGTCACTGCCGTGACAGAGAGCTCACATCCTCTGCTCTGTACTGGCCATATCTGCAGATACAGGACATGCGAGGGCCATGCTTCCTCCATCCCCCATCAGATGACAACACCATGAAAGTCACCTAAGTCCCATAAAGTAGAATGGGCAAGACCACCATAGCCAATGCCTTAGCAGCAGACACACGTTCCGAGGCCACTGTGTTGTTGCGTTGAGTATCACAGAAGTGCCTGTGGTATGTATTTATAGAGCCGATTGCTCCTCAGGCCAAGAGTAAAATGAGAGGAAATCAAATGCAGCAGAAGAGAAAAATGACACAGCTTGAAGACGAGGTTGCCACTGTTGTGAACATGTAAGTCCAAGGCGTACACTCACTCTAAATAATAATAATAATAATAATGATTTAAAGAGTCACACAATAAACACACAGTCAGGTAGCAGTCATCTGTTTCCAAAAATCATGTATGTAGGTTGGTGCCTGTGTGAGCCTGGGTGCTTTGAACTCTGTTCTGATCTTAGGGTGTTACTTCTGTGTATGTGGTCGGTCCACTGCTACCAGACAATATGGGTGACTGGTGGCAAGATGTATCTGAGGCCCAGGGAACAGCCCATTAGCTGTGGGATCTGTGAGGAGTGGGGCAAGAGAAGGCTGGAGAGTCAGTCAGGGCTCAGATCCTGGAGGCCTTGAACTCTCAGGGAAGGAACCTGGACTTTTGTGATGGGAGCTATCGAAGGTGTAGAGCAGCGACCTGCTCTGATTGCTCAGCAAATTCTTTACTGTTTACAATTTCAGATCTCAAAACAAAATAAAACAAACAAACAAACAAACAAAAAGCCAGAAAGGAGTGGAACACACCTTTAATCCAACCCTCAGGAGGCAGAGGCTGGTGGATCTCTGTGAGTTCAAGGTCAGGCTGACCTACATCGTGAGTTCCAGGGCAGCCAGAGCTACATAGGGAGACCTTGTCTCGGAAAAACAACCAAGTGAAACAAGCAAACCCAAAACAACGCAGTCTCTTCTCGGTGGCTATCTGCTATTATACTAATGGGCTTGTTTTTTTAGATCCTGCTTCATAAAGTAGGCCTGTTCTACTGTTTCTAGAGAAGTCTGCAAGAAATGAAGACATAGACACTTTGGACTGACAGCTGTGTACACATAAAAAGTCATAGGTAAAACGTGGCTTAGAAGCAGGAGCTTGCAGGCACCACCACTGGCTCTTCCTTGTAGAGAGCTGATACAAAGCATCTTCCTTGCCTCTGAGGAGGTCTCCTTTAAAAATGTGTGTCTCAGACAGTAACTCAGGCTAGCTGGTGACCAAGTCCATTATCTATCCATAATAGCCCAAGCTCAATTCAAACACAATGAAGTGGTTAAAGAAAAGATAAAAAAAAAAAAAAAAAAAAAGTCCAGAACTCTGTGTGTGTTTAAAAAAAAATCCAGGTATAATGGAGCATTGTTCACCCACCATGTCAGGCTAATGACGTCCTCTAAAAGAGGAGAGAAAAGGGAAAATTTCATCATCAGATATGAAGAGAAGTAAGTAATTAACCGCTTTCTCTGTTTTGCGCCTCCGTCAGGGGAGCGGATATTCCAATTAGTAACTTCAGCACACGCGCCAAGCCTCTGGATTTTGCGAGGCGGTGTCGGGGACGGAGTCACAATGCTATCCCTGCTGAATCCATCAGGCATCAAAGGTGCCCTTCCATGCCAATTACGCCCATCACTCACAGAGCTTATTAAAATGCCTCATAGTCATAAGCCACCTGGATACTTTGAGGCTCCGCAGCTCCTCCAGGCAGAGGGACAAAAAAACAGACAGAGGCATAGTAGTTTAGGAGGTACTAGCCTTTCACAGGTAACTGCTTAATTAGCTCAGCCTGCATGAACTATGACTTTTGTCCATGAGATTCAAATAGTTTGTTGTTGCTAGGGGTCCATCTCACGGGCTGTGTTATAACCTCGGATGGTATATTTCAATCCTGATCTCTTGGTCAGACTTAGCCGGCAAACAGACCACAGAACAGTAAGTAAGAATGCAGGCAGTGTGGCTTTAGTAATTTGTAATGAATAAAGAAGCCAGGAATATACTGGGGGGGGGGGGCAGGTGCTTTTTGTTATTTGGGGGCCACTCAGAGTCTCACTCCATAGTCGAGACTGGCTTCAAACTCATGATGATCCTCCTGCCTCAGCCTTTTGGCCACCGGGGTTACTCTCAGCTTGGGAATCTGTTTTTTAATACCATATTTGAAAACATTGCTTCCCCCAAGCTTTGCTCATCTTGGGGAGTTTCTGATAATGGGAGGATGGACACCGGCCATGCCCCCAGACTTAGTTACCCCCTACTCCCCAGTAAGACAAAACGAGACTTACACTGTGTGCTGTCCTGATTCAGCTGAGACCCTGCACTTCTTGCCTGAATTGGTTTAATGATTCCAAACTAGTCTCACGAGTTCATTGATTCATTCAAAAATTACCAATTAACCCACGTTTTTAGTTATCCTTGGTCGTCAACCACAGAGGTGGATGAACATTAAATACGCCACTCCTAGCCTTTAAAAAGGGGGTGGGGTACTTTGCCATTTAAAAGTGTCCCACACAGAGCTTCCTAATGGCTTGAAAAGCATATTTCTCCCCCCCCCCACACTGCATCTATGGAGTTTTGGGGGCCAAAATAAACTTAGGGCAATCATTAACACAGTTTGCCAAAGGGGCACTTTCCTCCCTCCATCAAGTCCTGGCTGCCCAGCTCCTCACATCTCAGTATTAGAAACACAATGGCCTGAAGTGTTGAAGTCAACCCCTTTTCAATACAGGGGAACTGTTGAGTGGAACACTCACAAGTCTAAAATGGAGCTTGCGGGGTTTACTTTGTTTGCTTTTTTTGTCTTCTCTCGTGCTTCGGCTATTGGCTAATAGAACATATCAAGTTTTACATTAGTGTTTGCAACCTTTGTCACCAATAACGTTTTTACTGTGATTCATAGAACATTGTAGAAGTAATCAGGTCTTCTTGCATGCTTGCGTGCTTGTGTGCTTGTGTGCGTGTGTGTCGGTGTCTGTGTCAGTGTCCGTGTGTCTGTGTGTGCGTGCTGATGTGTGTGTACAGTGTGTGTGTGTGCAGAGGCCAGAGGCTGACTTTGAATTTTCTGACCCACTTTCTTCAGTCACTCTCCACATTATTATTTTGAGGCACAGTCTCTCACTGAAACTTGGAACTCACCGATTTGGTAGGCTGGTGGGCCAGCCCCAGACTTCTTCCTGTCTTTGCATGGCCAGCACTGGGGTTACAGGTACACACTACCATGTTTTCAACCATAGGCTCTGCAGATCTGAGTTTATGCATTATTGTAAACTTTGCTAACTAAGCCATCTCCCTATCCATGAGTCTTTATTTTTTTTCAGTGTCCTTTTTTGTTAAAAAAAAAAAAAGTTATTTTATGTGTATACACATGTCTGCACAACTGTGTGCCATGTGTATATAAATGCCTGCAGCCAGGCGATGGTGTGAGATCCCTGGAGCTGGTGTTACAGGAGGTTGTGAGCTGCCGGTCATCGTTGCTGAGAACTGAACTTAGGCCCTCTGGAAGAAGAGCAGTATTTGATGTTCTTAAGTGGCAAGCCATCCCTCTATGCCTCAGTCATTTGAACGCCATTTTGCCATCTCCTGGGAAGAACATTTTATGGTAGCGCCTCGCTGAGGACGATTTGTCAAGCCATTCTTTTACATATCATTTAAATATTCTCCTCAGCCCCTGTCACTCTGTCTCTTTAGTTCTCCCTTCACAAGCCCCTCTTCCTGTCCAGACAGATGTCCCCATAGTTCAGAGCACACGACATAGCTGTCGCACTTGTTGTTTCCCTTGCTGGGAGTCTCCTCCAACTACTGTGGCAGCATAGGTTTGTAGTGAGAAAGATTCTCTTTCTTACTGGTCACATTAGCAAATGGATTCCACTTTCTGAGCCTTGGCTGTTTCCATCTGAAAGATGGGTATGGTGCCAGCCTCGTAGCTTTCTGTTTTGTTTTGCCTCCTTTGGGTTTTGATGTTGTTGACTCGGGTTCTCACTGGGTAGCTCAGGCCATGCCCGGACACACTACATAGCCCAAGCTCACCTCAAACCCCAAATCCTGCCACTTCATCATCCTCTGAGTGCTAGGATTACAGGCTTGTATCAACATGCCTGGCTTTTATGTGACTATCATGAAAATTAACTAAAACGGTGGCTACCCAGCGCCTGGCACCTAGAACAAGCTCCCTGAATATGAGCTGCTGTTTGCTGTTACAAAGCTTAAATCCCAAATCCTCTGTGAAACCATAATTATCCAATTCCATTTACACACCAATCTGCGTTTCCCTCTTTAATAGCATCTATGGTCAGGAGTTTATAGTATTTAAATATTCTTAACTTCTTGTGTGTCATTCTCCCCAAATAGACTCCAAAGTGAACTAGGACATAGGTCATGTCTGATGCCAACACAAGTGCCTACAGGAGCCAGGAAAAGAACAGAAAATAGACTTGGTGTAAGAAAAATGGGGAGGAGAGAGGACTCCGGCCAACCCCAGGGCACAGCTCACCCTGGCCAATTGTTGTCATGAGGGAATATGGGTCCAGGGTTGCCAGCCCTCAGCTTTTTCATAAGGAGCCAGGAATCCAGATTCTTCTGTACAAAGTCCTGGGGTTGAAAAGCTGAGCCAATGCTGCTCAGGCTGAACAAAGCATGCCTGTGAGACCCCCGTTGGTGACAGCTGCCTGACTTACATGGTCCCTATAAAGTTTCAGCCTCATCTGGGCCTCTGACATCACTTCTGCAGAGAAACAATGCTGTGAGTGGCAGTTAGGGATCTTGGCTAAATTTGAAGGCTGATTTTCATGCATCCCAGATCCAAAGCCCAAGACAGCGCAGCCGCCCCCCCCCCAAAAAAAAAACCTACACTGTACATGGAGCTAGTTCCCCTGGGTCAAACACAGAGGTCCACTTGGTGACACTGAGGTCACACGCATTGGTGTGGACCTCCATTTTGTTCACTATTGTTTCCTTAATTTATTTATAATTTTTAAAATGTGGAACATTTGATGAATTGGCATATCATCCTTATACAGGGGCCATGCTAGGCTTCTCTGCTTTCTTATGTTGGGAGCACTTCTTAGCCCTCAGCAAATGTGTGTTGAGTTAAAGATCTCATCTTTATTCCTCTGTTTACCATGAACCTGTTCAATATATGCCATCGAGGACCGTTTTGCTCACCATGATACAACCCCAGCTTGGCAAGTGATAAGATCAATAGTTACTTTGTAAATGGTTGAAATGAGCCATCCATCAAATGCCAAGCACTCACTGTGTGCCACAGAATACGTGGGACTTCAGGGACCCTGAGGTGACTGGATACTCCCTCAGCCTCTAGGTATTTGGTCACCTAGAAAGGGTTGCATAAGATATTTACCGGAACATGAGAATCAGCAGGAACTATGCCATACGCCCTGATCCCAGGAGAGAGCAGTGGACGGAATGGCTGGACCACCGCCTGCGCCCCCCCCCCCCCCCCCACTCCCACCTTGGCTCTACTGTTCGCCTGTGTCCCTGGGGTCATATTCACACATGAGGTTTGGGTATGAAATGACTGAGCTGGTTTTCTTTCAATGCCGTGTTGGAATGAGCCAAATGAGTGCCAGCCTTTCAAGTGGGCACCTCAGGAGGCCGTGCCCTCATTCTACTTGAGTTGAGACAGTGCTGGACCTCTTCTCTGTCAAGTGCCCTCAGCATGCGTTTAAAGCTACCTGAGGACATTTATTCTACTGCTTAAGGATATAACTTATTTTACACCCCCACCCCCAAATTTGGGAAAACTGGTATTCATCACTTTGCCCCCCTAAACTTGCTTTCAGTTTAGTTTTCTTTCTTTCTCCTCCTCCTCTTCTTCTTCTTCTTCTTTTTTCTTTTGAGTTGTTTCCTAAAATCCAATGATCAAAGGAGAAATGTTTTCTACTGGTGAGTTCATTGAGCTGTATGTGCTCCAGGCTCCGAGTTGTCCTGTGTCACAGCATTGTAGGAATATGGGTGACACAGACCCCTGACAGGCCAGTGTTGATGGGAGCAGAATCCACTTGGATGCCTAAGTTCTGGTGTTTAGATTAATCATCATCATCATTCAAAACTTGTTTAGACTTATTCTATGTTCTCAGTGCCGAGAAACATAGGTCTCCAAAAGTGTCTTATGGAAAAGAAAATTGAGGGAGCCCAATGTCACCCACAGAGCGCCTGAGCCCAGTACTTATAAGGCTTGCTACATACCCTTTGCTTTGGTATCAACAGCCACCCTAAAAGGCAGTTACCGCTATCACTTAGGTAACTTGCTCAAAGTCACCACGCCAATAAATAGTTTGGGGCTTGAACCCAGTTGCGGAGTGGACATTTCCTTCTACGGAACCCTTAACTGCCCGTAGGAAGGCGTGGGGCACCTGTAAGCTCTTTCTTAGCTTAGCTTTAAAGGTCAGATGGGACCTGATCTAATCTGTGCGTAGCCAGGTCATTGTCACCACAGGGTACAGGGACTGGGGACCTGGCCTGGAGAAATGTCCCAGGAATGAATGCAAAGGGACCTACTGACCCCAGGGATGACCAGGGTCAGCCCTCTTCAACTTGCTGGGCCCTGGTTTCTCATCATGGAGGGCGCGAACTGTTTCCCGAGGCCTTCCCAGACTGGAAGGCAGGGGAGCTGACACATCCTCTTGCTGTTAACTTTGCTCACTGGCATGGGTGTTCATCTCCTTAGGCTGGAGGAAAACTACGAGATTGCAGAAGGCGTCTGCATCCCTCGCAGTGCTCTCTACATGCACTACCTGGATTTCTGTGAGAAGAATGACACCCAGCCTGTCAATGCCGCCAGCTTCGGGAAGGTGAGTCCAGCCTTGCCCCAGTGGGCCCTGGCCACACCCATGCCCCTTTTCCCCCACCCACTGTAAATAATTCATATACTTTTACTTTTTTCTAATTACATTTATTTGGTGAGAGAGAAGCAGACAGACAGACGGACAGAGGTCCATTTGTCAAAGTGGAGTTCTCAACTTTCACTGTGTGAGTCTTGGGACTCAAACTCAGATCATCTCAGGTTGGGCGGCAGGTGCCGTCGAGTCCTTCCGAGGGCCCGTGACACACACACAGTGTTAGCCATTTTCCCTCTCATTTTATGAAGTTACTAAAATGTATACGCTGGTGATTTTGCTGTAATATTTTGCTGCCAAAGTCCTCACACAGTCATAATAAAACAGGAGCAAATCAAATCCCCCAGCAAAGCAATCTACAGTATTTGGAAATACTTGCCTGTAAACTTTCAGTCAAGGAGGAACATTACAAAGAAGCCAACGTCCTCTGCTTGACTTTCCTCTGCATTTAAACCCGCACAAACTGCTATCTGTTCTGTGAGAGGCCAAGTACATTCTACATCTGACAGTGAGCCTAGGACAGGAAAGGCACTTGGCTTGGTTATGTGAATGCCTCGGAGAGACTAGGGAACAGTGCTGGACTGTGAGACTGGCCGTCTGCCCCCCTGCGCCCCCCTCCCCGGCTGCGAGTGGTACTATTTCTAACGTGTGGCAAGTCCTGTGCTAAAGCAATGGTACGAGGGCCTAGGATGGGTTCCAACATGCTGCCCTGAGGGGAACAAAGAGCATCCCACATCTCATGACACCAGACGTGCTGACACATTCTTGAGGTGGCCACAGTGGCTAGGTGTGTGGATACGTGGGCAGCTTGCGTGACTTTTAAAATTTTACCCTGAAGCCACTCTGAGCCTCCACTGTCTCATGGGACGCAACAAGGGTTTAGGAGAGGAGTAAGCAGGTGATGGAAAATAGTGTTTTCTTGGTCACCCAGCAACCCAGACATTTATTAATCACCTCTTGCTTGTGATCACAACTGTTGGTGTTATGAATTCATCTTTGAAATTTCTGTGTCCAGATGTGAACAGCCATTTATTAACTGCAATTATGGAGAAAACAAAACAAAGCAAACCTAACACCACTGGTTTACTCGTGTAAAGATTCTATTAAAAGCCTGGCAGCAATGGCACATGCCTTTAATCCCACCATTCGGGAGGCAGGGGCGGGCAGATCTCTGTGAGTTCGAGGCCAGCCTGGTCTACAAAGCAAGTCCAGGACAGCCAAGGCTACACAGAGAGACCCTGTCTCAAAAATCAACCAAACAAACAAACCCTCCCCAAATTCTGCAGCCCTGTGGTCATCTTGGCGTTTCCTTGGACTCCTACTTTAGGAGACTTTGGCTGAATTCTCTGCTTCCTGCCTAGCATCCTGGCTACATTCCTATTTTAAGCCTTGAGCCTTCTTCAAAATGTGCTCAAATCCCCAGAGGTTTGTGGTGAACCCTGACTTGGGACTCCTCCTTCTGTCTGTGCCATGTCTCCTACCCCTGTGCTCTTCAGCCTGGTGTCGTCAGCCACCCATAGCCGTCTACCTCATTGAAACACACACAAAAGCCAGAGCTCAGGCCACTAGCAGTTGTAGGGATCAAACTGCAAACATCCCATGGCAACACATGGCTGGAGACCACCCTATTGGATGGCACCTAATCACTGCAGAAGGTTCTATGGGACAACCCTTGCTCCATACCGCAACGGGCCACAGATAAAAACATGGTGCCTCTTGCTTTTCACATGACAGCTCACAGAAAGCTTCTGTGGTCTCGGGAGACTGAAGTTAGCAGGAAAATGTACTTGCTGACCACACTGAGATTGGGCCTTCTTTTCCAGAAGTTTTTTTTTTGGTCCTCAGATCATCTCTATTAGTCCCTTCTCTTGTCTGTCCTACCTTTCTTAGCTTCTCTTCAGCTCCTTTCCAGGCCTAGTTTTCTCTGCATTTCCTTATCTGAGACATCCCTCCTGCCAAATCTCTTCTCTTCTCGGGCTCTTAGTTTCTACTGACACCTTTGACCACACAGGTATCCTCAATGACTCTTCAAAATAGTTCTCCCAATAATAAGCTTTCTTCTTGAGCAGCACCGTGCCAGTTGCTTCCAAGCCAACGATTTAAGCAGCATCCACATTCAGTCATCAGACTGAACTCAAGAAATTATCACAAATATCAGCACACATACACAAGCTCTGGGCAGCGGCTGCCTTGCCATCAGTTTTCAATGTGCTTGAATGGGGATGGTCCTTCCAGCTTCAGAGGCCAGAAGATGCCTGCCAAGGGTCCATGACGCGTTTGTTGCATTGAAATCTCAGTCACATAGTTGCCCATCCCGAGATGCCTGCCTGCTGCAGCCTGCCATCCCCTCAAGAGAAGGGAACCAGTTTTCTGCAAACTTTGGGAAATAACCATGGGCTCTTGAGGGAACCATGCAAACTTGGCGATTCGCCTGTGAACTTTTAAGTTAGAGCATGCAAGTTTCAGTGTTTCTTCCTCATTTTTAAGGAAGACATTCTATTTGGTCATACCCCCATGCCCCACCCCCTTCAGCTGACAAGCAGTGACTCAGACACCAGTGCAGAAACTGTCCCGGGAGGGGGGCAGGGGCGGGCAGCCTTGCTGGAAACCACTGTTGGTAAAGAGGAAGGCCGCATTTTCATTGCCACAAGTAAGACCTGCAGTGTCGGGCCAAACCGTTGGCCAAACTCTGAAAGCAATGGCTTCTGGCAATGCTGTGCAGCACCTTGGGGGCTGGTATCTTAAGTCATTTTCTGTGCTCTCCTTTCTTTACCTTTTAAAAATGTTTTCTCACGTACATATGTGCATGCCTATGTGTGTTCTGCTGTGTGTGTCTGTGTGTGCCCACCTTCCTGCATAGGCATGTAACAAAAGACTTGGCACAAAAGACTTTATTTTGGCTCAAGGCTTGAGGGTAGAGCTTGTCATGGCAGCAAAGTCATGGTGACAGGAACGTGACACAGAGGGTCTAAGGTCAGGAAACAGAGAAACATGGATGATGGCTCTCATTCGCTTGGTCCTTTTTTGCTCAATCCAGGCCCATGGGATGGTGACACCCACATCCTCAGTTAACCTCCTAGAAACATCCTCCTAGACACGCCCAGGTGATTCTAATCCAGTCAAGTTGACAATGAAGATTAACCCTCACAGTGGTCTTCTGTGTGCTCTCTGGTCTTTTTGTTTGTTTGGTTTTGGTTTTGATTTTGTTTTTGTTTTTGTTTTTTGAGATAGGGCTTCTCTGTGTAGCCTTGTAGCCTTAGCTGTCCTGGACTCGCTTTGTAGACCAGGCTGGCCTCGAACTCACAGAGATCCGCCTGCCTCTGCCTCCCAAGTGCTGGGATTAAAGGCGTTGCGCCACCATGGCCGGCAACTCTCTGGTCTTCTTATGAATCTATTTGTCTATTCTTTTGACAATACTGGGATGCTATGGCTACTGTACCTTTACAGTAAGCCTTGAGGTCTAGTAGTTAATAACTACAAGACACCTTTAGGATTTTGATTTGTATTATAGTTAATTTACGCATCAAGGTGTGGGGAACCGCTATCTTAACCAGGTCCCGTCTTCCTGTGCATGTACACAGGATATCGCACCATCACTTTACATCCTGGTCGTAGCCCCCTCCCTCCTACCCTCAAGGTCCCACCCTCCCAAACTCTTCCTCCTACCCCCCTACCCTACTCCTCAGAAAAGGCAGCCATCCCCCAACCCACCCCAGTACATCAAGTCACATCAGGATTGAGTGAATCCTCTTCCACCGAGGCTACGCAAGGCAGCCTCACCAGAGGCAACAGAGTCCATGTTGGAAACAGCTCCCCGACCCCCTTTACTAGGGGACCCACATAAGGACTAAACTGCCCATCAGCTACATATGTGTAGAGGGCCTAAGGTCCAGTCCATGTATGGTCCTTAGTTAGTGCTTCAATCTCTGTATGGCCCCCTGGGCCCAGATTAGTTGACTCTGTTCTCTTCTTGTGGAGTTCTTGTCCCCTCTGGTTCCTTCAATCCTTCCCCTCACCTTATCACAAGCCTCCCCTGAGCTCCTCCTGATGTTTGGCTGTGAGTCTCAGCATTTGCCGCTGAGTGGATCCTCTCAGAGGACAGCTATGCTAGGCTCCTGTCTGCAAGCATTGCAGAGTGTCCTTAACAGTGCCATGGGTTGGCACTGTCCCATGGTTGTTTGTTTGTTTGTTTGTTTTGTTTTTGCTTTGTTTTGTTTTAGCTTTTCTTCGGTTCTCTTTCAACTGAATTTCCTTCACATAAATCTTATACATATTTAACTGGATTTGTTATATACTATCTCATTATTAAGAGTGTTAATACAAACAATGGGATGTTCATTCTTGTATGTAGAAAAACAACTTTTCTATATGAACCTCCTATCTTGCAACATTGTTACAATTTCATTTTAACTTTAACTTTCTGATAGATTTTTTTTTTGTTTCTCAGATAAGTTTTTATTTTCTTCATTGACAATCATGTCTTCTATGAACAAAGACTATTCTATTAATTCTTCTTGATCTATCTTTCATTTCCTTTTCTTCCCTTATTACATTGGCTAGGCCTTCTGGTACAATGTGATATTCTGATGTCATGAACAAACACAACTGCCTTCTTGGAGAATTGGTCCCTTGGTCAGTGTGGTACCCATTCATTTATCCTTGACAGCTTTCCTTGTCTTAAGTCTGTGTTGTCTGAAGTTAATACAACTCCTCATACTTCTTCTGGTTAGTGTTATCTTGGCATGGTTTCTCCATTCATCAGTATCCCTCTTTAAGCATCTTTATATTTACAACGGTTTCGTGTGTGTGTGTGTGTGTGTGTGTGTGTGTGTGTGTGTGTGTGTGTAGACAACATATAGTTGGATCTTGTATCTTGTTTATCTACTTCAACAATTTCTCCCTGACATTACTTCTTTGCTTTCTCAGACACTGTCTTGCAGGATCTTTCTGCACAGCCCAGGCTCTCAGTGTAGCTCATGTTGCCTTGAATCCTGATCTGCCCTCCTTAGCTTCCCGAGGGCTTGAACTACAAGTGTGTGCCACCTGACCAGCACCTGCAATTTCTCTCAGAATGGGTGCAGTTGCCCCACTGACACTCACCGTGACTAGTGACACAGTTGGAACAATATCACCACAGGCGTTAGTTTTCTATTGGTCGTCTGTATTCTTTCTTCTAGCTTTGTATTTCACCATCTCACCACTGTTTACAATTTGATTTCTTTATTTACTTCTATGTTTATTTTCTTAATTGGAGGCAAAGTCTTGCTACGTACCCTAGGTTAGCTTCAAACTTGCATCTGTCCTTCCGAATGCCTGAGTTACGGGTATATGCTATCATGCCTTGATAGTTCATATCTTATTTTAGTACGTTCTATTTTAATTTTTATTTAATTTGTGTGTGTGTGTGTGTGTGTCTGTGCGCGCGCGCGCGTGCGCGTGCATGCGTGCGTGCGTGCACGTGTGGGTCCCTGAAGAGGCCAGAAGAGGGTATTGAATGCTCTGGATCTGGAGTTACGGGTGGTTGTGAGCTGGGAACCAAACTCGAATACCCTGCAAGAGCAGCACTCTTCACAACCTCGCTGTCCTTCCGGGCCCACACACCCAGCATTTACATGGGTGCTAAGGACCTGAACTTGGCTCCTCATGCTTGCACAGGAAGTACTTTTATCACCGAGCCACCCCCACCCCGAGTCCTGAGTAATTACTTTTTGGAGAGAATATCCAGCCACTAAGCCCACTTTGGCCTCAGATTCACTGTATAGGCCAGGCTGGTCTTGAGTTTATGGTACTCCCATTACCTCAGCATCGTGAGTGGTGCCTTGTAGATGAGTGTATACACATTAAATGGTCACGTGTGAGTGTGTACCTGTTACGTGTGATATGTATGGAGACCGTGTCCTCCCCTACTGCTCACCACTGTATCTTTTGACACAGGTTGTTTCACAGAGCCTGGAGTGCGCTGTTTGGCTAGACTGGCTCTCGCGCATGCCTCAGGGATGAATCCACCTGTCTCTTCCCTAGCACTGGGCTACATTGTACTTAGCCATATTGGGTTCTGACATGGGTCCTGGGGATTTGAACTCAGCTCCTCACGCTTGTACAGCAGACAGTTTCCTGAGTGACCTCCCAGCCCCTTTTTATTTTAACTGGACACTTTATGCACCTCTATTCTATCTCCTTATTTGACATATCACTTACACGTGTTTAAAACCTGATTTCCACACTTGCCTGAAATTTACAGAATACATTTACAGCTAGTCAAAGCCGCCTTCAGATAAGGTCGCGGCACCTCACCAGTGACCACCTGCTTTGCCATCATCAACTTCCCCGCCTACCCAGGCGGATGTATACTTTAGTACATTGCTAAACTCTTGTTTTGAACAAAGTGTTATCTGGTAGGTGAATTAAAACAGAGCTTTATTTTTACCCAAAGTTATTGGTTAGAAAAAGAGAAGAGGAGGAGCTAGTAAATTTTTTTTTTTTATCTATGTAAGGCTGCTTCAGATACTTGTGTCTTGGTTGTGACATGGAACCAGGACCTTGACGCGCCCTAGGAAGTGACAGTGCTCTTTGACTTCTTGTGGGGCATGGAGATACATCTATTAGAAAATACCATCAGTTAGAGACGTGTTTAGAGTACTGAACCTACCCAACGGCAAAGCTTAGCCTCACCTGCCTCCCACATGCCCAGGACACTTATGTAGCCTACAGTTGGACAAAATCATCCCAAAAAGGCCCCCTTTGTAAGAAATTTCTCATGTGATCTATTGAACACCTCGACCCCAGTTGCTGGCAGCATCACACACCATCGAATTCTACTTATATGTCCTCACGATCACATGGCCAACTGTAGCTGCCATCACAAGAGAGCATCATCCCACGATGTCTCTGACCTGGAAGAGCATCACAGTTCCTGGCTTCTCCCAAAGGCATGTCCCTTCTGCAGCACCTTAAAGTCAAAATGAAGCCATATTGGGTTTTGATGTGGGCCCTCATGACAGGGCCCTCTCTTGACTCTCCGATGATGAGTCAGTTAAAAGTAGCACAGGTGCTTAGTATGACCACTCAAGACTGCGAGGCTGACACAATCTATGGCCCACCAATTATGGGGTTCCCAGGAAAAGGTAGAAATCTGGGAAGGCATTAGAGCGTTCTGAAAGTGTTTTCAGTCTTTGCTTTGGCAGCACCAGGGATTGAACCCAGGACCTCGTGCATGATAGGCGAGTATTCTACCATTGAGCCACATGCCTATCTGAGGAGAGCTTTGAAAGTGCAATCCAAGCACATGGAGAGGCCATTTATCATCACAAACTCCTGCTTCCAGGAAGGCTTGCTGGCGATGCCAAGTCCTCAGCTGCCCTTGGCTGTAAGCACAGAAGCAGATGAGGATAAAATCCATTACCACGAACAGTCTTCTCCACACACTGAGCTTAAGTTTATTTTTTTTCAGGGATATTAGAGATCTGTTGCTGTGAGTCCCTCACTTTCCACATGGGGAAAGTAAAACTCAGAGGGAGGAAGGGATTTTTCTCAAGTTGGCAGCGTGGCCCTGTGCTAGCTAGCTGAGATGGATGGCGCAGAGACAGGAGTTAAGATGTCAGGAAGCCAGGAAAAGGCAAGTCGGACCACGGAGTGCTACATTTGCATGACTTTAGCTTACGTATAGCTCGCCTTTCCCAGTGAGGACTAGGGGTCACTGGTAGGCTGGACTATGAGGGTGGCTCCTTCTTGCATGTCACAGTCTCTTTTCCTCTTGCTGGGCAGCTTGGTTCAGTGGTGGGACAGCCAAGTGTGTTTGGGGATCTTTGTGGTTCCCTACATATACTGGAGCACAGATGTAAAGAAGGCCTCTTTCTTGAGAGTCCGTCTAGTCTGCCCTGTCCTGGGAGAAGGGGTCACTCACATGGCCATGCAGGTACGAGGAGTAAGAGTGTTCTGAAGGCATATATATCAAGGGGTCTTCTGGAAAGATACCTTTCCATCACTTGAAGGGAAAAAAAATTAATTATACTGATAGCATGCCTTTGTACTTTAAATGCTAGAATGTGTCTTCCTTAGCTTTTAGAATATGTCATCAATTGTCCACATGATTTCCCATTAACATATTTTATTATGTTAATTTGGCTTTCTTAGTGTAGTGCCATGCCAAAAATTCCCAGGTCAAATTAACAGCTGCAAAAGCCTAGACAGTCTAACAGCTGTGGATCCAGTTTCCTTGTCTGTAAAATGGAGCCACAAAAGCAACTATGGGGGCAACTGTGGTGGTAATAACCATGTAAACACCACTTAGCCCGGAATACATCAAATAAAAACACTCAGTGACTGTTACTTACAATTATGATTTCATTTTTATCATAGCAACACTTCATGGCTCTAATACTTCACATTTAAAAAAAAAACATATCATCCCTTATATATGAATGTTCCAACCCTTCTAGATGCTCTTCCTGCTGAGCAATTTTGAAAACTATTGTTCTAAAAGCGTCCCACATCACAGTCACTGCCATCACCACCCGCACTTTTCTTATTATCGTCTGCACAATTATTCCACATTTTGACTTAACCTGTACCTTATGTAACTCACCCCACTCTAACTAAATCAGTCTGCCTGGGCTGTCATAGCCTCACGCACACGTGACACGTCATCCCAGTCAACCCAAGGACAATCGCGGGTTCACACATGGATGTTTGGACTTCTTGCAACTCTGACCCCACGTTACCTGCCTCATGGTTTACTGTCACCTTCCCATACCTAAAGTCTTTCCCAGAATCCTTCGTCCATGTATACACGTGCTTTTAAATTTTCCTTCTGTTCCATTGCAGTCTATATGAATTTCTTGTAGAAACTTCTCTCGAAGAATTTTCTCAGCAGTAGATTTTCAAAGCTCATGTGTGAGTAGATGACATCTAGGAAATATGTGTATATAATAATGTGTGTGTGTGTGTGTGTGTGTGTGTGTGTGTGTGTGTGTGAGTGCAGATAGATTAGATCATTATGCCCCATGGCAAAATTGCTCTAGCTAATACTTCAAGGAAGATGCGCAGAAGTTGAATGTTTCAAAATCTTTATTCATACCCACAACCAGGCTTCAACTTTTCCTTCTTTGAAAAAGGGCTAGGTTTATTGTCAAAAAAAAAAAAAAAAAAAAAAAAAAAGTGACTCTTTCGTTTCTTCTAGATTTAAATTGGTGAGAATCAGAGATCCTTAGCCAACTTCTGTCCTGAATCAGCATTTTCTCCCATTAAAAAAAAAAAAAAAAAACTAATTTCTGAAGTATAATTTCAATAAGAAGCCACAAAATTCCCACAACGAATGCTTATAAAACACAGCATGTTATGGTATTAAATTTCAACTTATGTATGGCTGGCCTTTCTTTTTCCCACAACCCAAGTGACCCCTGAACAGGGACCCACAGTTCTTCAAGACACACCTTCCAGCGTACTTGACTCATCACTGTACCCAGAAGCAGATCTCCTTCTGTATGTGGGAGAATTTGTATTTGTTCTGTCACTCTGGAATGCTTTCCGATCATTTTTTTGGTGAATCTTGCCTGCTGAGGGTTGGTTGAATCTGCTGAAACAATCAAAAGCCTGGGAGGGGGGAGGGGTGCTAAAGTGCAGAACCAAAGTGCAGGGCTTAAATTGAAGGCTGTCTGTACAAGAGAGGGACTGGGGTGCTCTGCTGCATTGGGGGGCGGGGCATCTATTGAGACACAGCCCAAAACGACAGACCAGAGGATTCATGTGCAATTGATGGACATCTTGCTGGCTCCATGGTGCAAAGTGTTAGTGAAAGTAAAGGTCAAGCAAGGTCAGTGAGATCAGATTCAGGCTTCTTCCACTGCCAAGAGGTTGGAATCCAAGCAGCTAGACCATTACATGCCAGGTCTCGGTTGTGACTGTTCTAGGATAACTTTTAATACCAAGAGCAACATCTCTCAAATAGTGTGTGCTGCTCAGTGACGCTCATGGGTGTCTGTTCCCCTACCTACTCTTCTCTCTCTCCATCCTACTGTGGGGCCACGGTGCAGCCACGTCATTCCAGGAACGCATATCCACGACTTGTGGACTATGCACGGCTGTCCTGCGCATCGGGTCTCCTCAAGGCAAGGCTGGACCACGTGCATGAGCCACTCACTACCACCTAAGAACATTCCAGCAGCTTCAGAAGGCATAGTTCTCCTGACCGGCCCCACTTCCCACCCACCCCCACTCCTGTCCCCCAAGCCCCCAGCTCCGTCTAGCCTAGCTGAAAGAGAGAAGGGTGGGATTCAGGAGTAATTAAAGGGAATTTGGAAGGCTCGGATGTTGCGGAATGTTAGATCAGTAGCTAGACCAGCATGTGGTATTCTTTAGGCAGGCTTCATTGAATCCACACAAATAAAGACAGAGGGGCCTGCCTGCCCGTCTGCTCATTTATCAAACAGTGAAGCTCAGCCTTCACAGTCTCACAAAAGTGTTTTTACTGTTTGCTGAGTCTTGCTCCAGAAATTAAAAGCTGAGCAGCCCTCGTGGGGCTGAGCCGACCCTGCGTCGTTGGATACTCCCAACGAAATTGTGCTGGGCTTTCAGATTCAGGGACCAGTTGATTATTTAGTGAAAGGAGAGGCGACTCATTTGTAATTTGCAGCCCATAAGAAACACTTAAAGAAAAAGAGAAAGAGAGAATGAGAAAGGAAAAAAGAAAGAAAAAAGAGAAAAAGGAAGAAAGAAAAGAAAAGACAGAAAACAGCCAAACCTCCTTCCCACAGGATTTCGTTGCGGCTGCAGGGAGGAGGTACCATCTGCAACAGCTTTTCTTTGCTGAGAGTGGGGAAAGTCTTGAACTCCTCTGGAGCAGGCAAGGAGTGATGCATCACAGGCTGCCTCCTCTCATCCCCCCCCCCCCCATGCCTAGCTCTGAACAAAACAGCCCCCTCTTGGTTCCTGAAAAAGCCTTTCATTGTTGTGGTTGTTGACGTCATTGTGTTTGTTTGCAAGATACCTTTTCCAGCCTTTCATTTTAGCACATGCTCAAAATGTGCAAACTCCCTTCTACGCCGGGGAGGGAGGTGGAGGAGGGGGAAGCTCAGTCGGTAAAAGCACTTGCTGTGTCAGCACAAGGACCTGAGTTCAAATCCCAAGCACCCTGCTGAAACACCTGGCATGGCTGTACACACGTCTGTAACCCCAATGCAGGGGGTCGAGGGTGACACAGTAACAGGAAGGTAAACCGATGGCCACCAGCCCAGCTCTAGGTTAAGAGAGACCCTTCCTCATAGAAACGAGGCAGAGAGTGGCAGAGCAGGACAACGAATCTTCTCCTTTTGTCTCTATACACATCCTCATACATATGTGTGCACGTGCGAGCACGCACACACACACACATGTGCATGCACGTGCACACACATGCACACGCACAGAGCGCTTTGAGTGCATCTTGTCAACACTGGCTTCTCATTCTTGATTAAGCAGCTTTACATTTGAGAAACTATGAGGTAAACATAATAAACCATTGGCAGTAAACACAAACACCGTTATGCTCCAGGCTATCTCAGCTTGCCTTCTCCTAACACACCGGGAACATCTCTGTACATCCACATCTCCGCCTGCCTGGGCAGCAGCAGCAGCCTGTTGGCTGGTCTCCTGGCTGCTGCCCCGCCCCCTACAGACAGCTCTCCACTCAGCCGCCATGCTGGGCTTTCCCTTCCGCTTGGAGCTGATCTCCACTCCTTTCTTTCTCATACCCTAAGGTTTCCCCAGCTGACCCTGCCATAGCAGAGCACTTACAAGGGCCCACAGCTGTAAGCTCAATTTTCTTAACCACTATATTTTATTACAACTTATTAATCGAGCGTACATCACTTATAACCCGACTAACCAAAACAGTAGGAAAAGAGGATTAAGGAACACTCTAACAAAACCATAAGGATATCAGTTCTGAGGAACTCCTGGCATAATCAGGATTTCTTCTGCTGGAACCTGGGGTAACCAGAACCCCGAACCTCAGCAGGAGCCGGAGCCCCGAAGCCTTCCCTCAAGCAGTTCTCTCTAGGAGCATCTTGAAGTGGAGCGATGAACAGCCACAAACTATCCCAAGTCTCCAAAGGCCCCATCTCCAGTTCTGGGCTCATTTATATATCTCCTCCCAGAGTCTGCTCATGGCATCTTTTCAGCTGGCAACAATCAAGCTCCCGCACGAGGTGGTTGGTCTTCTAGTGGATTAACCTCACCTGTTCTCCCACAAGACCATTCCAATCCCGCACTTGGGATCCTAAAAAAAAAAAAAAAGGTTTATCTATCCTTCACACAGCCCTCTTTCTGGTCTCTCCTAGCTTGAGGCTTCATCTCTCATGTCTCTTGATTGAGTTTCATCCATCATCCATATCCCCCGCTCCCCCCAGTCTCCATGAGCAGGGCCTTTGGAGCCCCAGACCCTGGAAGAAATATCCTGGGATTCCAATCCCTCACTTTCTTTCAGTTACCACTCCGATCCACGTTGTCAAGGTCCTCAAAACGTAAACAAAAGAACAGCCCTGCGCACACATCCCCCATTCCCTCACCCCACACTTTTGACCTCCTCTGTGGTAAGTCTCTGGTTTCAGCCAGCATGGGTTATTCTCTCCCTTTTGGCCTTTTCACGTTGACATGTACGTTTCTGGACAGAGGGCGTTTCTATTTTGTTTGCCATCATTTCCCTGGGGCCTCACACGATGTCCAGATTGTAGAAGGTACACTATGAAAGCTGTTGAGAGAACCTAAGCCATGGTCCGTTATCCAACCTATCATGGTTAATGGGGCCACACACTGCTGAGCGTGAAGAGTCATAGGAAATGAGACCAAAGATTCAGTTCCCACAGAGTCTGAGAGGCCTAAGGTAGGCATTGGTAGAGCTGGGTTGGCCATTTGCTTACAAAGATCCTACGGAATGCTGGCAACATGAATCCAAGGTAGAGCCCTTGCCTCTTGGATATGAGCCCCTGGGTTTTGTGCCCAGCACTGAATAAATGAGGTCGGGATTTG
This sequence comes from Acomys russatus, assembly GCF_903995435.1. Classification (NCBI taxonomy): domain Eukaryota; kingdom Metazoa; phylum Chordata; class Mammalia; order Rodentia; family Muridae; genus Acomys; species Acomys russatus. The sequence goes on along the minus strand of NC_067167.1, from coordinate 8,021,113 downwards.
GGAAAGACACTAGTCAACAGATGTAAAGTTTCACTTAGGAAGAGTAAACTCTAAGTGTCTTTTGTACAGCATAGTGACCAAAGCAAATAATGCACTATATTCCTGATAATTGCCACGAGAGTGTTTTAGGTGTCCTCCCTGCACACACAGGAAGAGACAAGTGTGTGAGGTGATGCTTATCCTGATTAGCCTAATCTGTTCATTTCGTCATACATACATATTTCAGACCACCATCGTCTTATTCAGTGTTCTATTGCTGTGGAGAGACATAATGACTGAAGCAACTTTTTATAAAAGAAAGCATTTAGTGGTGGAGGGAGGTGGGGCTGGCTTTACAGTTTCAGAGGTTTGGTCCATTATCATCATAGTGGGAGCATGGGAACAGGCATGGCAGGGCAGGCATGGTGCTGGAGAGGTAGTTGAGAGCTACATCCTGTTCCACATGGTGGAAGAGGGAGGGAAGGAGAGAGGGAGGGTGGGAGAGAGGAGGGGGAGGAGAGAGGGAGGAGGAAAAGGAGGAGGAGGAGGAGGAGGAGGAGGAGGAAAGAGACTGGGCCTGAGATATTTTTAAACCTGAAAGCCCACACCCCCTGACACACTTCCTCCAACAAGGTGACACCCCCTTATCCTTCTAATTCTTTCAAACAATACTTTCTGGTGAGTAGGCTGTCAAATGTCTGAGCCTAACAGGATCATTCTTATTCAAAGCACCACAACTATATTGCATGCCATAAACACTTAGGTATTTCTTGGCCAATTTAAAAGGAATCATATAATCATGGTTACCAATCAAGTGGCCCAGGGGAGGGGGGATTTCTGAGAGGAAATAAGGTCAAAGCTGAGATTTGAAAGGTACATGAATATCAAGTAGACAAAGGGCATGGAGGAAGGTTCCAGACCATGAGAACAGCTATGGGAAAATCCCGAGTAAGAGAGCAATGACTCTGTGAAACTTGGAATCAGTTCCAGATGACCAAAGCACAGGGTCAGGAGAGGTCAGCTGGAAGGAAGGCAGGACCCATCTGGTGGAACCTGGTAGGATCAGGCTTTGTCCGGAGGCACCATGAAAAAGTGGTCATGGTGGAGCATGCCTGAAGGCACAGGGCAGGGAGAGGACATTAAGGAACGGTCCCAGGCAGATAGAGGTGAGCACATATAGGTAGAGCCAGGGTATATGTGAAATGGAGGGAAAGGGAAGCATTGTCACACTACAGGAGACAGATGCACGTGTGACTCGGAGTGGGGAGGACTCCCCCCCCCCCCAGGGGACTGGGAAGAACTCAGGGGAACGGTGTTTGCACTGAGGAGCAAGGACACAGCAGCATGAGGTAGAGAAGGCCACGGGCAGAGGGTACAGACACGATGGCCTGAGAAGCCCTCAGAGGATGCCACTTTGAACACTCTAAAGGAGACAGAACTCCAGTTCACATGGGGACATTAGAGGGAAAGATGAGGCATTGGAGTTTCTGGTGAAAGGGTTTCCGTGGAGTCAGGTGGTCCTCAGGGTCAGAGGGTCCACAGGACTGGCAAGAATCTGGTTCATTGCTTCCGTAAATCTACTTGGGAACTTCAAGTATTCAAACAGAATGGTGTGTGTGTGTGTGTGTGTGTGTGTGTGTGTGTGTGTGTGTGTGTGTGTGTATTCATGTGCCATATGTGTATATGTGTATGTGTGTGTTTATGAGGTATGTGCGTACATAAGTGTGTGTGTGTGTGTATTTATGTGGTATGTGTTTGTACATGTGTATTGTGTGTAGGGATATGTGTGAATATGTATGTGTATTTATGTGTATATATGTGTGCATTTATGTGGTGTATGTATGAATATGTGTATGTGTAAATGTGTATATGTGCATACGTGCATATATGTATGTGGTGTGTGTGCATGTGTGTATGTGTGTGTATGCATGCACGTGTGTAGTGCTAGGGATTGAACCTGGGTCTGTGTGTATGTGAGGCAAATACTCTCCCACTAACCTACACCTCTGCTACTGGTGTCTGTATTTTTATTAAACAGAAGCATTTGCTAGTCAGATCACCACTGTTCTGGGTGTGAGTGGATTCTGAGTCACTGGGCTGTCCACAGGCATCACCATCCCCTTGGCTGCTTCTCACTTTCTGTAATATCTTAGGGCAAGGAACTAAGGCCCTTGTTCCCAGAAGAGGTCACAAGAGTTTCTCCAAAAGTGTTAGAGTGAGGCAACCGGAGGAGAAATTTTTATTGAAAAGCAGATGGGAATAAGAAAATATTCATCCCTTAAACAAAAGTTAGTGTTAATGGAAGGGGACATTTTCACTCATGAAGAAGGAATGACATTGAGCCCAGAGTGTACAGGTCTCTGGCCTGCGTCCTGTAAGCTGATGGTTCAGTGAGGGCGGCTCAGCTCCCTGAGTGTCACTTTGTTTAGGGGGAACAGCAGTGGACCCCCGCGCTGGCACTGTGATAACAGAGATCGTGTATGCAAAGTGACTGACATTACACATGATCCAAGATTGGGACCTGAGTGGATGGGACACCAAACCCTGTTGCTCAGTCACCGCGCACTGCTCAATGGCAGGGGAGCGAGTCGGACATCCAGCACTTCATGAGAAAGGGGTACGGGTTACTTTTTCATTGTGACCAAAACAACACAAAGCGGTCAGCCCTCAAACCATATACATACAAAACAAAAAGCAAAAACGGATTCAGCTGGTTGTCTTTATATATTTGTGCATATGTTTATATACCTTGTCTGCCTGCCTGTCTGGGATGATAAAGAAAAAAGAGACTATCAATTGGAAGCTTAGGGGAGGGAGGGGCGTGTGAGGTGTTGGAAGAGATGGACGTGGAGGCAGAAAGCATTGACTCACAGTTTTAGGGAGACGTCAGTCCACCCTACTGGGGAAAGCATGGCAGCAGAAGTGCCCAGGGCATGAACGTGGAGCTTGAACTGGAAGCTGTTCTCATCAGGGCAAACCGTCCAGAATGGCACCAGGGAATATAGCTTTCAAAAGCCCACAGCCAGTGGCCTACTGCTGCCAGCTAGGTCCCACCTCCTAAAGGCTCTAGAGTCTTTAAAATTGTGCCCCAAGCTGGGAAGCAAGAAAAACATGAAGCTACAGGGAGTGTTTCAGATTTAAACAATTACATCAGGTTTAGAAGGGGCGGGAGGAGAGGGGGAGAGAGAGAAGAAAGAAAAGAAAGGAGGAAAGGAAGGAAAAGAGACTCAGAGAGGGGAGCCTCAGGGTTGGGAGACATTGTGGTCCTGAGTTTGACCATCTAAGCAAAGGGAAGAACATGTGTGGTAGTAGAATCAGAGTGAACCAGTAGCGTGGGGAGCACCTGAGAGAGGCTGGGCCCATCCAGGAGTCTGGATCCTTATCCAAAGAAGGTACCTAGCATTTCCAGTGGCAACAGGAAATAATCACATCTGCGGTTTTTAGATGGCTCCTGCCGAGGAGGTTAGACAGGAGGAGCGTCCTGTGGGGAGAATGTGGCTGAGGCAGAGATGGAAGGGACATAGAGACCAGCTGGTCCACGCGGGAGAATGACAAGTGGCAGAACCCCTGAGATGGGGGTGAGGGTGGGGGTCGGGGAGCAATACGGGCTCCCTGCTGCTCTCTTAGGAAAATCAGCAGAAGGTGACACCGGTCACAAAGATGGTAAAGGCACCATCCTGATACGCAAGTGAGAGGGAACCGTAGGTCAAATTGTCCAGTGAGTTCCCAGGCCTGTGTCATGACTAGACAAAGAATGACAAGGGCTTGGATTGTAGCTCATGTTGACTCACGGAGGTAGAAGAAAGGCCACTGGGAAGCCTGTCCCTGTGGCCCAGTGGCCTGTGGCTTGTCAGTAGACGAGCCTGTTTCCCCAGCCAAAGGTTTGCCTGTCTGCTCTGTGCATGGCATGCAGGATACCATCGGCATAAACAGAACAGGGCTTCAGAACCCAGCCTGTCTCCTAAATCAAGCCCTAATGAGGCTTAGCAACCAAACAAAACAGCGCTGATTTCTTTTATTATCGGAGATGATTTGCTGGGAGCAGAGAATGGTTTACGTTGGGGGGTGGAGGGGAGAAGAGAGAGAGAGAGAGAGGAGAGAGAGAGAGACCACGCTGTAACATTCTAGTCTACCTTGGATGCATCTTGTGAGATTATACTCAACTTTTTGTCAATCAAGACTCCTACTAATAAGAAAATGATTTTCTTTCTGCATAAACGGTTTAGGACAGAAGGGATCAGAGAGCCCTGTTTTTGTCCCACCCACTGCCAGACCACCCTAGAGAATTCTCAGTTTAGTTCTGCTTGTTCTTCTATCTTTTCCTCTTGTCATTGTGTTTTTGAGACAGCGTTTCTGTGTAGCCCTGGCTGTCCTGCACTCTCTTTATAGACCAGGCTGGCCTTGAACTCACAGCAATCCGCCTGCCTCTGCCTCCTGAGTGCTAGGATTAAAGGCGTGCGCCACCACTGCCCTGCCCCCTCAGTTCTTATTCATCGTTAATATCTGCCTTGGACCTTTGCTCTGTAGCTGGTCATGTGATGAGCCTCTGTGGTGGCTGGTCACAGGCTGGCACAACTGTGAGGCGGTAAGGCCGTTCAACCTTAGTATCGGATCAGATTGCACAGCAGGCCAAGAGGTTTCAGCAGCAGTGTCACTGCATTTTACATAGGACATGACAATCCCAGGGGACACAGATGAGTGACTGCAAAAGTGGCACCTTATATAGTTCAGAGAATGATTTATCCTTTTAAATCATCACTTCCTTTGGCGAGTGCGTGTGTGTGGATGACAGAGACTCAGGCCAAGTGTCTTCTCTACCAGTTTCCACCTTAGCTTTTGAGATAGGGTCTTCCACTGGGATCTAGGGCTCCCCAGCTAGGCTAGGTTGGCTGGTTAGCATGCCCCCAGATCTTTCTACCCCCATCCCCCTAACACTGGGATCCTAGGCATTTGTGTGCACAGTGTTTTATATGGGTGTTAGATCTGAACTCAGGCCCTCATATACTACATAGCAAGCACTTTACCAAAGAAGCCACTCCCACAAGCCCATGAAATAATGTTTATGGGGTCTCCTTTCCTTCCCAAAGTGGTTTTATGATATTCTTGCAGCAGACTCTGTGGGCACCCTGTGAGCTCTCTCCTCCCTCCCCTCCCCTGAGATGAGGCGAGGCGGCAGGCCTGTCTGCTCTCCCTAATGTGCCCAAGTGGGCAGTCTTCTTGCTGCCCGCTGTAAGCTCAGCTTCTCATCATCGGTCCACTTCTTTCTGCCCCACTGAACTGATACTAGTTTACTTGACGATATCATCAGCTGTCCCTCGAACGAAGGGCAGACCGCATGACCTCATAGAAGGAAAGCAAGGCACACGGGGATCGAGCATGTCGAGTCCAAACACCCGGCAGGTTCATGGAGCCTGTTTTACTGCATGGATGAGTCAAGGCAGTGAAAGTGCTGGCATGGACAAAAAGTCTTGTCTCTTTGAGGATAAGATAAGCTCTTGAGATTTGCGCCCCCACCAGTGGGGATACAGGCACAGCATCTCTTCAGGCAGGAGCACTTGGGGAGATTCCTGATAAGCTTAAAAAGGAAAGCTTCCAAAGAATAAAATGAGCCACCTGGAAGTTCCGAAACACACATATTTAGTGCTTCCTGAGCACTGGACCCTACATCTATTTACACGCACACAAACACACCCCACAATTTCACAAGCATTCTTTAAGGTAGAGGTTGTTATCATTTCTAGTTTAAGGATTTTCCTTATTATTTTTTAATTATGCGTATGCATGGGCGTCTATGTGTGGGGATGTGCACAAGAGCATAGGTGCCTGCAGAGGCCATAAGCGGGTGCTGGACTCCCTGGAGCTGGAGTCTCGGGTACTTTGTGAACTGCCAGACGTGGGAATCAAACTCAGGTCCTTCTGTAGGAGCAGTCCACTCTCCTGCCAGCTGAGCCATCTCTGCAGCCCCTCGGTCCCATTTTATAAATAGGGGAACCATGCCATGTCCCTGTGAATGCACCCACCTCATGAATGGTTGGGCTAAGCCATAATCCATGTCCTCTAGTGCCCCAAATTCTACGACACAGACTTTCCATTATGTCCCCTCTCCAAAAGACACCCCCTCAGTAAGCGCCAAGGAAGGAGGCCTGTTGGTGTGCTCCTGCTTCGTCGGCAGACAGCCCCCTCTCCACACTCCTTCTGTTAGTACGGTTGTCCCAGGCCACAGTAGTCACTGGCCTTCTTCTCTGCAGAGAAATGGAGACCCTTGCGGGCAGGGGCCAGAACCTTATCTTTTCAGTCCACATCAAGAGCAAACGTTTCTATGTTCCAAGCCGCGAACAAGCAAGGTCTTTGCTCTCATACTCCTCACATTCAAATAGGACGACGCCCAGTCAGCACTCAGCGAGGAAGTGTCCCCGATACTGTCAGGTGACACCAAGTAATAAGACACACAGTAGAACCAGGTGATAGAGAGCAAGGAGGCCTCTGAGTGGGGTGAGGGGGTGGGGAGGGAGGTATCTTGTTCAAAGGCCCAAATAACACCCTCAAAGATGGAAGCAAGCCTTTGAAATTTAGGGGAATGTGAGGAGGAAAGGGACAGGTTGTAGGGATGAAAACGGGATGGTACAGAAGGCTCAAGTTGGGTTTGGTTCCGGGTATAATGGGAGGTTCAAGAGGGAGTGGTATATTTTAGACCAGCCTGGCCTCTCCTGTGCTGTGAATAAGAAATAATAAAAACACTGTAGCCCAGTGAGATCCCCTCAGGATCTGAGCCCTATAACCATCAAAGTGCTATCCACCTGCCTCCCTCCCCCACCCCAGCACCAGGAGTCCTCCCCCCAGAGTGCCCGAAGACTCCTGGAAAGTCATTGCACCAGGGCCCGTTTTTTGTTTTTGTTTTTTTTTTAATTTTTTATTATTAATTTTTTCTTGTTACATCTCAATGGTTATCCCATTCCTTGTATCCTCCCATTCTTCCCTCCCTCCCACTTTCCCCTTATTCCCCTCCCCTATGACTGTTCCTGAGGGGGATTACCTCCCCCTGTATATGCTCATAGGGTATCAAGTCTCTTCTTGGTAATCTGCTGTCCTTCCTCTGAGTGCCACCAGGTCCCCCCCTCCAGGGGACATGGTCAAATGTGAGGCACCAGAGTACATGAGAAAGTCATATCCCACTCTCCACTCAACTGTGGAGACTGTTCTGAACATTGGCTAGATCTGGGTAGGGGTTTAAAGTTTACCGCCTGTTTTGTCCTTGGCTGGTGCAGGGCCCGTTTTTTTCCTTCCATTTTCAGTCCACTTTTCCTGATGGGTAACTGGTTCTTGTGTTGCCTTACAGATCATAAGACAGCAGTTTCCTCAGCTAACCACCAGAAGGCTCGGGACCCGAGGACAGTCAAAGTAAGCACCAAACAGCCACGGCTGCCTTCACAGCACCCCTCTCCTGGTCCGTCCTCTGTGAGGCCAGACCCCAGGCTGCTCCTTGGGAGCTTGGCCTGCAGGCCTGTGGGAAGGTCTGTGGCTGGGAGCGGGGGAGGGGGGTTGTGGGGAGGGGAGGACATGGAGCAAGCCAGGCTCTCTCTCTCAGCACCATTCAGAGAGAAAGACTGGCCATCCAAAAGCCTGGGACCTTTGGCCCAGTTGCTTGACGCCACCTTGTCCCCAAGTGTTCTTTGTAAAGCAATCCATCCATTTTTTTTTTCCCACAGCCTCTGCCTCCCTGCTGGGATTAAAGGCGTGTGCTACCACACCTGGCGCAATCTATGCATATTTTTTTTCAAGGGGCTCCATAATTTTTGTTTAGACCATCTCTAGGTGGTTTGGACTGTTTAATAAGTAACCTCTGCCCCGAGAGTACACAGTGGGGCCCAGGCACCAACCAGCTCCCACAGCATGGGGCCGGACAAGGAGGTTCCTCCTCTTGCCTTAGCATTTTTCTACCAGCCTGCCAACAATTGCTTCACTTTTCTTGTCCGAGACGGGGTCCTTCTCTGTTAAGTCGAGTTCACTACAGTCCTGGCTTGCCAGGAACGCTCCGATATGTAGGAGAGATGTGAAAAGAAGCCTTAATGCTTCACATAGCAAGGAGTGTAAGGAAAGGTTAGGTATATGGGGAGCTCTTCAGGAGCGTGGGATGCCTAGGAGCAGAGGAAGTGAAGGCACCTGCCTCCCAGGTGCGTATCAGAAAGGGAGGCTCAGCCTGTCCTGCTGCATCAAAGACACACAGGAGTTGCCCCTAAGGATGTTTTGGAAACTTTCAGGGATTAGAAAATGTCACTTGGAAGAGGGAGGAGGCCACACAAGTTTAGGCGAAGTTCAACAGGTCCCTTTGCTGGGTGACTCCCAGGAACCTTTATTATGCTAATGTGCACCTCGACTCCACTAGAGGGTGCCTTCTTCTTAGGTAGCGGTCTAGACCTCTGACCCCCCTGAGCAGGGCAGCATCATGAGCTATCAGACACTAAACCTCTTTACAGAGAAAAAAAAAAAAGGCACATCACCATTTGGACTTCAAAGTCTTGTCTGGAGGTGGGAGAGGTGGAGGGGGTTCAAAAGCACATCCATACACTGTTACCCCAAGAGTCAGAGCCCACGATGACTCACGCTGGTCTCTGAGCAGTAAACCTAGGTTCTGGTTGGTTCAATTCAGTTTGGTTTTTTATGGAGAGTCAAGGTTTCCTGTGGCCCAGGCTGGATTCAAACTGAGTGTGTAGCAGAAGATGGCCTTGAAGCTCCTGGTCCTCTAGGCACTGTGGTTACAGGCCTGCGCCACCACCCCTGGCTTCCAGCAGGATGTTCTTATCATCCAAGGAAGAGGCTGGCTTTAGGGAAGTGGGGTGGGGGCAGGGAAGAAGGCAGATGATTAAACCCTTTCATGTGAAGTCTGAGAATGAGTGTGTGTGGGTGTGTATTTGTGTGTTTGTGTGTGTGTGTGTGTATCTATCTGTGTGTTTGTGTGTCTCTGTGTGTGTCTGTGTCTGTCTGTCTATATGTTAGTATACATCTGTGTCTGTCTGTGTGTATGTCTCTGTGTGTGTATCTGTGTCTATATGAATGTGTGTCTGTGTCTATGTGTGTATGTGTGCATGTATGTGTGTGTCTGTGTAACTGTGTCTGTGTCTGTATGTGTGTGTCTATATGTATGTGTGTATGTGTACATGTCTGTGTGCATGTGTGTGTGTCTGTCTGTGTCTGTGTGTGTTTGTGTTTCTGAGTGTCTGTTTATGTATGTGAGTATATGTGTCTATCTGTCTATGTCTGTGTTTCTGTGCCTATGTGTGAATCTCTGTCTGTGTGTCTGTCTGTCTGTCTATTAATGTATGTCTCTGTCTCTGTTTCTGTCTCTGTCTCTGTGTCTCTGTCTCTCTTGTCTCTGTGTCTCTGTCTCTGTCTGTGTCTGTCTCTCTCTGTCTGTCTCTCTCTCTCTCTCTCTCTCTCTCTCTCTGTGTGTGTGTGTGTGTGTGTGTGTGTGTGTGTGTGTGTGTGTGTGTGTATCAGAAGCTCTTAAGAGAAATTCCAAAGGGCTGTCCAGAAAATTTTTGAATAAGGGACATATTGAGATAATTTCCCCATAGTGACTACTCTGAAGAACAAACTTCCTAACTTCATTTAAAAAGAAAAATTCTGGTGTTTTGTTTAAAAGCAATGTTGCAACTTCAGTAAGGACAGAGTGCAGAAAATCACACTTTTTTATTGTTTGCTGGTGATCAAAAGTGGAAAACTCAAAATCTTGGTTGAGCCCAATTTGAGCTACACACGGTGGCATCTGCCCACCGTCCCGGGACTTTGGGAGTCTGAGGCAGGAGCTTGAGGCCACATGTATTTAAGGCCAGTCACCTGAGTTACACAGCAAGACCTGGTCAGGGTCAGGGTTGGGGCACTGAGTAGACGGATGCCGAATGAATGAAAATGTATGGAAACTTTGTCTAGCCTGCAGCCTTTGGAAAACCACCGGCTCCAGTGCATCATTTCTGAGTTCTAAGAAGAGTAGGAAAAGTAGAGAGAGTTGATAAATATGCAATACCAGACAGGTTAGAAAGGGAACATGTGTGTTTCCCACCCGCCATACACTTGGAGAGCAGTCCCCTCTGAGAGAGCCTCTTTTTCTATTTTGGTCTTTTCCTTTTCGTCAACCTACATATTAACACACCAGGCAGCACCCAACTTTAAAGTTCTGCGCACCCAGAGCCATATTCTACCATCTCCATAAGGTGCCTCTCAGCTTGTGCACAGGTTCCGCCAAGCTAAAGGCCATGGGATGCTTCAAGCTGCCAGTCGAGGCTCCAGCCTGCAGCATGGCCTCTCAGATTCCCTCAGCAAGTGTGCTTGGATAGACGGAGCACAGGCATGTCTAGTGGGGAGTGTTGGCACTATACCCGGAACCTAACTAGCAAAACTGAGACGGGACCAGACCAGAACAGCATCTTTACTGTTATTGCAGATCTCAGCAACGTGCATGGATTAATCAGGAAATAAGATATTCCACCTTATAATGATGTATATATCTCATGAGGTCATATTAAGGCGTGGCTGTCTTGACTTTAAGAAGCTATAAGACAGGCTTTAGAGCTAAGGAGGGATGCTCTAACTGTCTTCTCACCAGACAGCACCTCTGTGATCATTGGAACCGGCCCCTCCCCCACAGAATGCCCACAGATGGAGAGGCAGTTACGTGACAGTTGGGAAGTAGAAGGCCCAGACCCAGATGGTAGATATTAGTTCAACACAAAGAACGTTCTGGTAACTACGTCGGCTGAAAATGAACTGGGCTGCCTTCGGAGGGCCTGAGTTCTTCATCCCAGGAGGCACACAGATGGAGGCAAGATGCCCACTGGGCAGAAATTTCACAGAATGGTACCAGCAGGAAGGGGGTTGCGAAAGGGAAGGTTATACGCACCCATCCCTCTCCCTCCCCGTGCACACCTTTCTCAAGACTCAAAACGCTTCCTTGTACCCATCACCACGTATCTGTGGGTAGAGAAAAGTAGGAGGGGACATGTTGTCCAGGGCATCTGAAAATGCGGCCCGTGACCACTGTAGCATTGCTACTGCACCGTGAAACTCCACATCCCGCACTCACTAAATCGGAATCTTGGGGGGTGGGTCAGGATGGGGCCGTGCACTCTGTGGGTGATTCTTATTGTTAACAAAGCTCGGGAACAGCTGGCTGGCTTAGAGGTGCAAAGCCCCATTAGAGGTTCAAATCCTGCCTCCACTGCCTACTCACTGCCGATCTTGGGTGCATCACTTTAATTCTCTAGACTGCAGTTTCCCTGTTTGTAAAATGTGGGAAGCCTCGTGGGGATTTTGAAAAATAAGACAAAGCGTGTGGAGCTCTTCTTGCCGTGGACCTCAAGCTGGCGAGCCTCACAGTTGTCTGGGCCGTTTATTTTACAGTTGATTCATGGGCCCCATTCTAAGGTGTTCTGAATCAGTGAGTTCCGAGAAGGGGTCCAGGGCCTAGGACCCTGCGTGTTTATTAAACCCCAAAAGCAATTCTGACGCACATCCTGCTTTCCATTAGTACTGCACAGTGGCTGTGTAGGCAAACAGACTGGTCCCTACCAGTTCTGGCCTGAAATTGCTCTACGCCATTGGGCAAATTACTTGACTTCCCTTTTTCCATGTTCTCCTCTTTAGGATGACCGCGGCACCCCTCATTTCACGGGGCTATTTTCAAATTAATGTGAATAAAATACTTTGCAAAGCGCTCAGAACCGGAGTGCTCAGTAGATTGTCGGCTGCAGCACAGCGAAACAACAAAAATCCCGCCACCTCCGCCACCAACGGAGGCAGCTGTCCTTCTAGTTGTAACTTGAAAGTGTGTCGGTGATTATGCCCATTGTGAGTTAATAAGATTCTGGGTTTTGGGGGTCAAGTGAAGTCCTGAAATGACTCTAAAATTACAGCTTTTGCTGGGTGTGGGGCACACACCTTTAATTCTAGCACTTGGGAGGCAGAGTCTCTGAAGCGGGGGCTCTGAGAGTTTGAAGCCAGCCAGGTCTAAACAGTCAGGGTTACAACAGTCAGACCAAGTCTCAAAATTAATAATAATAATAAAATAAAATAAATCATAACTCTCTGAGACTAGTCTTTTCTGAAGATGATAATGGTGGCTAGGTAAATTTTTTATTGTTGATATATGAACACATTCTGCAGCCTGGATCCCCACAGAGGGGGACACTCAGATGTTAGTTCCCCTTGGGAAGGTATTTGGTAGACATTAGAGATCGGGTATAAATGGAAAATTTCTCATCCCCTTTTTTGCTTTGCAAAGTATTTGACTTAACACTTTCTGTAGGAGGCAATTTTGGTTATTTTTACCTGCCTGATTGACGGCTGGCAACATGGAGCTTTGGCTTAATTGTGGATTTCAGAGATGTCAAGCCTTACAGAAAAGTTAACTCTTCTAGCCTCATGTTGGATGTGTCCAGCCACCCTTGGGTTTGGACAACATTCTCTGGCCCAGGAAAGCCCCATCTAATAATGATCTCCCCTGTCTGCCCTTCTCTGTCTCTTCCTCGGCGGCCCAGGTACCATTACTATGGCATAGCAGTGAAGGAAAGCTCCCAGTATTATGATGTGATGTATTCAAAGAAAGGAGCTGCCTGGGTGAGCGAGACGGGCAAGAGAGAAGTGACCAAACAGACGGTGGCGTATTCTCCCCGGTCCAAGCTAGGCACGCTGCTGCCAGACTTCCCAAACGTCAAAGACCTAAATCTGCCAGCCAGTCTTCCTGAGGAGAAGGTAACCTCACCTGAAGTGATTGCTGGGGGTGACTGTCTCTCCATGTCGCTGTCTCCCCCTCCCTCTCCCCCCGTCCCTCTCTCCGTCCCTCCTCTCTTTCTTAGAGATTTCAGAGAATGTTCAAATGTCTGTGGTGATTTTTGCAGAAGCATTTGTAGAAATGATACACTGGGTTCTAGTTTTTGCAGTGTCCTAGCCACAGGGAGAATTCAGTCCCCTCAGCCTCACTCCACTGTGCACCTGAGACTCATGCGCTGGACACACGAATGTGAAGACTATATTCTGTTTGATCTTCCTGGAACCTAGAGTCTCAGGGTGCAGGGTGTGCTTCTGAACTGAAGGGTGGTGCTTGGGTACCATGTGAACGCAGAGGAGGGAGCCGAGGGTCACAGCACATCACATAAGGGCTCTCATCCCCCGTCAGGTCTTTAAGGATGCACGAAATTCCCAGGGCAGCCACACTGTATATTAACACCTTCCGTCACTGATCCTCCACTCACCCCACAGGTGTCTACCTTTATTATGATGTACAGAACACACTGCCAGAGAATCCTGGACACTGTAATACGAGCCAACTTTGACGAGGTAGGTCAACAGCATTAAGCTGTGAACATGCTACTAATATTATGCTTTCCACCCTCTCCTACTTTAAGAGCCCTTGACAACCAATGGCCTGTCTACCCTTTACAGTGATGCTCCAAGGCAGGTTCTGCTAGTACCCCTATCTTACAGAGATTTTTGTGCCCATTGGGTAGCCTTGGCTTTCCCTTGATCTGACTAGAGAGAGACACACACTAGGAAGGCCATCTTACCAACATATCAGCGCGCCTAAAAATATGGATTCTCTCCCTAAGACCGCCTGCCTCATTGCTTTTGGAGTGATTGGTTACCACCCCCTCCCCCCCACCCCCCAGCCCCCGTTCCCTCAAGGCCCGGTCTCCATTTCCACCAAATTCCATCAGTAGAGCCATGTTTAAATTCTAGAGGTTTACTTTATTTCTGCTTTAAGTTATTGCACTCGAGAAAAGGGGGAAGCAAAAGAGAATCGAGAGGCACTTATATAACCACAGGGATGCTAAAATCCTCTTGTCCACAAAGCCGCCCACCTCACCCTCTGGACCAGAGGCCTCAGTGTTTTAAAGTCAGAAATAGTGGCAATAGCAGGAGCAGCCCCCGAGGACTGGATATGGATGTTCAGTTAAAGGGAGGAGAACTGGACTCTAAATGAACTACAAAGCCCAGTCACTTGGTGGGAAATATCTGCATATATTTGGTCAGGCAACACATTTATTGTGTCTTTGCCATTACCTGGCTCATAGACACAGAACCAGAAGAGATGTCAGTAAAAACAGAGCATTCTTTCTTCTCTCAGCTTCTGGATTGCATCTCTAAAATGTCCTTTAAATTTTCCCAAATAACCGAAGTGGCCATTTCAGTGAATTTTTTGTTTGTTTTTGTTTTTGTTATTGTTTTTTGAGACAGGGACTTACTGTGTAACCCAGGCTGTCCTAGAACTCACTGTGTATAGCAGGCTAGCCTCGAACTCAAGCTTAAAAATTGCTGAAATCAGCAAGTAGTGAGTTGCAGTTAAGACAACACTAACTGCTACAAGAAATAAGCCTCTCAGTTTCCTGGAAGCTTTTCCCTTACTAATGTCACAATCTAAAATGGGTGTTCTTTAGTTAAGAGATTGACAGCCGGGAATGATTTAGGGACCCTGTGGCCACAGTCCTGTTGTTCAGCCTGTGACCCTGTGGTCAGGTGAAAGGACTACTGGGAAGGCATGCTCTGTTCTTTCTTTTTTTTCAAGACAGGGTTTCTCTGTGTAGCCTTGGCTGTCCTGGACTCTCTTTGTAGACCAGGCTGGCCTCAGGTTCACAGAGCTCCATCTGCCTCTGCCTCCCAAGTGCTGGGGTTACAGGCATGCGCCACCACTGCCCCGTTCTTAACCCTTTCATCTTAGGAATAAAGTACATCACCATTGGGTGATTAACAAGACTGGGCTCCATCTTAGTGCCCCAGGGTTGAGGGGTATGTGTGAACCCGCACGGCTACTACGACAGCCTCCATTTCACGTGCAGCTTTATTCAACTTGAAACTCATTCCTGCCATTTCATTTCCCCTCCATTCATCTATATCCAACACTTAATGGTTATCAAGTGTTGCCATATGTTATTTATGCATTTTAGAGAGATGCACAATGCACAGCCTCACTTACTTGGAGAGAAGGGAAAGCATGCAAAACAGAGCGGAGAATGCGGAACATCCCGGGGTTCGGGAACTTCAATGCACCCCTAGGAGAACAACAGACTCAAGGCCTGGCTCTATGTTGCAAATATCAATTTCTCAGCCAAGAAAACAAAGCGGCACTGATCTGCAGCCCAGGGGGTGATAGAAGGGAGAGATGCAAAGTTTTGAAACTGTTAATGGTCTTTAAAATGCTTAGTATTAGACATCCAGAGAAGAAAGAGATTTGTCCAAGGTCACACCAATGGTTAGGGCCAAAGATCTAATTCTTTTGCTACCTGAGGCCTTTAGTCTGATGGGTATCAGCCGGCAGCCTTTAAGGTGACTAAGCAAGACACGGTCCCGTCTACCCAGCCACAACAGAACGATGAGTGGTGTTCCATTCCCCATGACATGGCTTTCCCCTACAGCTGGGAAAAATCTTTGGTAAATGGATTGTTTGTCCCAGGTATCACAATGTAACCCCATGGGAAGGGACCTCATCCATCTTGTTCACTGTCCATACTCGCTGCCTATATTCTTAGACTCTCACTACGTATTGGTTGGGTGCATAATCGGGCGTTTGGATTGGTAGATGGGTGATGGTTGGGCAGACAGATGCACAGTCATGCAGAACATTGCCAAGCAAGTATAGGACCCACAAATTCACATATAGGGGACTCCTTTCCAGACAGTATATATAACACAAGGAGCCTGGGTGTCCCAAAGTCCCATGGTTGAGTCCCCAAGCCATCATTTGGTAGCCTGTGACTTTGTCCCAAAGCATTTCCTGCCTTTAAGCTTCACTTTCTATTGTCAAAAAGTAAATTGGCAGTTATATGACACCATAGCAAAACTGAGGTATAAAATAGTGCATGTAAAGTGACCATGGGAGATGTTTTGGTAACTATTGCTTTGCAGAGCATTTTCCAGTGCCACGCCAAATAATAATCAACTGCAAGTCAGTAGATGTCAGAGTTTTAGCAATAAACTAAACATGGACTTGGAAGAGAGATAAAAATTAACCTTGCATAGGTATTCTTTTAAAATTCTGGGGGCTGGAGAGGTGACTTTATGGTTAAGAGCATTTGCTGTTTTTGCAAAGGACCTGAGTTGGATTCCCAACACCCATATGGAAGTTCTCACCACATCATCGGTACCAGGCATGCTTGTGAACACAGATGTACATGCAGGCAGAACACTCGGACACATACAATAATAAAAAAATTTTTAAACATTTAATAATGATGCTTCTCTGGACCAAGGAAAGAAGTGATGAAAATATAGGAGCCTAAATGGTTAGTCCAGAAAGCTGACATTAAATGACCGTGCTCAACCATTTGTCTGATCTTTTCACTGAAACTGCATGCAAGCAGTGAGGAGAATTCACTAGAATTCCTCATTTTGTCTAATAATAAGTTTCCATTTATCCAATGCCTACACAATGCCAGGCATTTTACATAAGTCATCTTATTTCATCCTAATAATAGGTAGAAACCATTATATCCATCTTACAAGGGCCGCTGGCTCTCACATACTCTGTCCCAAGCATCACATTTGACTTGATTTTACAGGGCCAAACCGGAGCCCTTAATATCCCGCCCCAGGTCTGTCTCCCCCAAGATGAGCATTGCCACAGCCCTCTGCCCAGCCGCTCAAGCCATGAACTTCATGTCTTCACTCCCCCTTCCTCCTGTGCAGCCCACATTGGAGGGCAGGGCAGCTGTCTGTCCTGAGCAGACATGCTGTGTGTGTCCCATTTCAGGCCGGCCTCCAGGTCGCAACACTTAAATTTACTTCCTCCTCTCTCCGTCCTTTTCCTTCTCAGAGGAGGGTGAACCACTGGACAGTCAGTCAGTGACCCAAAACAGAGAAGGAAAGGCAGGTTAACACTGGACTACACACTCTACAATGGCTGCCAGGGGCTCGGGGGCTGACAGAGGTCCCTTGTGTGGCTCGAGCAGGCTTCATCTTTTTTTTAAAAAAAGATTGATTTATTATGTATACAGTAATACACCAGTATGCGTCAGACCACATTATAGATGGTTGTGAGCCACCATGTGGTTGCTGGGAATTGAACTCAGGACCTCTGGAAGAGCAGTCAGTCTTCTTAACCACTGAGCCATCTCTCCAGCCCCTTGAGCAGGCTTTTGACAGATGTCTGCTAACGTCTCTCAGTGGGTTTGTTTTATCCGACATGGCGGCTGAGCTTTTCCAGGCTTTTTGCTAGAAGCTGACAAGTTATAGAAAATGGGAGCGGGTGGGGCCGAATGCAAGTGAAGCCCAGGAAGCAGATGTGTTCAGAACCAATCAGCTCTCAGGAATGAAGCAGGCCTGGCTTCTTACAGTGGGAAGCTCGAGGGAGAGGCTCTAATGCCTGGTTAGAGGTCGACGCCCAGGCACGGGCTGGGGTCTGGGGCCTGATTCTGGGAGAGGTCTGAAGGGTGCCACCGACCATCAGGCAGAGACAGAAAGCTGTGGGGTGGCATCAGCCCAAAGAGACATTCGGGCCTGGGAATAAACTAGAACCCCAGTTACCATGTGATAAGAAAAGTGACGGTGGGAGGTCCCATGCTCTACCTTGTCTTTTGGATCGCTGCCTGGCTCTGGGCAATGACACTTGGTAACTCTGTAAGTGGAAGTGAAGGTCCTGGGCTCTGTGATTATCAACAGCAACATGAAAGGACTCTGTGAAGTCTCTGGCACACAGGGGGCACTCAGGAAAAAGAGAGGGAGGAAGGAAGGAAGAAGAAAGAAGAAAAAAGACCACCTCCAAAGCACTAAGGTGGAAGGGCCAGGTTATAGCTCCCACACTGGATCAGTACGGAGCTGCATGTGAAGGCCAAGACTGTCTGTCTTAGAGACTGGGAAAAAGGATACGTAACCCAGGCTCAAGTCAGCCGACTATACAAACCCAGAGTTGGATGCTCCCAGCTCCGTGATGGGCTTCTCAATTTAGGGGTGTTATGGATTCCCGAGGCAGTCTCTGCTTAGAACAGCCACTCAGCCCTTTGCTTATCCACAAGGAGCCCCGAGTTCCTCCTATTGTCATACCAAGGACGGTTCCATCATGAGTGGCCAGCAGAGCGTTGCTCCGTGTCGTGGTGATAAAGGGAAAAGCCGATCACACATGCTTCAAGGTGTCACGACCTACCATACCATGACAACAGGCACTTTGGGAAAATTGGGAATTTGGGATACGAGAAGCCTCCTGCACTTAGCCAAGGTTTTTGGCACACACATTTGCACTAGATTTTTGCAGGTAGCAAACACTGCTTGTCCTCTCAACATGTAACTATCAAACCCTTCCCTTTTCTTCCTAGAACATGCAGGAGCCACCAGGGGGCTCAAAGAACAACAGGTCCTAGTGTCCTAATATTCTGACCTTAAAAAAAATGCCCTGTCCTCCCTTCTTAACTCAGCTAACAGTGAGAGAGCCCCACACCAGGCTGGCTGCAGGGTCCAGCAGTGGCCATGCTGCAAGTGTGGACAGAGGGCAAAAGTCCCCCCACAGCATCCCAAGCTGGGGCAGTCCTCACTTCCACAGGGGAAGTAGATGACCGTGCAGTGGAGGTGGTGTGGCACGGCTCAGTGGGGACCGCTCTTTCTGAACCCTATTCTCTCTGTGGGTCAATGCAGGTTCAAAGTTTCCTTCTGCACTTTTGGCAAGGAATGCCGCCCCACATGCTGCCCGTGCTAGGCTCTTCCACGGTGGTGAACATCGTGGGCGTGTGCGACTCCATCCTCTACAAGGCCATCTCCGGGGTGCTGATGCCCACCGTGCTGCAGGCATTGCCTGACAGGTGAGTTCGCTGGGCCCAAGCTTTCCGTCGGGAGGAGCCCAGGCACCGGCTATTACTTGATGTGGTGTTTTGTTGTTGTTGTTTGGTTGATTTTTACTATTATTTTAAACAGGCCTTGTAAAGATCATTAATGATGGGATTTTTAAAATTAAAGGTTGAACCAGATGTGGTAGCACATACCTTTCGTCCCAGCACTTGGGAGGCAGACCTTTGTGAGTTCAAGGCCAGCCTGGGCTACAAAGAGAGTTCTGGGACAGCCAGGGCTACACAGAGAAACCTTTCCTTAAAAAAGAAAGGAAGAAAAAGAAAAAAGAAAAAAGAAAAGAAACACAATGATAATAATAATTTGGGCTTCCCCGAGGTAGAGAACAGGTCCACAGTGAAAAGCAATGCAAGTGTTTCCACGAGGCCATCTCCGCGTACTTGTCACATGCCATTAGTACATGGAACATGACTTTCTCGCTGAAACTCGGTCGCTGTGAGGACTCTTTTGTGCCTTGCTTTCAGCACGCAAAGCCGCGTCACCTCGTGCTTACGCTGAACAAGTTCTCTGCCTTCACCAGCCCGTTAGGCGGATGCTGCCCCTTTCCAGGGTACCAATCTTGAACTCCCTCGCTGGGAGGGGAAGGACAGTGAAGGCAGGGGCAGTTCCTCTGGCGCCCTCGATGTGAAGTCACCCCTGGCCAGCTGTGTCTCCCACAGGACTCTGTTCCCTTGTCCTTTGGGCCTGAGATCAAGCAGCACCGTACCCCAGTTTGCAGTGGTCTCCCCGTGGGTCTTTCTTGGCTTGTCCACCCTTTTCTCAGTTTTCTCTTGTGAACAAGCCTCCTGCCTGCAGTGGCATTTGTTTCTTTTTGGGTCTGTTTCAGAGGAGGGGCATTCCATACACGCTCATAGTTTTCTGTAATAGCATGAGCTTCTGCCATATTGAATTTTATTGATTCTCTTGGGATCTCCAGTCCTGTGCAGTTGACTACAAGGCATGCTGTGAGGGGTAACATGGTGGGGGTAAATCAGTTTCCGGCAGCTGCTGTGATACATGTTCACAAAAATGTGTGGCTCAGAATGAAATCACTTTATTCTGCCTCTTGGGTTCCCCTTTATCTGGCCACACTTTCCTGAACGTCCGTGTAAATAAGCTGGGTGCGTGGAGTCAAAGGGCTGGCGGGTTGTATCTCTGCGGAGGCTCTGCGGATGGCCTGTCCCCGGCCTCTCTGTTGGCTTTATGGTGGTTCCAGCAGGCCCTGGTGTCCCCTGGCTTGCAGCTGTGTTACTGGAATCTCTGTTCCCATCTACAACGTCCTCGGCCCTGTATCCTTGCCTTTCTTTGTCTCTTACTGGATCGCCTGGCCCTAGAGGTAGGGCCCACTTGCTGATCTTCACTAGAGAGCCATAATCAGCCCTAGAAAGACCCCTTATTCCCAAAAAGGTCACCTTTGCCAGTTCTGAGTGGGCATGTGTTCTGCCACTGTTCATCTTACTACATGGACTATGTGTCTAGGAGAAATTGTTAGAGGGTCACTGGTTTATTTAGCTGTTAAGCTAGTCAGTCAGTTATGGGACAGGTCTCAAGCAGCCCTGGCTAGCCTCAAACTCACTGTGCAGCCAAGAATGACCCCGAGCTTCTGGTCCTCCTGCCTCCACCTCCTGAGTGCTGGGATGGCAGATGTTGACCACCATGCCAAGTTTTACATGATGCTCAGGATCAAACCCAGGACGCTATGCATGCTGGGCATTTCCTAACATGCCTTTAGCTGTAGTCCATAGGGTTTGATGTGCACTATTTTGATATTGTCATTCCCTATAATGATTTCCCTTTTCAGTCCCCCTCCCATAAGAATTTTTAAAAGAACATGTAAAGCTTTCTGAGTGTTGGGGGTTGTTGTTATTTACCTTGATTTTACTATTTCTGGTTAGAGTGTGGTGCTTAAGCTCATGAGTCCACTAAAGCTGCTCTTGCTGTCTAACATGTGCGCAGCTTGTGAGCATTGCAGTAACACCCGGAAGAACCCTTGTTTCTCAAGACACAGAGAGTCCTCTGGATTTTTATAGGTGTGTGTGTGTGTATGTGTACACATGTACATGCATGAGTGTTTGTGCACATGTGCACACACATGTACGTGTATAAGTCTTTGTGTGTGTGTGTGTACACATGTGCATGCATTAGTGTTTGTGTATGTGTATATACATTGTACGTGTGAGTGTGTGTACATATGTACATGTATGAGTGTTTATGCATGTCTGTGTGTGCACATGTGCATGTGTGAGTGCATGTGTGTACACATGTGCATGTATGAGTGTTTGTGTGTGTACACATGTGCATGTGTGAGTGTTTGTGTGTGTACACATGTGCATGTGAGTGTGTGTACATACGTACATGTATGAGTGTTTATGCGTTGTGAGTGTCTGTGTGTGTTTGTGCATATGGGCATGTGTGAGTGCATGCGTGTGTACACATGTATGAGTGTGTGTGTGTGTGTGTGTGTGTGTGTGTGTGTGTGTGTGTGTGTGTTGCTGGAGACTGTAGCCAGAAGAAATGCTAAACAGGTCTTCTACGGCTGAGTTACCTGCTTCCCCTCAGGTTGGTCTTATGTTCCTGTTCTTGTTTCAGCCTCTTATAAAGCTGCCGCTCCAGGAAGGCACCACCAGACCTGGTTCTCAGTGTTTAGTTTTGTATATGATGTGAAGTTCAGGGGTCAAGCGTTTATTTTGGTGTTTTACATGTGTAGGCCAAGTGTTCCAGCAGCATTTGTTTAGAAGGCTGACCTTTTTCTGCTGTGTTGCCTTGTTGCTGTGGAGAAAGTTGGCTGCCTCTGGACCCTCGGCGGGTTCTGTCCCTCGATATGCCCCACCTCCACTAACAGCTCGCTGGTTTGGTGATGGCTGCTATGAGACCAGACCTGTTATTCTTTTTCAACGTCATTCCTTCACTATGATGTATAAGATTTGAAGAATCTTTTAAAATGTCCCGTAGGATTTTGATAAGATTGTCTTGGACTTCATAAATAAAATTAGAAATAATCAACATGTTACAAATACTGATTTTTCTAATCCACGAACATGGTTTATATTTCTTTGTTTATGCGGGTTCTCTTTCAATACTCCTTCAGCTTCCAGTCATCCATCACGCCTTTATAAAAACATGACCACAGTTTTGTATGTGTCTCTTTTGATACAAGATGTTATTAAGGTCATTGATCCTACTAGTTCTTATGGTAGCTTCTTTGGGCTTCTCACGGATATTAGTATATGATCTAGTGTTAGAGACCATCTTGTTTCTTGATTTCCAAAATCTATCCCCCTTCCATCTATAATATTACTCACTGGTGATAATGGATATCTTTACATTTTTCCAGGTCTTAAAAGGATAGTATGTAGTGGTCACAATAACATGTGGATGATCTCATCAGATCATGAGTGTTCCTTTCCACCTAGGGTTTGCTAAGAGTTTTTATCATGAAGGCATTGTGAATTTTCTTAGACATTTTAGTTTGTTAAAAGATCACATTAAAGTTGGGCATGGTGGCACACGCCTTTAATCCCAGCACTCTAGAGGCAGAGGCAGAAAGATCTCTGAGTCTGAGGCCAGCCTGGTCTACAAAGAGAGTTCCAGGACAACCAATACTACACAGAAAAACCCTGTCTTGAAGCAAACATCATGTTCTGTTTTTTCCTCCTTAGTCTGCAAATGTGGTGGATTTCATATTGCTTTATTTTCAAATATGGTAGTAGGCTTTTTCATCTTCAGAGTAAATATTCTTCATTGCAATTTTAAAATATCTTGCTAGATCTGAATTGCTAATGTTTTGTTGTGGGCGTCATATCTCAATGTATAAATACTTTTACTTTGCCTTATAACTTTCTTTTTAATCCATGGATTGTTTTAAGAATGTAATGTTTAATTATTAACTATTGGGGGTTATTCTGTTATTCTCTTGTATTTTAATTTCCCTACAGTCAGGTTGTACACATAACATATCAGGTCTTTTATGCTTACTTAAACCCTTTTAACAGTCGATAACATGGAGTGTGTTGGTGAGTGTGTGTATATATGCATATATACATATTTTTCCTTAGATAATTATTTCATTGTGGTGGTTTAAATAAGAATGTCCTCCATAGACTCGTGTATTTGAACACTTGTCCCAGCTGGTAGTGCTATTTAGTGGTGCACACCTATAATCCCAGCATTTGGGAGGAAGGGGCAGGTGGATCTCTGAATTTAAGGCCAGTCTGGTCTTCAAAGCAAGTCCAGGACAGCGAAGGCTATTACACAGAAAAACTCTCTCTCAAAAACAAACAAACAGGCAAACAAGATTCTTGCCGCTTTGAGTTTGCTCCCTCTGGTTGTGTCTGTGGTGAAGGGTGCGCTCTCCCAGCCCCTGCCCCAGCTGCTATGCCCACTGCTTACTGCAATGTTCCTCCACTACCATGACTCTCAGCCCTCTGCAACTGTAAGCGCAAATGCATTCTTTTTGCTATAAATTGCCTTGGTCATGTCACAGCAACAGAAAATCAACCCATGTACCCATGTTTTTGCATACAGAGCCTGGAGGTCAACATCAGGTGTCTTCTTTAGTCATTTGCTGCCTTAGTTTTTGGGACAATGCTACTCACTGAACTTACCGCCCACTGTTATGGCTGGACTGGTTGATCAGCAAGCCCCAGCAATCCTCATGTTGCTGCCTCCCAAGCACTGGGGCCACAGATGTGTGCCGCTCGGCTTTTACGTGTCTGTTAGAATCCAAACTCATGTTCCATGCTTGCATAGCAGGCACTTTACCCACAGAGCCATGTACCTAGCCCATAGATTGACAAGGGGTTTTTTGTGTGTGTGTGTGTTACTTTCTTTTCAGTTTTATAACATTTCATGCTCTTATCTTTGGCTTGTGTATTTGTGTTTTGTAGGTTTTGATCCCCTGTGGAAGTATGCCCACCCATGTGGCTACCCCAAGCTTCTTTCTTTGGTTTTTAGCTGTTTGACAATTACAATTCTTTTTGGATCCTGCCTAAATTTTTGGAGTTTCTTAGGTTTGTGCTTAACTGTAATTTCATTATTTTGAGGGAAGCTCTTAGATACTATCTTCTCGATTGTCTTCTTTTTCTTCTCCTGGCATTTCAATAACGAGTATGTTAGCCCATCTGATTTTGTCCCTCAACTCCTAAGGGGAGGCTTTCCTGTTTTGTTCATTTCTATCTTAGACTTTGGATTGGTTAATTTTTATGAAACTATCTTCAGGTTCAAGGATTCTTAGCTTGGCAGCCAAAGGTACCATACCTTGATTTTATTTTTCACATCTAACAAACCACTCGAGTCTTTTTAAAAGCATGTATTCATTACTGTTGTTACTATTATCATTATCATTATCAATTATTGTGTGTACTGCACAGGTGTGGAGGGGAGAGCAACTTCGTGCAGTTGGTTCTCGCCTTCCAGTTTCTACATGTGTTCTGGAAACTGAACTCAGGTCCCAAGGCTACCTGCTGAGCCATGTTGTCCCCTCCCATTATAAAATAATTCTTATATGCCACTGACGTTTCTCGTCTGCATATGTGTACTGCTGATCTTTTCTATTAGATCTGTATCAGTAGTAATCATATAATTATTTTAGGTTCTGATTGTCTGGTTATACTGACTGTTTTGTCTCTTTAGAGAGGCTTCTTTTTCTTGATTCTTTTATAGTTTGTGTGTGTGTGTGTGTGTGTGTGTGTGTGTGTATGTGTGTGTGTGTGTGTACACATGTGTGTGTAAGACAGAGGTCAGTGTTGGCCATCCTGAATGCCTCTCCACCTTATAGCTTGAGATAAGGTCTCTCACTGAACATAGACATTGTTACTTCAGCCAGACTGGCTTGGCCGTAAGCCCCACCCACCTTCCTATTTTCACACCCCCAGCGCTGGGATCACATGTGTGTGTGTGTCACTGTATAGGCTTTAGAATGGGTTCTGGGATCCAAACTCGGGACTTCGTGTTTGCATGGCAAGCGCTTTACTTAGAGTCATCCATCTACCAACTTTATAAATTCTGACTGACTGCCAAGCCTAGTCTAGAACAATAGACACCAAGGCTATTAGGACTTATGCCTGGAAATGGGCATATGTCTCTTCTCCTGTCAGTGTGAGGAGTGAGTCCCTCTGTTCAGGAGTTCTCTGGGCTTGGGGGCTTTGCAGTTGCCATGGTTACCTTCAATGTAACTCTAGATTCATTCTTCTGGAATTTGTTCTGTGCACTTGTTGGACTTCCTTCTCTCTCCCAGCCTTTCTGCCTCAGCCTTGGGCCTCCCCTATGTGGCTTCCACAGTTGCTTGAGACTCGGCTTGTTAATCCTTGCCTTCCTGTCTGTGACAGGCTTCTTCCTGCTGCCAAAGCTTAAGAGCCGAAACAATTTATCTGATTTCTTATACAAAGAATAAAACAGTCAGAATTCAAATGTGCATTCGTTCCCCAAACTGGTATCAATTGCTGTAATGTGTTAGCCATGCTGCTTGGCCCTAGAGGACAGCATTAAATATTTCAAACACGTTGGGTGTGGTAGAGCATGCTTCTAACCCCAGCATTCAGGAGGCAGAGGCAGGAGAGGAAATCTGTGAGTCCCAGGTCAGCCTGGACTACATAGTGAGTTCTAGACCAGCCATTGCTACATAGCGAGACTCTTTCTCAAACAAACAAGCACAAATATCTCAAACATGCTTGCTATACTGAATTTACAGTATATCTTTGGAAACCTTCAAAAATTACACAGACTACTGCCACTATGATCTCAGACTTTCCCATCAAACAAAAAGGGCAAAGTTACCCCAAAGGTCAGAGTCCATCTGACAGGCGACTTTTCATTTTACACTTCACTTTTTTTTTCCTCAACTTGTCCGAGTACCCAAGGTCCCAGGCTTGCATGGGTTGAAGAGAGACAGTTGGACTGGAGAGATGGTTCAGTGGTTGAGAGCGCTGGTCGCTCTTCCAGAGGTCCTGAGTTCAATTCCCAGCAACCACATGGTGGCTCACAGCCATCTGTAATGGAATCTGATGCCCTCTTCTGATGTGCATGAAAATCGGCCACTCATATACATAAAATATATCTTTTTCAAAAAGAAAGAAATATAGGCACTGTCACTCATGGCCCTGGCCTGGTTGAGGCTCAGGCCTTCCCCCCTCGTTCCAGCTCCAGCTGAGGTGGTCAGGTGGCAGTGTTGGAGAGGCCACGAATGTTAGCCTGGCAAGGAGGATAGCAACAACAACAAAGTTTAAAGACCAAGGACCGAGCCAGAGTTGCTAAATGAATGTCAGGAGGTAGGAGGCAGCTGAAGCGCCCAGCATGGGTATCTTGACCTTACGGAACTGCGGAACAGTCAGAAGTCAAACAGATCTGGCCTGGGACCTCGGCTCTTTGCTTGTGCCCTGAGCCTGAACCTCAGCTCTCACACCTCTGGGAGGACTAATAACAATGCGTACTTCACAGGAAGAGGTGAAGATTAAACAAGAAAGTGTGCGCAAAGTGTTTAGTGTCTGGCTCAGCACACTCATTAGCAAGGTGCCCATGGCTATTATCACTCCCTTGCTGTTGTGACAACATCAGAACTGGGGGGTGGGGGAGGGGGACCCCGGGACCTGAGAGAGTTGGAGTACTGCCAGGGTGCAAGTTCTGGGTGGAAGAGATGCTGAAGGACTGAGACCCTGCAGTTGTCAGATCTATCCATACAAGAACATTGTCTGACCCCACCCCCGCCCCACCCACCCACACCCACCCCGCCCCGAGACTAGGGAATGAGATGGGGAGGAAGGGGCCGAAGAAGAGAGCCCTTCCTACAGGGCTCGCCAGCAGGGCAAGAAGAATCAGGGAGAGGCGCTGCAGACGCTGCAGAAGGTGGCCCAGCCAGCGTTTGGAGAGGCATTTCATAACCACGTGGTCAGAGTTGGAAGAGCCTTGCCTCCTGCTGGATACCTCCACAGAGCAGCCTCCATGTCCATGGAACTCCCAAAAGGCTACAGAGTCAAGCCTGGGGAGCTGTGCCAGTGGGGAAGGCGCTTGCTCTGTAAGCCCTATACCCTAAATGTGGAGCCCTAGAACTGGTTAAAACTGGATGTTGGAGCCCAAATGTCTGCAATCCCAGTGTCCCTAAAGGAAGCAAAGGCAGTAACAGCAGCGTCTCTGGAAGCTTGTGGGCTAGCTAGCCTGATGTCAGTATAGGGTGACAAATAAGAGAGACAGTGGCACCTGTCCTCTGACCTCAACATGTACACCATGGCAAGTGAGTGAACCCACATATCATGCAGAGAGGGAGGGAAAGAGAGAGAGACAGAGAGACAGACAGAGACAGAAGAGAGAGGAGAGAGACAGAGACACAGAGAGAGACAAGAGAGACAGAGACAAAGAGCGAGACAGAGAGACAGAAACAAGAGAGAGAGGAGAGACAGAGATACAGAGACACACAGAGACAGAGACAAGAAAGACAGAGACAGACACAGAAGAGAGACAGAGACACAGAGACAAAGATGAGAGAGAGAGAGAGAGAGAGAGAGAGAGAGAGAGAGAGAGAGAGAAGAGAAGAGAAGAGAAGAGAGAAATTTTTAAAAAATACTCTAAACCCCAAACAGAACTGTTTCCCTCCACACTTTTTTCGCCTTAATAAAAGCAAACATTTTGCCTGAAGCGAGAGGTCCCTTCCGAGGTGCTGCTGCGTTCTTTCTGATCCCAGACAAAAGGCCAGCCCCCAGCTCCGGCTGCCTGCCAGCCACAGCAATAATGCATGGTTGGAGAGTGGCAGGGTGCCCTCCCTGTCACTGGGCAGTCACCCAGAGCTTCTTTAAAGTTTGGCCCTCTGTGGAGAGCAGCCGCAGATTCTGAGAAGCTGTCCCACTTAGAATTCAGCCCCAGTCTGTGGATGACAAGCAGTGTGGACTTGCCTCTGTGACACCACCGAGTCCTTTGGGTTCGTCCTGCCTTTGGTGCTAGGAGGCACCTCTGTTGACCAGGCCCTTGGCAAGAGACACAGTGCCCAGGACTTCCTCCGCCACACACCTCCACTCATCAGGAAAGCCTGCTGACTCTGCCTCTAAAACCTTCTAAACTGACCTTAGTGCACCATCCCTACCCTGCCTGCTCCTGTCCGGGCCTCTCTCTTGCCTGGCTTATTACAACAATCTCCAAATGATGATGCTCTTGCTCTGTCCTTATCCTCCCAGAGTGATGTTTTGTTTTGTTTAGCCACGTGGTAGGACTGAGTGTTGAGACAGTGCAGAACTCTCAAGATGGGGAGAGAAAGCAGTGATCTGAAACGCTGCAGTCAAGGTGGACAGCGGTTGGCAAGGGGCAGGAGTCTTGCCTTTATCTAGGGCAAGAGCATATTAGGTAGGGGATTAGCATGTGCAAAGCGGACAAGGGCTTGAGGTGCTGAGAAAGCATACTGGGGGATGGTGTCAGAGAAGTGGAGTGAGCTGGGAGGCAAGTGGGTGCTGTCATCAGTAAAGATCATTAGATACAGGAAAGGAAAGCCTGGGCAGGGCTTTGTGAAGAGTGCCTGGGCTCTGACCATCTGAGCATCGAGAGACATGTATTTGTTCGTTACCTCTAGCAAACCTTTTTTGAATACCTACTATGTGTCTGGTGCTAAGGTAGGTGCTGAAGATAAAGAGAGAAGAAAAACAGACATAGATCTTGACCCCTGCTCCCGAGCATATGGTCTGGTGAAAGATGCTCATTAATCGTATGATTGTGTATGTCAGTACAGAATGACCTGTCACACCACAGGGCCTCCCAAGAGGAGTAACCACAGATTTCAACCTCATCTCGGTGGCTTCCAGAAGTAACGTGCAGTCTGAGAGGAGAGGGATGAGGGAGAGATGAGCCCATGGATTAAAGAAGAGATGGTTTTGGGCAAAAGTCCTAGGTGGAAAGGAAGCTGGCAGAGGCCAGTGGGACCTGAAACAGGGCAAAGTGGGGCCAGACAGAGAGGCTGAAGAATGCGCTTGGGGGGCTGGAGTGAGGATTTGGGGTTTCATTCTCAGAACAGAGGAAGGCACTGAGGATGACACCGATCAGTACCATGTTTGAGGGAAATGTCCCTTCACCTTGAGCTGGGATAGCAGCAGAGGGCAAGCAGCAAAGTGCTTAGGAAGTTAATGTTGGAGCCCGGGTGAGAGATGCTGGCTGACTGAGCTGGCAAGAAAAGGGAGCACATTGCTAAAAAAAAAAAAAAAGGGACAAGAGTTTGCGATGGCACACTTAGTGGGCACAGTAATGGAGGGGACACTGAGCTGTGAGCATCCTCCTGTTCAATGCAGCACAGGGGTCACTTGTGAACTTTCCTGGGCTAAACAGAAAACTATGACCATACTGGACCAGGCCTTAGGGCTTTGCAGGAAGTACAACAGGAGAGGTGAATACAATAAATGACACTATAAGAAGAAATCAACCGTAGCAGCGTGGAATGCCCCTGAGAGCCAGTCCCAGGGTGTCAATAGACTAGAGGCACCAACCAAATCCAGAAAGCTTAGGAAATCGAATGGTATGCCTTGCACGCAATATATGCATATCATTAAATCAAATAAACTACAAGATATCTTTAAGAGGAGTGGGAAAATTGGAATGCCAGCTGAGTTTTAGATGCCATTAAGAATTACAGTGCATTACACTAGCTGTCCTAAGGACATGGAGCTTTTAAATAAACGCACACATGGGAATGTATAGACAGACACACATATTTCAACCTTGTGAGATTTGCACAGTAAGTTCTTGGGAGTAAATAATGTCATGGGTTTGCTAAAAGGTCCCAAAAAAGGGGGGTGGGGAGGGGGAAGGCATGCAGTGAATTAAACTGGTAGAGTACTGGTAATTGTTGGCACCGAGTTGCATCGGTTTTTGGAGGTTTGTTTTATTATCCTAACGTGGGGTTTGTTTGAAGCAATTCATAGCAAGGAAATTGCAAATGAATTTTTCGGGCCTGAAGATGGCTTAAGGGTTAAGAGAGCCTTCTGCTTTTTCAGAGGACCTGAGTTCAGGTCTCAGCACAGCCATCAGGCTTACCTGTGACTCCACCGGATCAAATGGTGCCAGCCTCCACGGGCACTTGCACTCACGTGCACACAGAATGCACGCAGTTTAAAAATAAAGCAAAAACCTTCAAAAACAATACCTCATGGGGAGTAGAATTTCATTCTGAAATAGGGAATACAAGAAAAGAAGTGAGTCTGCGGTTCGGGCGGGCGTGGCCGGGGGGAGGGTTTTATTTGGGGTGTGTTGGGTCCTTTGAGACCTGTGAGTAGGGGTTTCATAAACCCAGTTGACCTGGCATTCACAGACTTCAGTGCTGAAGATAAGTGTGTGTAGGTAGTGACCGACCTGTGGGATAAACTAGGAACAAGCTGTAGGATGTTGTTATTTATTTATTATTTATTTATTTCTTGAATGTGCTTGAGTGTTTTGTTATGTGCACTGTGTGTGTGCCTGGCACCTGCCCATGGTCGTCTGAAGTGGCATCTGGAAGAGGAGTCCAGTCCTCTGGAACTGGAGCTGTAACGGGCGGGTAGAGGACACCAGGCTCTGACTGAGGAACAGCTAGAAGAAGCATCCACTGATGCCAAGGGAAGCCAGGACTTTCCAAGAGGAGGACAGGATCATGGTGGAGCACTGCCACAATGCCCAGCAAGACCGAGGGCAAAATGACTCTGTGAGCTTTGCTGCTTAGAGCTCGCTGCCTAAGGGACAGCTGTGTAGGCTGAGGGACAGGAGTGAGGCGGGGAACACATGAGAGTGAGGGCGGCGCCCAAGAGTCTGCGTCGCTGAAGAAGTGTCCATGGGACAGAAGAATGACGATGTAGTGGCTTACGGGACATAAGTGAGGCCACAAGAGCCCTTTATTTACCTACGTGTGTGGTGTGTGGCGTGTAGCGTGTATGTATAGGTGTGTGGACGTTTCATGCACGTGAGTGTCATGGCGCGCATGGGAGTCCAGTGGACAACCTCTGCTGTTGGTCCCCCTCTTCCATCTTACCAGAGATGGGGTCCTTTGTTGTTCTCTGCTGCGTGCACTGGACTGGTGAGCCCACAAGCTCCCGGGGTCCTCCTGTCTCCACCTCCCATCTTGCCATAGGAATACTGGGATTACAGACGTGCACTGCCATGCCCAGCTTTGTGGAGGGCTAAGGAGATCCAAACTCAAGTCTCTTCATGTTTATGCCACATGCCCTTTGCCTACAGAGCCATCTCCCTAGCCCTACCCCATTTTCTTTAAATATTTATTGATTGCCCTGGAAAATCAAGCGGAGGGAGTAGGACATATGTAAACAAATTCATTCCGTTGCTAAAGCCATGCAGTACTGAATTACATTTAAAAGTATTCAGGATGGGGCTGGAGAGATGGTTTAGCAGGCAAGGAGCCCTGTCTGCTCTTCTGAGGGACCTGGGTTCAAGTCCTAGCACCTACATGTTAGCTCACAACCTACTGTAACTCCAGTCTCAGGGAATCTAGCACCCTCTTCTCGCCTCCATGGGATTTGTATGTATGTGGCATGGAGCCACAGATGCATGTAGGCATAACACTTATCAAAAATGAAAGGGGAAAAATCAGGTCAACAAAGAACAATCATGTGAGAAATTGTTCTAGGGTGGATGATCAGGAAAGGCTTCTCTGGGGAAGTGACTTTGAACCATAAGATAAAGAAAATTGTGATAGATGCCACAAAAGGGTCTCGGAGGAGGGAACGGCAAGGGTGGTGGTTGTGAAAGGTGACTAAACCCAGAAAAAAACAGTACAGGCTGCGTGTGGCACATGCCTTTCATCCAGCACTCAGGAGGCAGAGGCAGGTGGATCTCTTTGAGTTTAAGGCCAGCTTGGTCCACATAGAAAGTTCCAGACTAGCCAGGGCTACAGGGTGAGATCCTGTCTCAATAACAACAACAAAAACCCAAAACACCCCACCCCAAGAAACCAAAACCAAACAAACCAAACAATAAAGAGGCAATATACTTGAGTGAAATGAATAAGACAGAAAGAGGAGTTAGAAACCTGCCTTTATTTTTTTAAATAACGAACAGAGTTTTGTTTTGCTTGCAAAGTGAGTCATTCTTCAATGCATTGAAACGATTATCAGAATGATCCAATCGAGAGGAAAAGCTGAGCTCACAAGAGAAGGGGCAGCCAGTAGCGGTGTCTCTGGGAAGGCAGGAGAGGCTGAAGGGTTTAACCTTGGGACAGGAGGGAGGTGCCTTCTTGGTTCTATTAGGGAAGCCACATGGCTTGAGCGGAGAGCAGGGTGGCAGCCATGATGCTCATTTATCCCGCTCATATGGGAGGAGGGGTGAGGGTCTTAGAGAGGGCCAGGGCTACCTGGTCACAGAAAGAGAAGAGTGGGTGAAAGGAAAATGGCAGGGAAGGCCATGGGGGTTGGTGACAACGGTGTGACAGGTGAAGGACCACAGAAGACTGAGCCAGGGCAGAATAAGTGGCTGGTCCTGGGTCAGGGTGTGGATGGTCACCATGGTCACCATGGGGAGAGGTCCTTGTATCCAGCAATACCCTGGCAGAAAGCAGATCTGAGAAGCAGATAATGTGGGGCCTGAAAACAGTGCTTACGGTTTCCTCAGTTCCAAATTCCCATATCATGATGGCCTCTTGGCTTCTTCTTATGTCTAAGCCCTTCCCACTTTTCTCCATTCTCAAAATACACTATGGTTTCAATATCCATATTAGGGCTTTTTGTCAACTTAAAACAAGCGGTTGCTAAGCCTGTGAGTGGCTCAGTCAGTAAAGGAATTTGCAGGCAAGCCTGACAGCCTGAGTTCGATCCCCAAGGACCCACATGGTAGAAGGAAAGAACTAGCTCCTTCACCTTTTCCTCTGACTTCTGCGTGTGTCAAGGCATGCCTTTGCACATGTGCATTCACACACACACGTGCACGCATGCATGCATGCACACAGACACACAGTTAAATAAATGCAAAATATTATTTTTAATGAGCTGTTGCTTCCCAGCTCCCACTGGAGGCTGTAGTTTGCTAGGCTGAGTGGACAAGCATCTCCAAATGCTGCGCATGGATTTTTCAGGCTGGGAATTTGGACAAGACTGTAGAAAAGCTTGAGGAGTTGGGGCCAGTTCCAAAATGGCTTCCTTAAGCCAGGGCCCGTTATCCTCGCCCTTCATGCAAGGCTCTCCCAAAACACTGTGCATATCTTACTCGCGGAATTGATTTTGGATGCCACCTCATGTTGCAGTGGCTTTTAGCCTCCACTGTGCATCATTGACTGGCACTAGCACCCATAAACCCCTCCCCCAAAAAGCCAGCAGCTCTTCAAAGGCACGGGCTGCATGCTGAGCCTCTGGGCAGCTCTGACCAGTGGCATCTATTGGTAGCAGCCAACAGAGGATTATGTGAAATAAATTCCTTCCAGGACTCTGGGAACCCAGGATGCACTTACAACTCATATCTCTCTCTCTCTCTCTCTCTCTCTCTCTCTCTCTCTCTCTCTCTCTCTCTCTCTCTCTCTCTCCTCTCTCTCTCCCCCAGCTTAACTCAGGTGATCCGAAAGTTTGCCAAGCAGCTGGATGAGTGGCTGAAAGTGGCTCTCCATGACCTCCCAGAAAACCTGAGAAACATCAAATTTGAATGTAAGTATTGAGTGTGGGAGCAGGATGCAAGTGGAGGCAACATTTCAAAGCCACCCCATTCTCATGAGTCACTGATAAAATAATATTCTGCCTACAAAGCACCCGGGGTTGGGCTAAGTGCTACCTATCTGTGAACTCATTTAATCCTTGTGAAAATGTTTGTTGCCAGCAGCACAGGAAGGGACTTGGACTTGGAGAGGTGGTAAGTAGCAAAGACAGGATTTTACTTCCAGGCCTCCTGTCTGATTCTGAAGTCAGCCTTGCAGCCACGCAGCCACATAGCCACGCAGCCACACAGCCACACAGACACACAGATACACAGCCACACAGACACACAGATACACAGCCTCACAGCCTCACAGCCTCACAGCCTCACAGCCTCACAGCCATGCAGACACATAGACTCACAGCCTCACAGCCACACCGCCACGCAACCACACAGCCACACAGCCACACAAACTCAAGTCAAGGCTCTGAGGTTTCCTTGAAGCTCCTGCCCACAAAAGGCTGTGGCTAGCATAAGAGCTTCACATATTCTCTGCCTAATTAGAGAGTCAAATTAATATTTCTTATAAGGGGGCTGGAGGCACGAATCTTTCCTTGGCTAAGTAGTGCTTTGTAGTCCCCAGCATTTAGCGGAGCCTGAGAAGGCTGGTTCCGTTTTCCTGTCTCCAGCGATAGGGAAAGCCTGTGTATAACACATTTGTTGCCATTGAACAAAGATGAGATGATTTTAAGCAAAACAAGGTTTTAAAATATGTCTCCTAAAGGCCCGTTTGAATACAGCTTGCAAGTCCTTGCCTCAAACAAGTGCCAGTGGGGAAAACGAAGGCGATCAAATTACCCTTTCTCTGCAGGCAAAGAAGCCCTTTCAGACGCAGCTTTGAGGCCTCCTGCAGTGCCCATCACCTATTGATAAAGCCTGCTTTATTTCACGGCTCTCAGTTCTTTTCTTTTCTCTAGCACTAAATTCCACATCACAAAGTTAAAGAAAAAGTAATTAAGGAGCAGGATTAACAATTGATCGGGCCTGGAAAATTAGAAGTTCATCTCTTCCCCCCCCCACCCCCCTGCACACACAGCCCCCAATCCCTCCAAACCCACACGCTATTTCTCAAACCAAGCCAGCTCCGGGGACAAATTAGAATAATCCTAAGGAAATTTCTGCCTATTTCATGACCAGTTCAGAAATTAATGAGAAGAATGGCCCGTGCCCGTTTTAATTACATGGACAAAACAAACCCGTCCAGAGTCTGCAGCAAAGAGGAGGAGATGGGTGGGGCCTTCCACCTGTGCATGCTTGGAAGAAGTGGCCCTCCCCCAGGGAGCCGGGGGGGGGGGGGGCGGTTGGGAGAAGGGCAAGAGAGCGGAAGCAAGGGTAAAGAATGAAGACCATGAACAGGCACATGTCTTTTTTTTTTTTAATCCACAGATATAAGGTCCCTTGGTTTCAAGTAATCAGACTATTATGGCAGATAGGCAAACATAGCCTTTCCTAAATCAAAACAGGCTCTGGAGGCCACTGGCCAAAAATGACAGATGCTATGTGCAGTTGTAGCCCAGGTCCCAACTCCAGTAAGTAGCAGCACCCCTGGCCACACAGCGCTGAGAGATCAGTCGCGGCCCTCATGAGACGCATGATGTTTTTTAAAGGGGCTTCTTCAAAGGGTTCTCGTTTGATTTCTGCGATTATCTGGGCAGCAGTGACTGAACCTGCAATTAGCAAATGAAAGACGAGTGAACAATTGCTTTTACTCACGCTTGATTGAGGTCACCGTTTCTCACACCTGTGAGTGTGGCGTGTGCATGGCTTTGAAATCTGTACCCCAAATATCATCGCTAGGAAACGGCTGTTAGAGCCAAAAACAGGACAAGAGTCAGAAGCAGGAGGTTGCCAGTGGGTGCCTAAAAATGGAGAAAGGACGACGAGACAAAGTTAGAAAATGCGAACTACTTTTTGAAACCTGCTCCTGGGGAAATCTGAGGTCGGGATGACAAGCATTGTGGATGTTTCTAGCTTCCCGTTTTCTTTTTGCAGTATCGAGAAGGTTTTCCCAAATTCTGAGAAGGCAAACATCGCTGAATCATCTTTGCCAGGTAGCTGTCCTCTCTTGTTTGCATTAACCCACTGCTGAGTCACTGCAAAGGACAAGGGCCACCTCTCCAAGGATAACTTCCTGTGCCATCAATCCAGTTGCGTACCAGGGCTCTCTATGCACTGTGTTCAGTTTCTGTACATAAGAAACTAAAAAGCCTGGCTCTCGACGAAAGCTGTGACTTGTATGCACAATCATTTCTAACGTCAGATGACCCCGAAGCTTTCAGACATGATCTGCGACCCCAATATTGTGTTTTCTTGAAATAAATTGCTGGGTGCAATTGTTTATGTAGCACCCTTGGCCTCTCCGCAGGAGATGCCAGTTGCTCCAGTTACTCAGTATGAAATCTGAACACCCTAATTACATGTAAAACCCTTCAAGAAAGTAACAGCTTGCCCAGGCGGCATGTAACCCCGGCAGCAGTCAGCATCCAGCAAAGATGGCCGGTCCTCCTTAGCCCCAATTCTCTGTCAGAGCTGACCTGTGTCACTCATTCATTTCAACTTGCCTTTACAAGTTCAGATTGGCAATCATCCTGTAAAGCACCCTCTGGCTCTTCGGGGAGCCTTGGCTCTGCAATGTCAAGGCAGGAAGGAGGGGTTTCTAATTCAGAGTGGCTTAAGGAAGACTCCCCATTGGAACCCTCACATCTCTCACTGTTTCTGTCTGGTGCCTCTCAACAGAAGGCACCCTGGATGGTTTGGGGACAAAGGGAGCCCCTTCTAGGTCGGGGCAGCTGTGACAAAGGCAACTCCTGGGTGTTGTTCTGGGGGACTAAGCAGAGTGTGACAGATGAGTGGAACTCAGGGAAGAAGGATTATTGGGAAAACCAAGAGACGCTTCTTGTCCTGTATTTCAGAGACTATGTGCCAGCCTGCCTCTCTTGCTCTCTTTTGCTTGGAAGCAGGAGCCTTAGCCCTACTGGCAACACACACGTGGTTTTGATGCTTCCCTCAGAGGCTTACATACTTAAGGAAGAATTTTACCCATTTAGTGCATATATAGACATCTATTCCCATGCCTACACTCTTGTGTGGCAAATGTGTGCATGTGTATACTTATGCATGCATGTGCATGCACCCGCGCGCGCGCACACACACACACACACACTTTCTAGCTTGCAAACATGGAGTACCGAATGCAGTCAACAGGTAGTACCTTTCCAACCTCACTGGACAGCTCCCAGACACATTCCTGGACCAGCCAAAACCCTGTACTGGTGTTAATTACGGGAGTGAAACTCCATGGTACATTTGAGCTAATAAACCAATGCGCTTTCCTGAACACATACACAGAGCGAGTCAAACAAGACTCAACCCAAGACTCCTCTATTAAGCAGGTGGCTTCCTCACTCACTAAATCAGGCAGGCAACTTGGCACTCATATCTCAGCCACTCAGTTCACGCCAGACACTATGCTTAGTGGCACAGACTTTCATCAGGAAAGCAAGTCAATCAACCCATCCATGCATGTATGCATACATACGTACGTACGTACATACATGCATATACATAGGCATATTGTAAAAAAAATGGGATGGAAGTATAGAATATCAAGTATTTAGCTGAGAAAAAGTGGGTGTCACACGGAGGCTGGTGCATCAGGACATCAGGGCTGCTGGGACAAGGTGAGAGAAGAATGTCCCAGTCTATGGGAATGCACTGTGCACAGGCACCATGAGGCATCTGCACAGTCAGTGTAAAGCAACCCAACCTCCACCATTGAAGCCACTTACTCGGAGCTTGGCTTCCGATCTACGCACCGCACTTTGGAGCCATCACGAGGAACATCAGAGGCAGGGCCCACTGTATCTCCGTTTCCCGGCCCATGAGACCAGGCTGATAAGCACAGGCGACAGCAGCAGAGCTGAGGCCTGACCCAGGTGTGCTGGAACCCAGCACACGTGACCTTCCCAGTCTGCCGTTCTCATGATTGGAGGTGATGCACTCAAATATTCAGACAGCCAGAGTGTCTCACACAGCCCAAGTGTCTTTAGTGCCACAGTTATTTTGGTGAGATTTTACTTGGGCCTGAACAGAGTGTGGCCAGTAGTAGAGCTACTTCCACCTGGATATAGTTACATCCGCCTGGACATTCACAAGTCTTAACAACAAAGAATGCCCTTAGTGTTTTCAACGTTTACAAAAGTTTTTATTAAAAGACATTTTAAAAATGTGTGAGTAAAAGAAATAATCCTAGCTATCTATGTTTTCACTTGCTTTTACTAGTATTGTTCCAGCTTGTAAATTTTAATTCACTAGCAAAGATTAGCTGGGGAAGTTATTGTTGTAAAACACACACACACATACACACACACATACACACACACACACACACACACACACATCTTATGTCTCCTACTTTCTCTACCTTATTCACATTTGTTTCACTATCCTAATAAATATAAAAATCAAAGCAAAGACTAAGAACCAAAAATGCATTATCATGCACTCATGAGAAAGTTCTAGATGCCAGGCCCTAGGTGAGCCAGAGCAGTTCCTCAGTGCGGTCCTGTCACCTTCCTGGCAGGAAACGCAGACGGGTTACTAAACACGGAACTCCTTCCTACCAGCTCATGTCAGAGAAATGCCAGATCTCTGGGCCTCGTCCCATTGTTGGGGGTGAAGACCAAAAGTGGCTGGGAACAACAGCAGGGCTTGGCCTGGCCCAGGCCACCTTGGTGGAGAGAGAATGGGGAGAGGAGAGAACCCCAGGAGGAAAGAGTATCTATGTGGATCTTCTGGGTTATGGTATTGCTTTTTGAGATTGAATTCCTCTGGATTTCAAAGTAGTTTAGAAAATGCTATAAGCACCCCCACTCAGATGGCCGCACACACATGCGCGCACACACACACACGGGGGGGGACAGAGAAGAGAAGGGGGTTTAACCTGACTGCTCTTGTGTGCTGATGAGCTGGTTGGATTGGATTCTAGGCATCGCGCACGGTGATCCACAGTGCAGACATCACGTTCCAGATGCTGGAGGACTGGAGGAATGTAGACCTGAGCAGCATCACCAAGCAGACCCTCTACACCATGGAGGACTCTCGGGATGAGCACCGCAGACTCATCATCCAGTGTAAGGTGGCCCGCCAGGGGGTGTGCTCCTTCTGTTTCTCTTCCTTAAAGGAAAAAGGAAAAGGCATTTTGGTAAATAGTCAAGCGGTGTTCCCACCCTGTCCGCTTCCCTGGATTCCATTCTTATTGTTCTTGTGAATGGGTCCGCCAAGACAGGAGGGCTAATTGACTTAGGACATGTGTCAACATGGCTGACGCAGTTGGGCAGCACACAATGTCATGCCAAGGACCCTGCATGTGACCCCAAATGCCACACATACCTTCAAGGCAGTGACAGAGAGAATGGAGACTGAAACTCATTACCTGCCTCATCTTGGTGTCTTAGAGACAGCTGGACATGCTGTCTGAATTTCAGTGGAGGGTCATGTGACCATGAGTCAGCCCACCCTCTCTGGCCTCCACACACACATCATCATCAGGTGACCCTTTCAGGCCCATTAAAGTTTGAGAAGACATGAATGGGTACAGAGTTACATCCACAGAGTTGCTTCCGGGCATGTGGTCATGGCCCTCTGGACAAAGGCTTCCTACACGGAAATGCGTTTCCAGTGCAGCCCTGAGGTGGGCAAGATGTCTGCTCCCAAGAGCGAAGCAACACAGGGGACAGAAAACACCATCACCCGTCACCTTTAGACACTTCTGTTTCTCCTCTGAGCTTTGGTCCAGATGACAGCTCAGGGCATGCCTCACTTTGGCCAGCCATCCCTTCCCCTGAAGAGGAGCAGGTACACCCTTTCAGGGAGAAGTGTGATTGGTACACTTTCTCAGAGCTTTCATGGAGGTTGGGGCTAATAGTATGCTGGGGGCAGGCAGACGGTTCTGCACCCATACTTTCTGTGTGGGGTAAATAAATGACTCTGTTGCACTAACATGCACCAGGAAGAGGATTAAATTGAGAAAAGTCCAGACCCCTTGAGTTACAGGGTCTTCTCCACACTGTTGTCTTGAGGGGCCCTCTCTTCTGCCAGCTTGTGAGCCAACATTCTCTAGGATCCCCTATGAGAGAATGCTCTTTTAAGGCTCCTCGAGGACAAATAAAGTCCCTGAACTGTCTGGACCTGTGACCCGCCATGAGGCCTATTTCCTGGGTTTAGACCCTGGCCTTAACTCGGGTTCTTATTCCTTCTTCCTGTACAGTTGCCCCAGCCCACTCATCTGCTGTTGAGCCTTGAGGAAATCCACTTTATAACAATGCAGTTTACCGGCTGCCTTTTCTCTGCCAAGTGCCGTGTCAAACCCACCATGTGTGACATCATTAATTGTGTTTCAAAGCCACTTGTGGGAACAGTCTCCAATCGCTCTGTTTACATTCAAGAAAACTCAGCTTCAGAGAGTTGATGGGGGCTTCCCCAGGGTCACATGGTCACCGTGTGGCAGCGCTAGACCTTGAACCTAGGCCTTGTGGCAGCCTCACCAGCCCAGGGCTGCCCCTGCTGTAAAGGAGCAGAGGGAGCCAGCGTTGAAAAACGAGGCTGCCTTCAAGAGGGTCTAAGTGCTTGCATATGTGTGTGCACATGTTCCCCAGCATGTGTGTGGCACTCAGAGGACAACCTCAGCTTTCACCTTTCACCGTGTTTGCAACAGGGTCTCTTGTTAGTCACTGCCTGCACCAGGTGTCATAATTAGCATTACTATTGCTGGGGTGACACACCATGACCAGAACAGTCTGGGGAGGGAAAGGGTTTATTGGGCCTATACTTCCACATTGTAGTCCATCATTGGAGGAAGCCAGGACAGGAACTCAAACAGGGCAGGAACCTGAAGGCAGGAGCTGATGCAGAGGCCGTGGAGGATGCTGCCTACTGGCTTGCTTCCCAGGGCTTGCTCAGCCTGCTCTCTTACAGAACCCAGGGCCACCAGCCCAGGGTGGCACCACCCATAATGGTCTGGGCCCTCCTCCCATCAATCACCAATTAAGAAAATGCCCCACAGCTGGATCTTATGGAGGCGTTCTCTCAACTGAGGTTCCCTCTTTTCAGACAACTCTAGTTTGTGTCTCCAGTTGACATAAGGCTAGACGGTACCCCGGGCTAGCTGGCTTTTAAACTCATGGGAAATCTCCTGCCTCTGTCTCCATTTCACTGCAGCAGTGCTGTAATTACAGCTGTGTACTGCCCAATCTGTTTTTGTTCATGTTGTTGTTTTAATGTGTGTTCTAGGGCTCCAGACACACATCCTCAAACCTTACCCACTGACTCTTGCTTTGTTCCCCCCTATTCTCAGCTATATCAAGAGAAAGCATGCCCCCAAACACTCTAACAGCCTGTGGGGGACCACTGGTCACTTCATCCCATGGTCTCCCAATGATCCAGGCAAGGAGCCAGCATCTGATAATGCCCAAGGACAGTGACCCTACTTGTCAGTTTTAGCTGCCACTCATGGTTTTACATTGGCTTCCCGTAGAGCCTTTTATGGGCAATAAAACGTGAACTAGACTTAGGAAAAAATACAATCAGCAGCTCGAGTTGAGGGGACCAGGCCTAAGCCTGTGTGACGAGCACTATTGGACATCACTGCTGCCTCTGTCTCCCAGAAAGAACCTTTCAAGTTCCCTTAATGCAGGATAGAACTGTGTCATCTGACACTGGAATTAGATTGTGGCTCAGTCCAACCCAGCTGGCCCTTGCTGTCTGTGTATCCTGGAGCAGGTTCTGTGACAAGATTGGGCAGCGCCTGGGATAGCCACTGCCCTTTCTGATGGGGCGCTCAGGGTTGGCGGCCAGACAGAAGCTGATTCTCAACAGCGCATGCCCTGTCTTGCCAAAGAGGGCAGTGCGATGTGATGCAATGCCAGAAAGGGGGGTTTGAGGAAGGGTGCCAAGCCTGAATGTGGATGGCCCAGGACATAGGTGTCATACCTGTAGCTCCAAAATAGACAAGGACAAAGTCCTTGAACGACACTGAATGGACCCAAAGCTCAGTCTGAGCAGGGCTGGAGGCACCTGTGTGCCACCCTTCACTTTTGTCACAACCACTTGACAGATCTGCACATTCTTGCTGTCAGAGTCACCGTTCCATCGATGATGCAGAGACTGAGTGGGGATGCTTGGCTCACTTTAGCTTTTACGTGTCTTGGTATTTGAGCACACCATTAGAATGAAAATTAAGGGATGCCTTAGCAAAAGGGTGGGGCCATGTTTGCCCAACAGACCTTGCTTGAACCCTGGCTCCAGGGCATGGTGGCCTTGGCTTCTAGTTCTGTAAGATGAGGATGATGTGGAGGGCTTAGGATTAAACAAGACTAAGCACTACATGCTTAGTATACAGGGGAGTGCTCCTAAAGGCAAGCAGTGGTGCTCCTGGAGGCAGGCAGTGGTGCCCTGGAGGGAGGCAGTGGTGCTCCTGGAGGCAGGCAGTGGTGCTCCTGGAGGCAGGCAGTGGTGCTCCTGGAGGGAGGCAGTGGTGCCCCTGGAGGGAGGCAGTGGTGCTCCTGGAGGCAGGCAGTGGTGATCCTGGAGGCAGGCAGTGGTGCCCCTGGAGGGAGGCAGTGGTGCCCCTGGAGGGAGGCAGTGGTGCTCCTGAAGAGAAGCAGTGATGCCCCTGGAAGGAGGCAGTGGTGCCCCTGGAGGGAGGCAGTGATGCTCCTGGAGGGAGGCAGTGATGCTCCTGGAGGGAGGCAGTGGTGCTCCTGGAGGGAGGCAGTGGTGCTCCTGGAGGGAGGCAGTGGTGCTCCTGGAGGGAGGCAGTGGTGTTCCTGCAGGCAGTGGTTAGGAGGTAGGTGCATGAGCAGAGCTGTTTAAAATCTCAACTAGCTGTGAACCATTTGGGCAGTTGCTCATCTCCAAGTACCCCAGTTTCTTTATTTGCAGATGGGGAAAAATGAGGATTCTTACCTCCTTGGGTTGTCCATTTATTCACTCAGTAACCAGCTGAACACCTACTTTATGCCAGGCAGTTCTAAGCACTGGGGTCAAACAGGAAGCAAGATACAACCAGCACTCTTGACATTAACACGTGAGAGTCTGTCTTCAGGTTAAGTAAGTGTGCCCATGGGAGTCACTGAAGAGAGCACCTGACACTT
This sequence comes from Acomys russatus, assembly GCF_903995435.1. Lineage (NCBI taxonomy): Eukaryota > Metazoa > Chordata > Mammalia > Rodentia > Muridae > Acomys > Acomys russatus. The sequence continues at coordinate 7,978,562 of NC_067167.1, read as the reverse complement.
AGCGAGTGCTCAAGAAAGTTAGCAGTTGCTATTTTTACTGTGCAACCATTGTCACTATCAGTGATTCGTTCACAGTAGTCCAGACACAAAGAAAGAGCCCCCCAAACCTCATTCTAGGCTCTGCCATGTGACTCACTTGCTTTTTGGCTTTGGTTACATTGATTAATCTCATTAAGGCACAGCACAAAGTCAGGCACAATGGCGGACACCTGTAGTTCCAGCACTCAGGAGGCAGAGGCAGATGCATCTCTGTAAGTTCGAGGCCAGCCTGATCAACAAAGCAAGTCTAGAACAGCTAAGGCTACACAGAGAGACCCTGGCTTAAAAACAAAACAAAACAGCAGGCAAACAAACAAAAGGCGGAGCACAGCACCTTGTGTCAGTTACTTTTCACACTGCTGTGGTAAAATACCGTAAAAAAAAAAAAAAAACAAAAAAACCCCAAAAAAATCAGCAAGAGAGAAAGGTTTAGGCTCAGGCTCAAGACTACAGTCCATCATGGCGGGCCAGGCATGGTGGCAGGAGCTTGAGGTGGCTAGTCCCAGGATAAAGAAACAGTGATAGGCACTCAAGCTCGGCCCGCACTCTCCTTTTTGTTCGGGTCAGGACCCCAGCCCCTGCAATGGTGCCGCCCACAGCTAAGGTGGGTTGGTCTTCTCACAGCACTTGACCCAATCTGGATAAGCTCTCAAGTCAGCCCCAGAGGCTTATCTCCTAGGTGACTCCAGACTGCGTCCAGTTGACAGTAGTAATCACCGCACACCTCATCTGAAATCTAAGATGGATTCAACGTCCTAAAGCCCGTCTTCATGCTAAGCACAGGCGGCTTGTCTCCTTAGAGCACTCATCTGCCAAGCAACACAGCAAATTGGCTGGCTCCCTCACATAGGAAAAAAACTGCTCAGACTCATGGAAACAAGGAGCATGTACAGATCTTGGAGTGTAAATAAAGCAGATAAGATAAATAACGTACACGTACTTTACTTAGCTCCACGTGCAGAACCCACACTGAAAATATGCAACGGAAGAGATGTTTGTAACGGGCGTGTCCCCAGCCCTGTACCTATTTCCCACAATGGAAATGTCCTGGCCTAATGGTTGAGCAAGGCTTTCCAGAATAAGCTCATATATATACACGCATTATATTATATAACAATGCACCAATGAATGAAGAGAGAAGGATCAACAAGGAGACGTGAGGCCCCACTAGCTGTTGGCCAGTGCTATTAATGATGTAGCAAAAGCAAATAAAGACACGTGCCATGAGAGAGAACAAGGAGTAGGGGTGACATGTCTGCTGATGAGAGGCAGGGGAGGGCAGGAAGGAGCTCGTCTCAGCTGGGTCATGAGGAAGCACGCAGTCCGGTCCTCTGTGCCTTTAAGACTATGCCTCACTGGAACCACAACTAGAGTAAGGTGTGTCGGCTTCTGCTTCATTTACAGTGTACCAGGAGTTTGACCACCTGCTGGAGGAGCAGTCGCCTATTGAGTCTTACATAGAGTGGCTGGACACCATGGTGGACCGATGTGTTGTGAAGGTTGGTAGGGCAGAGCGGGAGGGGCAGCCATGGCTCCTGCAGATTATTGGTTGTCTGTGGACACCTAACTAGCATAGAACCTCAGAGTGAGCTAGCTAGTGCTCCTCAGCACCCATGGAGCTTGGGGTTACCAGGAGGGCAGACCTGGTCCTAACCCTTGAAGGTGGAGGTGGGCAGAGACTGGATTCTCAGACTCCCGCTCCTGAATCACCCATTACTGGTTACTGCGCGTAACCATCTTGGCATCAGATTTCATGAATGTGTTTATTCTGCTAATGACAAAAATATTTTTTTTAAGAAAATCACTGCTTCGCAGGCTTGAACTTGAAGGCTTACAAGCCTTCCCTCACTTTTTCAGAGCCAGTAGTGAATGAAGGGCTGAGGTACTAAAGCCATTCACTTGCTCGTAGGTGGCTGCCAAGAGACAAGGGTCCCTGAAGAAAGTCGCGCAGCAGTTCCTGCTGATGTGGTCTTGCTTTGGCACAAGAGTGATCCGGGACATGACCTTGCACAGTGCTCCCAGCTTTGGTAAGGCTATCCTAGTGTCACGCGCGCGCACACACACACAAAGTCCAAACACTTTTCTCTGGACTCTGTGCACCGAGTCCACCTCTGTGGAGTCATCTACAGTCTCACCTGCTATCTCTGAGGCCACAAGACATTGTGAAGATATCTGCTAGGGGTGGGACACAATGCTGTTAGATTTTTCAAACAGCAAAGGGGCGCTAAATGCTAATGGTGATGTGGCAAAGCAGCCCATGTGAAGATGAGAGGTTTGCTGACAGAGACCTGACGGCGTTTAAGGAGGTCTGAGTGGCAGTGGCCAAGCACCCTTTATCAGATGTCCCCAGTGTCTGACCATTCCATGGGGTGAGCTGCAGAGCTCCACAGCTGCAGTTGATCTAAGACTGGGTGCAGAGACAGGCCTCTGAGTTCAAGCCTTTCCAACGCCCTGACTGACACTCAGGGTTATGTTCTGATGTTTTCCATTCCTGATCGACTTTTGACGTTTTGATTAATATTCCTTCAGCAATGCACTCCGGCCTACTCTCTGGAAGAAGGCGTTTGCACTCACTTCCACTTTTGTTTTCTGGGTCCCTCGGGTCACCCCAAGTCCTCACTTACTACTCTTTACACCATGACAGTGCTCAACACTTGTCTTCAGATCCTGTCTCTGCAGATAGAAACCTGGTCCCCAACTTGCTAAAGAGACTATGCTACCTGCAGGACACAGTTGGCTGCTTTTTTTTCTGCAGAGAGGGAGTATGTTTGAGTCCAGCTTGTCCACATCAAGGGAGCTGGAACCTGGAAAGACATTATCTAGATATTCAAAATTCCAAAACACTGGCCTCTGTTTTCCTGGTGTCTCTCCCAGGGGCTGTTGCTAAGGCTTCTGGGTAATTGCTTCCATGCCACCTACCACTACAACTGTAGATGTGATCTCACTTGCCGTCATTTCAGACTAAGCCAATCCACCCTCAGCCTTGTCCTGGCTTTTCATTGGATATTTTTTTCATCTAACTTTGTATGGACATGTCACCATTTTCCAGTCGTGTCATACAGTGAAGTAGAACACAAGAACGTTTGGTTTTTTAAGGAAAGGCTGTCGACACACTCAGAGAGGCCTTGTGTTGGCAATTTCTTTCACTTCAGCTCTAGGGTTCTCTGAGCCTCCAAATGTTTCAGCTACAGATGGAAACTGTCTTTGAGCAGAGTGTGGAAATGCTCCTCCAGTGAGTGCTGCCTGGGCAGGACTATCAGATGTGGCATGTTGATGACTTCCAGTGCGTGGTGGTTAACATTAGCATGTGTTACCTGTAGCTCTGGAAAGCCCATTTCTCTATAACTGCTTTTACTTAAGCAAACGGACAAATGGTATCTTGAGATAATTTTTCCGTTGCTTCAAAATCAAAGATTCAACCATATTTTTTTTTCCACATAAGCACGTGCACAAAACGAGAAGCCTCCGCTCCTTGCCTTATCTCTTATTCTTCCACTTGCTGATTCATGAGACAAGCCTAGTCCTGACCACCTCCCATCGTGCAGGGAAGGAAGTTTCCTTGGCGTTACTCTTTGCAGCTCATTTGTTTTGGCAGAGTTATAATCTATATAAAAATGGAAGCCCCGACACAACAATTGTGGTTTATCAATGCCTTGACTTGAATTTCTTCCTGAGATGTATGACCTTTCTTGTTTTCTTTTTTTTCTTTCTTTCTTTCTTTTCTTTTTTGTTTTTTTTGTTTTTGTTTTTTGTTTTTCTCAACAGGTTTTCTCTGTGTAGCCCTAGCTGCCCCGACTCACTTTGTAGACCAGGCTGGCCTCAAATTCACTGAGATCCCGCCTGCCTCTGCCTCCTCAAATGCTGGAATTACAGGAGTGCACCACTACGCCTGACTGTGTGACTTTAAAATTGGTTTTGTGGGTTTATTTCCTTTCCAGTCAGGTAAATGGTGCATACACACACACACACACACACACACACACACACACACACACACACACACACACACACACATATATGTGTGTGTGTGTGTGTGTGTATACACATATACCATTCATGTATATATTACCAAATATATGGTGTATACACACACACTGTGAAAAGAGAGACATTACCCCAATTTCACTCTTAGGGTATTTTTCTCAGCTCTGAGCGGGTTGAAACAATGCCTGCTTCTAAGTGCATTCAGTGGCCTCTGAAATGGTGCAGCTCATCTGACTCATTGTTGAGGTTTGCAGCTTGGGGCGACTGGCGAGTTGAAAGAATGTGTGGCAGACAAAAGCCCAGCTCCCCCTCTCTGCCTGTATATGTCAAAGACCCAGTTGGTGGCTGTGTTTGGGTCATGTGTTTGCTGTATGAAAACAGCTAATTAGGAAAAAGAGCCCTCTGTTCCCTGGCCCCCACCCCCAGCCACAGGGGCCAGCTCTATGTATCTTATAACTCTGGCATGTTCCTCGGCACCCGGTGAATGATGTGGGGCTGGCACAAGTGCCAGCTTGGCAGGCTGGCCATTACAGTGATCTGGGGAAATACCTCAAAAGGCCCTGGCAACTCTGTCTCCTTTGGAAGGTAGTTGACACGTTTCGTCTTCTTGGTTCCCTTTCACTTTTGTCTCCCTAATTCCTTTTCCCCTGGGTCAGTCAGTGCCTTGATCTGGAGAAGCCAGATTTTTGTGCCATAAAAAAACAGTGTCTCTGGAAGGAGTTTGCAAAGGTAACAGCTGACAAGCATTGGTCCTGCTGATGTTGACGCTCAGGGGGCACCTGGGCCTCCAGCCAGCACAAGCAGCCTTCACCGTATCGTTGTGGGTTTTCACCAAATGCTCGTTTATGTCACCATTGTGCATGGCTGGGAAGCTGCAGTGTGACAGCTGATGCCGGGGCGGGGCTGTGCATCCTGCCAGGTGTGGTCCAGCAGCAATGCTCCCCCTCCCAGGTGTGGTCCAGCAATAATGCTCCCCCTCCCAGGTGTGGTCCAGCAGCAATGTTCACCCCCGCCCCCTCAGCCTGGGACTAATAGGCTCCATGGCATCTGTCAGACCTACTTGGTGACAGTGATGGGACCAAGCTGCTTCTCTACGCTCAGGTGCTCTGGCTTCCCAGTACCCAGAGCATGCTGAACATTGGGACCTTGATGTTGCTAGCGATGCTCGGGGCCTCTCCGAGCCCTGACAGCATGAATTTCCTTCCCCCATATAGGCCCAGAGAGAAGGAAGACTTGCATAACAGACTGGGTTCTGCCAGGGACAGGCCATCCTCCTCTGCTCAACTGTGTACTCTTTCTAATAAGCTACCCTGACCCACCCACCTTCTCAGTTCAATACCAATGGAAACTAGAAAATAGTATTTATGGGGAGCCTAATACATTTTAGACATTCTATTAGCGTTCTTTTTCCTATTACTGCTTCCAGTATGTCAGATGAGGAAGCTGGGGTGAAATTTAATAAGGACTCCCTAGCATGAGGCACGTAACAAGGCAAACAGTAGCCAATAATTATTTTAACAAATATTTAGCAAAAATAGAAGATCATTTATTTTTTGCTTTAGCTCTGCAAGGCAGACGGACATAGGTTCTTTTCCACGGTGTGGGAAGGGAGCTTGTTGAATTTCTTTGCCCAAGATCAAGGAGGCAGAGTGATGGGGCATTGGTTCAAAGCCCAATCCATCTGCCTCACCAAAGCCCACGCTCATTCTGACCCCGGTCACCCAGATGCAGGAGGATGGCGTAAAAGGTTAGGAATAGTTACTTTATTCAGAGTGATGATTTTTAAAGTTGTGGATTTAGATTTTTTTTAAAAAACTCTAAAGTGATAAGAGAAAAGAATAATCATTAGAGTGTTGCCAATAGTAACAGATGCCAGAGCACAGCAGAGTAGCAGCTTGTAAGTGCTGAGAACAGAAACTGTCAACAGAAAGGCAGATTCAGTTATAGACAGACGGGGAGAATTCAGCATCCACAAATAAATATCAAAAAGCAAAGGCTGCAAAAGGACACGCGTTAGCAAGAAGAAAAAGCCACAGACACTCTGGCACACAAGAAATGGCAATTTTCTGATTATCACTGCAATACTGCAATATAACAGACTGTTCCAAAGCAAAGAAGTCTGAGACGGCCATTTCATCATCAGACGAATTCTTGTGACCTGCACTTGGGTGAGTCAAGTGTCTCTGTGTGACTATCACAGGTGAGGATCTCAGACACAGGGTAAGGTCCTTCAAGAGTCCCAGGCCTCCTCTCCACTATTTTTTTTTTTTTTTTTTTTTTTTTTTTTTTTTTACCAAGACAGGGTTTCTCTGTGTAGCCTTGGCTGTCCTAGATTCACTTTGTAGACTAGGCTGGCCTTGAACTCACATTGATCCACCTGCCTCTGCCTCCCGAGTGCTGGGATTAAAGGTGTGCGCCACCACGCCCGATGTCTCCCCCAATCTTTAATGCAGAGAATGTACATGAATTTAGGGGCCCAGTTTTCACACGGAGAGAAAAAAGTATATAAACAACTTTAGTTAGCTAGCTTTTTCTACATTTGCTTGTTACTTGTGCACGTTATGTGAAGGGTGGGGCATGCCACAGCACAGGTGTGGGGGTCAGAGGGCAACCCTTGGGAGCCAGTTCTCCCCTTCCGCCATATGGGTTCAGGGAATTGAACTCAGGTCTTCAGGGTTAGCAGCAAGTACCTTACCCACTGAGACGTATTGAAGGCCCCAAACTAATCTGTATGTGTGTTTTTACAAAGGTAAAGCCATGGTCTAGGGGAAAATATATAACATGGAATAATGAGAAGTGAATGCTGAAGGAATAATTAAAAACATGTAGAGGTTTTTGCATCGACTAGATCTACTAAATAACTTCAGATTTTGTCGGAAGTGTGTATGTCTATTCATATGTGTTCTTACAGCAAATATGTATGGTGTATGTACAGGGTGAGTTCAGAGATTATTACTATGGTAACATAATCATAATTTTCAGGGGGAAATGGAATACTATGAACATTTAAGAGATGGCAAGAACTGAGGAGCTGAGGAAAGCTGAGAGCATAGGTGGTAAGGCAAAAACCAGACAGGATGGGGAGACAATAGTCAGAATAAATGAGGAAGACACACCTCCTGTGAAGACAGCAGGCAAACATATTTTTAGAGCAAGCGTTCCTAAATTCTATGAGGTGCATAATCCTTAACTTATGGACATCCCTATTTCAAGGAACGAAAATGAAAACTGGAAAGCAGTAACATCCATTTTATGAGTCAACCTCAATTCCAAACCTAGCAAGAACAGTTGGGAGAAAAGACCATGGTGACTCAGCCACATTGTGTCCCACAGATGAAAACATGGGAAGATCTGCCTCATCCCAGGCTGTCTTGTTTGAGACCGTGTCTCTGTGTAGCCCTGGATGGCCTGAAACTCGCTATGTAGACCAGGCTGGCATCAAACTCACAGAGACAACCACCTCTGCCTCCTGAGTGCTGGGATTAGAAGCATGTGCCACCACACCCAGCCTTTTCTTTTTTTCCCAAATCATGAGTGGCGGTGGGTGAAATGTCTCAGTGAGTGGGTAAGGGCGCTGGCTGCCATATCTGACCCAAGTGCTTGAGCCCTGGAACCTACATGGTGGACACGGAGAACTGACTTCCAGAAGCTCTCCTCTGACCTCCACATGTGCACGGCAGTACGTGTGTGCCTTCACACCCATTCCATACACAAAAAAGTAAAAATAGCTTACTATCACAATTGAGACAGATCTGCCAAAATTTCAAGTATGATCAAAAGTCTAGTCATGAGCCAGTAGCATCCTAAGGTCATAGATTTAAAAGGATATCATGTCGCCATCTCCATAGCTTATCAAGGAAAAAAGCATTTGTTTGCAGTCACTTGCTTTGTATGACTTTTGAGAAAGGTAGAAATCAAAGAGGATATTAAAGAGTATTTTAAAATATCTACAACAAATAATACATTAAATGGTGATGTTCATAAGATTGCCCACTAAGGCATAAAAAGTCAAGAATAACTTCTCATACTCTCTAAGAAAACTGTGCTAGAGGTCTAGCCAATCAATACATAAAGGAAATACACAAATTAGAAGAAAAACTCAAAATCATCTATTTAGAGATATTCAGGTGGACAAAAAGAAGAGAGTTCCAGCACTGACAAGATGGTCCTGTGAGTAAAGGGGCTTGGTGTTAATGCTGACCACCTGAGGGCCATCCCCAGGACACAGAAGACGGAGAATTGGATCTCCTATTGTCCTTTGATCTCCACGTACATGCTGTGGCACACACACACACACACACACACACACACATACACACACACACATACACACACACACACAGACACAGAGAGAGAGAGAGAGAGAGAGAGAGAGAAGAAAGAAAATGTAATCAAATTTAAGTCTATAAGGTAAATGGAAATTAGGTTACTTTAGTTTTTGTAAAAGTATTGGAATTCTCAGCACACTGAAATGTAACTGAAAAAAATAACAGCATATTCATAGTAGCAACTGAGTCTAAAAGTACCTTGAAATAAATTCTGAAAAAAAAAACCAAAAAACAAAAAAACAAAAAACAAGTGTTGAGCTCTCCAAAGCTTTATGGCCAGCTACCATGGCTCATGCCTGTTGGGTCAGCTCTGAGAAGGCTGAGGTAGGGGCCACTATAAACTCAGGTCCAGCTTGTAATGCACAGTGAGTTCAAGGCCAGCCAGAGCCACATAGTGAGATGTCTCAAAGAAATAGACAGGCAGGGGGCTGGGGGGGGGGGGGGGGGCGGGAAGTCCTTTAAGAAAAAAGAATATGGCCGGGCATGGTGGCACATGCCTTTAATCCCAGCACTCGGGAGGCAGAGGCAGGCGGATCTCTGTGAGTTCAAGGCCAGCCTGGTCTACAAAGCGAATCCAGGACAGCTAATGCTACACAGAGAGACCCTATCTCGAAAAACCAAAAAAGAAAAAAAAAAATATGACTCATGTTTGGAAAGACACCCCCCCCCCCAAAAAAAATGTTAATTCTCTTTAATGTATAAATTCAATGGACTTACAGCTCACATCTTCAAATTTGTTTGGCTATAACAAGCTGATCCTTTTAACTCTTACAGAAACCTAAAGGACTAAGCTGCTGTGAAGGTTAGGGCAAGCCAGCTGTAGGGACATGCTCCGCTGGCATGGTTGATCACCAATATATGTCCTTCGACAGTGATAGACAAGTGAAGAAACAGCACAGAGGCGCCAAGGCCAGCCTGGCAGGAGAGAGGCCTGTCTTCTGCCCATCAGATCCACACTCCCATACCTTTTAAGGTAGAGTGTCAGGGACTACTGATGAGACAGAAGTAGGACTCAGACCACTGGCCACGGGATTTTCTGAAGCAAGAATTTTAGGGTGACTAAGACAAAGTTAGATCCCCCAACTTCCAAAAAGAAACATCTAACTGAAAAACAGTAACAATGACAAGAATAAATCATAAAACTTCTTTTAAAAATTAAGAAATGAGCGGGGTGTGGTGGTGCACACCTGTAATCTCAGCACTCCAGGAGGCAGAGGCAAGCCCATCTTTGTGAGTTCAAGACCAGCCTGGTCTACAAAGCATGTTCAGGTTAGCCAAGGCTACACAGAGAAATCCTGTCTTGAAAAACTAATCCCCGCCCCCAAAAAAAGCAAAGGACCTCTTTATTATCTTAGAATAGGAAATTGTTTCTTAAAAAAAAAATAAAAGCATAAACACACATAAAGAACAAAGCATGAAGGAAAATACTGCCAAGGTTGACATTTGAATATATATCTTATTTAGCACATAATTTGAAAGAATGTGAAATAAGACACAGTGTGAGAGGCTTGGCCAGGCTGCTTCCTCTGGGTATTTTATAGCTGTTATAAATCAGCCATGAGAAAACCTTAGGAGAAGAGACATTGATATTTGTGTTTTAAACTGCACAGGAATAATATTACTCTAATCTTAAAACAAGATGGAGTGAGTGATGTCAGAGCCACTCTGTGCTTTGGGATAATGTCCGAATAATTCATAAATGACAGATACTGCCCATTCGTGGACCAGCTCTGCAAGGCTAAGCATCCCTACTCCGTGATCACTGTTGTCATCTCCACTCTGTGATCGTTGGTGTTCTTGGTAATTTTAGATTTCTAAATAACGTGCTTGTGGTGCTGTTTCTCCATTTGTCACTTGTGGCTTAGTTTTCTCACTCTGTTCAGCTCTCAGTTCATGAAACTGCAGCCATTCTAGGAATGACACATTGGGATTTAAACTTGTGCTTAACGAGGCCCATACGCAAAGCCAAAGCATTAAAAAAAAAAAAAAAAAAAAAAAAACATGGAAAGAAGGGAGATGTTTTGCGATGGATATAAATATCAAATTATTAAAATCCATAATATATTGAAATCCATTCTAAATAATGTATCCATCGATCTATCTATCCATCTATCTATCCATCTGTCTGTCTGTCTGTCTGTCTGTCTATGTATCTATCCATGGGGGGCATAAGAATATGTAGAAGCCAGAGGACCTCTTCCTACCATGTCGCCCCAAGGAAAGAACTCAAGTTGTCAAACTTGGTGCTACTGCCCTTACCCACTGAGATATCTCCCTGGACTCTAAATAATTATTTTTTTAAAAAATACTCCAGTATATGAAAAATTAAGCAACAAACAAACAGCAATGTACAGAACAGGAAATTCTAGCTAATAATAAGCACACGACAGGACGTGTGTCTCTGTGGTAATTAGGTTACTGCAATGTTCACACCCTTCCTGCCAGCACCTTACACAGTACTGGTGACCGTGCAGACCACTCTGGTGGGAGTCTGGCATCTCCATCTCAAGACTGGAGATGCGGGTGTTCTTGGGAGCTCGTGGTTGGACTTTTAGACATAGACAGTAGGAAACAGGTAGTCGTTGTAGCCAGTTCTCACTGATGAGAACTTGTCAGCAACCTGGATGTTACCCGCAGGAGGACGGGTGAACTATGGTGTTGAGTGGCCATTCAGCTGTAGCTTACATGTCCGCCCACGTGCATGGGTCTGCAAACAGAACTGTCAGCAGCCGGTTGCAGAATGCCGTGTAGAGTGTTATGCCATTTACATCACGTTAAAAGGCTACATGTGTGCTCTCTACAGATGTGTAAGTGCACACACAGGAACAGTATAAAACACATGGGAACAATGACAGGTTCAAGTTTAGTGATTGGTCAAAGGGACAGACGTAGTCGGGAAAATTACAGTAAGGAGGGTAACAATTAAAAAATATCTAATTTAGATATAGAAAAAAATGTTGAGGATATCAGAAATCTATGTGGTAAATATACTAACATTTGTTTTTGAATGCTGTCATTTTCTATAAGCTAGAAAAGCTTGGCCAGAATTGAGAAAATTCCAGATTCTGTCAAATGCAGTTGAGTAGGTTACCAAATAGGAACAGTCTCCTTTGTGTCCAATACCTTATCTCACAATGGCCTTTGGTGATCATGAGCTCTAGACCTGAGCAAGTGGCTTATACCCCCATCCGGAGGCTTCATCCTGCCCCCACCCCCACTCCGACATAGTCTCTGAAAAGAATAGAACCTTCACGGGCTTGTTGGAAAAGTGGACTAGCCTAGCCCCCCACATACGGCAGAGTAGCTTGTGCTAGACCACACCTTCGTTCCTCTAATATATGTGTACCAAGTCTCTGCTGTGTCCCTCAGGCTGCTGGCACAGAACAGGGAGCGGAGGAATTTTTTTTTTAATCCCTGTATTATGGAACTACAGCAACTCCCCACAGCTTACCTCCGCCCCAGTTTTTCTTCTATATTTACCCTCTTCTGTGGCCGTGACACCCTGGCACTGAACTGCTTATTTCCCAATAATCCTAACGATGGATTTTTTTCCTAAGGACGCTGCAGCCCTTATTAAGTCAAGGTCTCTAAGCATCCCCTGTACTCAGAGAACTACAGCATGGTCACAGGCAGGGGCAATAGCTCTACACAGCTCCTGTTTGCAGAGCGATTGAAAAGTACAGACCCATTGGGTGCCCTGGTGGTTTCTAAGGGACTTCGTGGACAAACACTACTAGGCACGCCCATTTTTTTATCTACTGGGGTTTTCATGCTAATCCATTAGTTCATGGATGTTTCATTTCATCCATGTATCTAGAATGTTGGTCTCAACATCCTAGCAAATAAAGTAATTTCTTCATTATGAACGCTTCAAGTATATGATGCTATCCTTTGGCTTGGTTTTTTGTTGTTGTTTGTTTTGTTTTGTTTTACTGTAACTGAATGAATCAAAGCCATTGTGCAGATCTTGAGATAACAACAGTTATCATTTATTAAGCACCTAGTGTATACGTCTCTCATTCTGCTTCACTGTATTCCTTTTAGAGAACTAAACTGCATAATAAACTGCAACTTCCGGAGCAATCGGGTTCAAGTCCAGTTCTGCCACTTAACTGTGTAGCTTTGATGTTTCTGTGACTCCTGAGTCTCAGTTTTTCTCCTTTGTAAGAGAGTACTATTTATCTCAGATGGCTGAGATGTAGATCATATAAAATAACCTACAGTGGCGTATGAAGTGGTTGGCACAGAGCACCCAGTCAGTGTACATCTACTTTTTTCTTATTTAAAAGGACTAGGCAAGGTAGGCTGGAACATAGAAATCAAAATGGCATCTGTACTGGGTGATCGTCAACCTCAGAGAACATTGAACACAGACTGTGGTACACGGACGGGATAGTCTCTAAAATGGCTCTTCACTTTCCTTCTTAAGGATTTATCTACGTTTAAAGTGAAGAGTACTGCTTGAAAATCCCACATCCTGAGCCAGGCACAGTGACACACATCTGTAATCCCAGCACTCAGGGAGGCAGAGGCAGGTGGATTGCTGTGAGTTCGAGGCCAGCCTGGTCTACAAAGTGAGTCCAGGATAGCCAAGGCTACACAGAGAAGCCCTGTCTTGAAAAACAAAAGCAAAAACAAAACAACCAAGAAAGAAAAGGAAAGAAAAGAAATCCCAAATCTTTCTCTAGCTGGTACCTTTTCTAAAGACCTTGTGCTAAATGAGTCTCAAAAGTATTTAGAGAAATAATTCTGTCGTTGCAAAGTTACTATTTCAGTTCTGCTCCTGAGATTATGCCGGGTACATTGGTAGAGGCCTGTGAACTAAAAGGCATGGTCCTGCCATGGACACACTCACAGGAGGCACTATAGAAAGAGTGGAAACGAGACCGCTGTCCTGATGAGCGGAGTGAGGAGTGCTGAGGCAAGGATCAGGGCTGCAGGGAAGCTGAAAGCTCAGGTGCATTTGGAAATGACTCAGTGTGCACCGCCCTCCCCCTTTTAAATGGCGACACCTGAATGCAGAGGAATTAATGGTTTTGACTGGAAACATGGCAAAGGACAGACAGCTCTGGCCATAAAGGGGGCAGGTGGGACATCATGAGGGACAGGCATGAGATTCTGAGCACTGGTTAGAGGACGCAGCAGCTTGCTGTTGGCCAAGTGGAGGGGACACACAAAGTAACACGACTCACTTTCTGTCTTTTTTTTTCCCCACCAGGGTCTTTTCACCTAATTCATTTGATGTTTGATGACTACGTGCTCTACTTACTAGAATCTCTGCATTGTCAGGAGCGGGCCAACGAGCTCATGCGAGCCATGAAGGGCGAAGGAAGCACCGGTAAGCTGAACTGGAGGGGATCTTAAAACATAGCATCTGACCCATATGCTTATTCTGTTTCCTTAATTCCACACCCCCAAGGACCTCACTGTGGTGAGTGGGTCATATGCTGAGAGTCAACAGTGTCGCTTCCTCTTTAGAGTGGGCACCTGTGTGTATGAAAACCATCAAAGGGTTTTAAGCAGGGAGTGGCCAGTAGGACACAGATTAGAGCATATGCTTTGTGTGTGTGTGTGTGTGTGTGTGTGTGTGTTTCTTTAAAAGCAACTGTCCTTGACCTTGGGATCTAAGAACTTATCTTTGCTATATTTACAGCAGAAGTCCAGGAAGAGATTATCCTGACAGAGGCTGCCCCGCCAACCCCTTCGCCAGGCCCATCATTTTCTCCAGCAAAATCTGCCACATCTGTGGAGGTGCCACCGCCCTCCTCCCCTGTCAGCAACCCATCCCCCGAGTACACTGGCCTTAGCACAACAGGTAAGGGAAGGTTCTCCAAAGTGCTGGGTGGGGAGTACATGTTGGAAGCAAGAGATTTCTGGGAAAGAGTCTTCCTCAAAACGGAAAAAGGAATCCCAAGACTCAGCAGTCTTCCTGAAGAAGGATTTCCAGGACTCAGACTGTTCATTAGTGGCTCTTCCATATGTTGCTGTTTTCAGTTGTCAGGTTAAACACATGATGAATCTCTATTCCCCAGAGTAAGCCACTGAAATTATTTTTAAAAAAAAAATTGTTGTGTGAGTTAGTACACAGGCATTCTTGAAACCAAGAAACATGAACCCAAACCTGAGCAGTGTCTCTGGAAAGGTGAGAAGCCATGTCAAGCCACAGTGAGACCAAGTGAGGCAGCGGCTGTCACAAGAATTGATCCAAGCATGACTTTGACGCTTTTAGAAGGCTGCTCTGATGGGAGACCCACAGCCCAAGATACACACTTTGTTCTCACAGGCCAGACCACACCCAAGAATCATCAAAGCCTAAAGAAACACCCACACATAGGACAACCGAAAGAACCCCAAATAGATATTGTATGGCAGTGTCATAAAAGTATGTATAATAGGCAAAAAGTGGAAAAGGACCCATTGATGGGTGAATGGATATAAACATCATGGACCGCATGACATTTCTAACTCTAATGTATCACTAACACACAACTAAATCTTGAAGATATTGTGCTAAGTGAAATAAGCTAGACATTAAAGGGTAAACGTGTGGCTCTACTTGTACAGGGTCCCCAGAACAGGCAGATTCAAGAGTGAAATTGGAGGATAGAGGTAGGGGACATAAGGACAGAGTTTCAGTTTGGGAAGATCAAAACCTTTGGAGATGGATGGTGATGGTTGACGCACAGCCCAACAAGGTATTTAATGCATCTAAACTGAAAATGGTTTAATTGGTAGATTTTAGGTTAAGGTGTTTTATCACAATAAAAAAAAAAAAATCACCATACCATTGCTGGAAGCACAGCCTATGAGAGAGGAGCAGTATTACATACTAGGAAAGGGCAGTTATATATTTATGCAAGTCAGAGATCTTTAAGAAGAAATAAATAGCCATTGAAAGAGAAATTTCAAAACATAAGGTTAAACAGAAAACAAAATACAACTGAAAGAACTAGTTAAAAGAATGAGCTAAGAGATTCTTTGATAATACAACCAATGCAAAGAGATAAGGAAATGTTAAGTATAAGAGCTATGCTAAGAGAAAGAGCTGATATGTTCAGAAATTATTGTTTGGAGACAGGGTCTTGCTGTGCAGCCCTGGCTGACCTGGAACTCTGTATGAACAGACCAGGTCAATCTCAAATTCGTGGTGAGTCCTACTGCCTTTGCCTCCTAAGTGCTAGGATTACAGGTGTGTGCCCAGTGTGCCCAGCCCATTGTTCACTTTTTTTTTTAAGATTTATTTATTTATTGTATATCAGTGCTTTATCTGCCAAAGAAGGCATCAGATCACATTATAGATGGTTGTGAGCCACCATGTGGTTGCTGGGAATTGAACTCAGGACCTCTGGAAGAGCAGGTGGTGCTCTTAACCACTGAGCCATCTCTCCAGCCTCCTATTGTTCACTTTTAAAGTGAGTGTTCCAAGTAAGAATAGAAAATGGAGAAGTAGCTGGGCGGGGTGACGCACAGTTGTAATCTCAGAACTCAGACAGCTGTAATGCAGGAGGATCGCTGAGCGTTTGAAGCCACACTGGGCTGTAGAGTGGGTGGGTGGGTCTACAGAGTAGACCCTTATCTCAGAAAAAAAAATGAAGGAAAGGAGGGAAGGAAAGAGAAGAAAGAAAGCACTGTGCTACTAGAGTAAAAGAAAGCAAAATCAGGAGAGAGATAGAGAGGAGGGAAAAAGAAAGAAGAAGGAGGGAGAGGGAGCAGAGAGGAGAAAGGAGAGAGAGAGAGAGAGAGAGCATACTAATAGCTTAATGGTTTTACAGAAAATAGAGCTAAGACTTAGGGTCACAATTTTCTTTCCTTGAATCCTGAGGTGATTAAATGGGGGAGAGTGGTGGAAGGTGGGGTGGGGGTAGAACTCACCCCTAAACTCACTGAATAAAATCAGAGATCTTATCAGCCCCCCCCCAAAAAAACAGATAATCAATCCCCAAAAGAGACTCGGATTGATACCAGCCTTCTTATCAGTGACATTAGATTCATTTTCTGATGTAATACTTGTTTACCTTTTTCCCCATTCATTCATTCGTTCATTCATTCATTTACTTTAGCTTCCCCTCCCTCCTCTCCTCCTAGCTTCTCCTCCCTTTCCCCCCCTCCCCCATCCCTCTCTCCTGAGAAAAGGGGAGGCCCGCTGTGGGTCTCCACCCACCTTGCCATATCAGGATGCAGTGGGACTAGACAACGCAGCCCAGTTGGGGGAAAAGGATCCAAAAGCAAACAACAGAGTCAGAGACAGCCCCTGCCCCAGATAGGGGACCCACATGATGACCAAGCTGCACATCTGTTAAATATGAGTAGGGGCCCCAGGTCCATCCCATGCATGCTCTCTGGCTGGTGGTTCAGTCTCTGTGAGCTCCCACACGAGCCCAGGTTGGTTGACTCCATAGGTCTTCCTGTGATGTCTTTGACCTCACTGGCCCCCTCTGTCCTTCATCCCCCCTCTTCCACAAGAGGCCCCGAGTTCTGCCTAATGTTTGCCTGTGGGTCTCTGCATCTGTTTCTATTTGATGCAGATTTTTTTTTTTTAACGTGCCTTGAAAATGTTCAGACAGAAGGCTATTCCATAGGTTGTGTGTGTGTGAGGGGGCAATATGAGTGCATGAAACACACATGTTTTCAAAGTACCAAGTCCTATGCTGAGTGTCACGCATGGTATAAACATTACTATGCCAAGGCCACTCAAGGGTTCTTCCTAGATTGGAAGTATTAGATCACTGTCCCGTGGGCCTCCTGCTTCCCAAAGGAGCTACCAAGAGCCATTTCCCTGAGTCATGCCCCTGACATACTCCCCCTCACCAAGGCAACTCACAGAGTCATGCCCATCCTGTCTTCTAAAAAATACACAGGGGAGCTTTGCATACCTAACCATGTGACCAGAGAGAATGATTACTTTCCTGCTTGACACAGCAAACCTGGGGACGTTTGGAAAACAGGAGCATTGAGACATGTGTGTGGGGGTGGGAGTGAGGGGGAAATCAATAGGGCATCTCAGATTCAGCCTGCCAGTGAGTCTGCCTGGCTTTCTCTGTATCCGTGTGGAGGCATCGAGGTAGGGGCAGGTGTGATGATGGCAAGGCCACAGGAATATCATAAAAATGTTGAGAGGTTTCTGTACAACATGCTGCAGGTCATAAAAGTAGCTTCTTAGAAATACAAATGTGAAACAGGCTCTCTTCAGATGACTGAAGGCTTTGAAGATTCTGGCACATTCCAGCTTTGTTCATAGGTATCTCCAGAGGGCATTAAAAATGTCATCTTACATATAAGTATGTACATTATTTTTCTCTAGTACTGCTTTTGAAATACTCCATGGATCCAGTCTGGATGCATAGACTGGCTCCAATGGGCCATGGTCTTGAAAGAAAGACACATAATCTCCTAAAGCTGCATGGTTTTCATGTATAGGCTATAACCATAATATTGTAGCATTCTTAAATTTGAGGCCTTGTGCATACTTTTATTGAATAATATTGTAACTTAGAAAATAATTATATAAGCAATAAAAACACACCCTCATGCTCTCTTCAAAAGTTAATTCACTATATAATTTTAATGCCCAGTTAGTTTTATTAAATTGCTGTTTTATATTCCATCTACTCTCCAAAAACTTGAAAACAACTAATTACATTTATTTGGTGGGGGGCGGGAGGGAGTGTATATGTGTGTGCACATCTGTATGTTTGAGTATGTATGTGTGTGTGCATTTGTATAAGTTAGATGAAATTTGTAGTATTTGAGTCTCTCCTCCTACCATGTGAGTTTCAGGGATTCAACTCAGACAATCAAGTTTAGTGGCAAGTGCCTTTCCCACTGAGCTATATTGGCAGACTCAAACAAACAAACAAACAAACAAAAACCCAGTTTTTTAAAGGAACCCAAAGTAGGGCCTGGGATGTAGCTTAGTTGGTAAAGTGTTGGCTTAGCATTCATGAAGTCTCGGGGTTAATTCCTAGCATTGCATAAACTGTGCATGTTGGTGCACCCTTGTAATCACAGAACTCAGGAAGTGGAGGCAACATCAGAAGTTCAAGGTCATCTTGTGCTACAGAGTGAGCTTGAGGCCAGCCTGGGCTAGAGAAGGCTTTGTCTGTACAACAGTAACAACAAACCCCGCACCCACATCAGGCAGCTTACAATAATCTGTAACTCCAGCTCCTGGGGGTACAGTGCCCTCTTCTGGCACCGAATGGTACCTGCACACACGCATGTGCGCAGGCTCGCGCGCGCGCGCACGCGCGCACACACACACACACACACACACACACACACACACACACACACACACACACACCAAGTAAAATTAAATCTTAACAACAACCACAAACCCAAAACAAGCAAGAAAAAAAATGAATGTCAAAGGAAGTTAAAGAAACAAGCTTTAGGCCAAAAAAAGTTTTTTCTTTTTCAAACTTTTAGTGAAATGACATGTGACCTAGAGACTCTGGCATACTCTGAGTCTCATTGACCAAATGATGTATTACTAGCTTTGACTTAAGAATCAAAGCCAGAGCCGGGCGTGGTGGCACACGCCTTTAATCCCAGCACTTGGGAGGCAGGGGCAGGCAGATTGCTGTGAGTTCGAGGCCAGCCTGGTCTACAAAGTGAGTCCAGGATGGCCAAGGCTACACAGAGAAACCCTGTCTCGAAAAACCAAAAAAAAAAAAAAAAGAAAAAAAAAGAAAAAAGAAAAAAAAGAATCAAAGCCAGCCAGGATACCTGAGTCTCTTCATCAAAGCACTGCCTCCTATCGGATGGTCACTTCCTCATTTTTCAGCTATGGAAAAGAAACCAGTTATGTTTAACCTTGTGGCGCCCTTTGATGTAAGGGCTGGGAAAGACTCAGCTATGCCTCATAGGCATGTTTCTCTACTTATCCATGTCCGTGTCTAGTTCCGTGTCTATGTGTTATCGGTTTTAAAGAAGAGGCTAGGAGGAGAGGAAGGAAAAGGATAGACACAGATGCTTAAAGCCAAGGCCAGAGTAGAGTAGGTTTACTCGTCTTTGGGGCAACACGGGGTAAGAGACCACTTACAGGACTTCACACCAACAGATTTCCACTCGGTAAAACCTGGCCCATTTGTCATCTGCCCATCTATAACTTTTGGGGCCTGCCTCCTCCCTCACGATCAGGCAAAGTTCAGCATCTTTAACTTTAGGGGAAGGGGGCTCTTTTCTGCCTCAGGGGCATGGCAGGTGGTGTCAAATTGAGCAGTCTATTTAACATGAGATCAGGCTGCAATTCTTTAATGTCATTTAAAACAAAATGTTAAGCCCAGACTCTGTCTGGGCGGGCCACCGAAGGGCTCTAAAACCCTCGTTTATGATGTCATTTTAAGTGTTCCCTCCTTTGGCAATGACAATAAAAGTTAACTATTAAGCTCATGTTTTCAGCTTCCCACCCAGGTCCCCTGCAACACAAAACCAGCAAAGCCAATCATTGGGACGTTAGGTTGCCCGATGAAATGGGGGTGGGGGGGGGGACTCCTCACAAATGGGCCTGACTGTAGAACATCTGGCCTGCACAGCTGCGCTTTCTCTGCAGCAGTTGAGGATGTCACAAAGATAGCTGACCCCTCGACTTCCCAACTAACAAAAGGCCAGTCATACTGGGGAAGGCTAAGCCAAGCGGCTCCTATGGTGGGCACTGGTGACTCATTTACAATGAGTTCCTCCTCCTGTGTCACAGCTCCTTCCTCCTCCTAGAGATATTAGGAGAAATGAATAAGAACAGGAAAAAATAAAAAAAGGTTGTTTCGTGCATCCTTTGGTATCATTCCATCCATCCCATAATGACTTTGTTCATCTGTCCACTTCATTTGTCATTCATTTGTTCATGCAGTAAATATGGATTCTGTGTTTAGTCTGGGCCTAGCCCTGGAGGTATAGAAGTGAAAACAACAACAAAATAACAACAAAACAGATATGGCCGATGCCCTTGGTGGTACTTAGATTCCAGTGGGTAAGAGTTAACACAGAAATAAACTACCAGGTAAATATGTAACTCCAAATGGCCCTAAGAGGTATGAGTGAAAATAGCAATATGCTATGAAAAAGTATAACCTGGAGACCTGCCCAAGTTGGTGGGCAGTGAATTCTAAGGAGGCGACATCTGTCACAGAGCTGCCCAGTCACAAGGAGCCAACCCCATAGGAGTTGGGGCAGGGCAATGAGGACATGTTGTACACAGGCAGAAAGAGCTTGGTGTAACCAGGACTGGCTGCAGTATGTGATCAAAGGAAAGGGCACTGGAAAGAGGAAGCCAGCATGTCTTTCCAGGAATGGATTCATCTGTTGCGCTGGCCAGTTTGAGCAATCCGATGTTGACTATGGGGCTATTGGTGCAGTAACTCAAACAGACAAGGCTTCCCATGTCAGTGCTCATGCTCCTTAAACACAGCTACCCCAAGGACTGAGGCAGCCATGGA
Source organism: Acomys russatus (assembly GCF_903995435.1). Classification (NCBI taxonomy): domain Eukaryota; kingdom Metazoa; phylum Chordata; class Mammalia; order Rodentia; family Muridae; genus Acomys; species Acomys russatus. Next base: position 7,957,774 of record NC_067167.1, on the reverse strand, counting down.
TGTGTATGGATCGAGGTAGGCACACATCTACACACGTCATCTCTCTATCTCAGTCTTGAAGGTTATCAGAAATGTTTTATTAAATATCTCAGAGAACATCACTACCCAAATCGAATTTCTGTGCAATAGTAAAAAAACAAAACAAAACAAAACAAAATAAAACCCCAAAACTCATCTGTTGGGGCTAGAGAGATGACTCAGGGGTTAAGAACACTGGATGCTCTTCCAGAGGACCGGGTTTGGTTCCCAGCCCCCACGTGACATTTAGTAACTCACTCCCCATGCATGAAAACCGTTCTCAGACATACATGGAGGCAAAATAGGCATACACAACTTATCAAATAAAAATCCACACTGTCCAAAACCACTCAGCACCAGCCGCATATGCAGCCAGTTCAACTAAGGAACTCAAGTTTTCACCGCATTTGGTTTTAATAACTGACTTTTGAACAGCCGCAGGTGGCTGGTCGCTAGTGTCTAGGGCCACGCGATCCAGTTCTCCACACACTCACCAGAGTGCATTCCTCAGAAACTGCAAGCAAAGGCCTAGGCTAAGATCTTCAAACTATGGGGGTGGGAGTTTAGTGATTTCACCCAAGATCCGAAGAAGGTCTAGGCGGACAGTTGGGGAAACAGTGTCAGCTTACACAAGTGGTCATCAGAACCTCACAGCTTCTGGGCTGGGCCTGTTATTCAGTGAGAGGGTGCTGCTTAACCTGCGGATTCAATTACCAGCACTGGATGGGTTGCGGGGACAAGCTTTTTACTTTAAGCAGGATATACGACAGGGAGCAATGTGTCACAGAACCTTGCTTTTTGGTGCTCGGTCCATGGACCAACAGCATTGCCATCTTTGAGACTCTTACCTCAGAAAATGATCCCCTGCGGACCTAGAGGCTCGAGATCTGCATTTCAACAGGGATCTGAGAGTGGGAAATATGGTTGGTGTGAAAAAGCTTTGGAACCAGGGCAGTTTGCACGCAACATCCAACTACGCATTTAACCTGCGAGTGACCCTTCTCAGTTCCCTCACCTGGAAAAGGATGTAGAACATGTCTGGGCATGATGGTACAGGTTTTGGGCCTATAGTCCCAGCATTTGGGATTGAATCTAAGCCTGAGGCTGGAGAAAGGAAGTTCCTATGTTCAAGACCACCCTAGGGTAGGAGACTCTGCCTCCCATCAAATGAAAGCAATGCAAAAAAAAAAATGCTACTGGCCCTAAAACACTGTTGTGACGATTAAAAGGAACCAGTGTGGGCAAAGAAACACGGATGTGTTCTGGTTTCTGTTGGATGAACATTCGCTAATTTATTCAAGAAATTACAGACTGCCTTTCTTTGCCAAGCACACTTTCTGTCCTGTGCTTGCAAACCCCATCAAAAAACCAAAAACAACCATGAGGAAGGATGTTCTTTAGTGGGGGGTGGGGAGAATTGTCCCTTATTGTAGTTTCAACAGTATAAAGCAGCCATCACCTCCCCTTGGAGGACCTTCACAGGACCCCGAATGACCAGGAGCCCTGGCAGTGCCACCGTGCTCAGCTCAGACCGTAAGGTTGTGCGGATGGTGCAGCGGGCTGCGTTGGAGGCAACAGAAGGAAATATGGGAATTAGGCAAATAGGGAAGCATTTGGGCTGCATCGGCTTTTCCTTTATGAGTTTTTCTTAAACCACAGCCACTGCAGCCCCACTGCTCCCTGGAGGTCCCCCACCCAGGAGCTGGTATTGGTGGGGGAGGGGTGTTCTCTCTGCTTCCCAGGCGGAACCCGCTAGTCTCCCAAGCCAGTAGGTGTTAATCTACTTAAGGCTGCCTGAGTGGGCACATTAGATTGCTGGCACATGGCCATTTAGAGGTTTCCTTCTCTAGACCGCAGGGGCCCTTTTCCCCAGGAGATTTACTAGCTTTTTTGTTTGTTTGTTTGATAATGGCTATTCCTAGCAGCCCTGGTTCTCTCTCTCTCAACAACAAAGTCAATGGAATCAAAAGTTACTGAACACCTACTTCTTGGCAGGCTCTATATTGGGACCACGGATATGACTGACGGGATGCTGTGCTCCAGGGGTTCAGAGTAAAGTTACTAATGCTGCATTCCCTCAGCGGGTGTCTATCCCATGAGGTCTCCCCACTTCTTGGAAAAAAACAAAAAACAAAAAACAAAAAATCCAGAAAACAAACCTCTGCCTTTCTTGATTGCCCCTTTAAATAGGCGCAGTCCTTGCCCACTACCTCGAGGTCCCGGGATTGAAGGGTTAAGTACATGCTTGCTGTGACTCCCGGCTTATTATTCTCTCAAGTTCCCTGCCCCCTCCCATTACAGTTCTGGTAGTAAAGCTACTTATGTGTTATGTGTTCTTTTCACAGAAGCAATATGCAGTCATTATAGGGAAACCCAAAAACCAAACCAGAAATGTAAAAATCACCAACCTTCTCACCTAGAAATAGCCCATTTTTAATAAAAAGGGAAAACTTTAAAATTGTAAGAGTGCTCCCATCTCATGAAATCCATTGGGGGGGGGGTGCGCACACACGCATATGCACGCACACGCACATGGGTACGTGATTGTGAGCACTTACCAGCACATCCATGCATATGTGGCCAGAGAAGGGCGTCAGGCATCTTCCTCTCACTGTCCACCCTGTTTGTTTTGTGTTGTTTTTAAAGAAAGGTCTCTCTTACAGAAAGAGACAGACCTAGGTGGGTCTCTGTGAGTTTGTGGCCAGCCTGGTCTAGAAAGCGAGTCTAGGACAGCCAAGGCTACACAGAGAAACCCTGTCTCAAAAAAACAAAACAAACAAACAAAAAAGAGAAAGAAAGAAAAATGAAAGGTCTCTCTGGACCTGCAGCTGGCTCGCCAATGAGCTCCCGGATCCTCCTGTTCTGCCCTCACCCCACCCCACCTGACCCCGTGCTGGGATCGCAGGCACACACAGCTGTTCCCAGCTTCTGACATCCATCCTAAAACTCTGAACTCAGCTCCTCACACCTGCACAAGAAGCGCTCTGCCCTCTAAGGATAACTTAAAGCATAGGGAAGCACGTCTAATCGTCTAATCCCGTTACCCGAGATGCGATTGTTTGGGGAGTCTTCTCTTGTGATCTGTGTGCAGTCCATGAAGGATTTCTCACAACAGGCCCAAGGAAGCCACTGTTTTGGTGGGGACAATTCAGACAGATGTGCACTGCACAATGAAGGGCACCTCTCGCTTTCTGAATGAGGGCACCAGTGACTTCACAGAAATACATTCTTTAGAAGTTTGCTGTTAACTGGGCGTGGTTGGTGCACGCCTTTAATCCCAGCACTCGGAAGCCAGAGGCAGGTGGATCTCTGTGAGTTCGAGGCCAGCCTGGTCTACAAAGTGAGTCTAGGACAGCCAAGGCTACACAGAGAGACCCTGTTTTGAAACACACACACACACACACACACACACACACACACACACACACAAAGTGTGCTGTAATTGGCCACCTTAGAGTCACTAGTCAACTGTTCCATCCCTAGTGTGCTTGCTTTTCATTACAATAACAAGTGACTGAGACAGTGTTCACAGAGACAAAGCTTTTTCTCTGGCTCAGTTTTGAAGGTCTTGGGTAGGCCCCACTCAGGGCTCTGGGCTTGGAGCAGAGCATCATGGCTGAAGCCCACTGTGAAGCAAAGCCACTCACCTCATGTCCAGGAAGTGGAAGAGAGTGAAGAGGAGGTCAGGCTCCCATAATCCCCTTCATGGGCATGGTCTTCATGACCCAAAAACCCTCACGAGGCCTCTTAAAACACTTTAGGGATCAAGCCTTTGACTGTGAGCATTAAGACAAAGATCCCGGAAAAGTCAGAGCCAGGCTGAAGACCACGTTAAGGAAGACGGGCATTTAGGAAATGCCATTTCAGCGGATTCCTAACTGTGCTGCTGTCTCCAACATATTCTTCCACTTTCACATTCTCGAATCTTCTGTGCTTCTGCGTGCTTCTTTAATTTATTTTTCTTTTTAATTTAAGGATGTTTATAAAGCATTTATCCCGGTGTCTGGCCTGTGATAGATGCTCAGCCGCATGGGCCTCCCCCTTTATGCTCCTGAGGTGATCCGTTGCCACTTTGCTTAAAAAAGGGCATAATTTGCATTCCCAGATTTACACGCCAGGCACTGTCAATAATAAGCCAATACCCTTAAAACAGGATTCTCTTCTGTCCTTTCTCATGGGCCTTCCTTGCCAGGCCTCTGCCACGCAAGCCACACAGAATCAACCCCGCCAGCCCTGCCCCATCCTGCCACCCCATGTCAATGCAGCTGCTGCCCAGTGCTGTGTGACACAGCCCCGGGTGAAGGACAGACTGGCCCAGTGCTATGTGACACAGCCCCGGGTGAAGGACAGACTGGATTCTAAAACCGCAAACCCTTCCTTTGTCTTTCCACTAGAGTTTTAAGGTAGAAATGGCCTTATGCTTAACAATACAGGACTTTTTGTTTTATTTCATCTTTTTAAAATTTTTTTTAATTTTTATTTTACTTTATGAGTGTGGGTTTTGTGCTTGGCTGTCTGTATGTGCACCCTATATTTGCCTAGTGCCCATGTAGACCAAAAGAGGGAGTTGGATTGCCTGGGACTGAAGTTACTGACAGTTGTGAACTACTATATGCATGCTGGGAATTGAATTTAGGTCCTCTGGGACGAGCAGCCAGTGCTCTCAACCACGGAGCCATCTCTCCAGCCTCTGTTTTATTTGATCATAAAAACAGCATCTGTTCTTAATCTCCAGTTCTCCAGCTCTCTGTGTACCCCCAAAAAGGATGCCGAGTCCTGTTCCCTACACCTTGTAAAACAGGTTCATTTCTGCTATCTTTTTGCTGTTGTTGTTGTTGTTTTTCGAGACAAGGTTTCTTTGTGTAGTCTTGGCTGTCCTAGACTCACTTTGTAGACCAGGCTGGCCTCAAACTCAGTGATTCACCAGCCTCTGCCTCCCAAGTGCGGGGATTAAAGGTGTGTGCCACCATGCCCAGCCATTTCTGCTATCTTTTTTTTTTTTTTATTAATTTATTCTTGTTACATCTCAATGTTTATCCCATCCCTTGTATCCTCCCATTCCTCCCTCCTCCCCCCATTTTCCCCTTATTCCCCTCCCCTATGACTGTTCCTGAGGGGGATTACCTCCCCCTGTATATTCTCATAGGGTATCAAGTCTCTTCTTGGCAACCTGCTGTCCTTCCTCTGAGTGCCACCAGGTCTCCCCCTCCAGGGGACATGGTCAAATGTGAGGCACCAGAGTACGTGAGAAAGTCATATCACACTCTCCACTCAACTGTGGAGAATATTCTGACCATTGGCTAGATCTGGGAAGGGGTTTAAAGTTTCATTTCTGCTATCTTAATGTTTGTTAAATTTATCAAAAATTTGGAGCTGGAGAGATGGCTCAGAGGTTAAAAGCATTGGCTGATCTTCCAAAGGTCCTGAGTTCAATTCCCAGCAACCACATGGTAGCTCCCAACCATCTATAATGAGATCTGGTGCCCTCTTCTGATATGCAGGTGGACATGCAGGCAAAAAACATAAAAAAATCTTTTTTTAAAATATCAAAAATTAAGTTGTCTACCCAGCTTACGTTTTACAAATTTTGGGGTTATTCTTATGAAAGTTCTGTCATATAAATAAGTGTTAGCTTTTTAGAGAACTTTTGTCAGGTCTCATTATACACACACACACACACACACACACACACACACACACACACACACACACCTGGCCCCAGTCCTTAGCACTTTCAGGTACCCAATTAAAAGACAATACATTGAATTAGTCAAGTGCATGGGATAGGCCACAGTCCAGGTCACTGTCCAGCAATCTTTGGGGAGAGCCAGCTAGACAGAGCCCAGTGGTGTGCTTATGTTGCTTACAGCACTCTGGTGGCACCACAACACTTATGGAGTTGACCATAAAAGGTTAATTTGCAGCCTACCTGGGCCACGCCAGGCCCCGTGTTCTTTCTCTCCCTCTCTGCCCATCTTTCCTGTCCCTTTTCTTCCTCAAACTTTCTTATCAAGTGTATCTGGGCAGGCCAAACACTGCCCTAACTGGCAGGCTGGACAGACTGACACCTAGCCTCATAGAACGTGTACACTGGTGTGGAGGAGGGGATAGGCATGGATCCAACCACATTCCTTCCAGAATGAGGCATTGCAGATTGAAGTTGGGACCATAAAGGCTCACAATGCTTTCTACAGGAGCTCACCTAGTCTGGAGTTAGCAGATGGCTCCACTGGATTCATATGAGTGGGTAGTAAAGGAAGAGTAGGGATTCCAGACAGCAGAAGTGGCACGTGCAAAGGTCCTGTGGTGGCAGAGATCATGGTACTCTGGAGAAAATTACTCTGAGTCTAGACCAGGGGTGCCGCGGGTGCTTCTGATGAGCTGAGCAGAGCCAGAGACTGCCCTATAAGCGACTTTGGCTTTCAGTTTAGGGGCAGTAGGAAGCCACTGTAGTGACTAATGCAATGTAATCTGTCTCTGTAGGAGCAATGCAGTCATATACGTGGTCGCTAACGTATACAGTGACGACAGCTGCTGGGTCCCCAGCCGAGAACTCCCAACAACTACCCTGTATGAGGAGCACCCACGTGCCTTCCTCCTCTGTCACACACAGGATACCAGTCTACTCTCACAGAGAGGAGCATGGGTAGGTGACTCGGCCTCGCTTGACGTTTCACTTCAGGACGGCTCAGAGTAGCTTCCCCTCAGACGACAGGACAGGAGCTGCCCTCTGGTTAGAGCACGTGCCTTACTCAGCGCCGTGACTGCACAGAACTGTCTTGTGTAGCCCACTCAAGTGAAGATGGAGGGAAGAAAGGGTGAATGGCTCCCTAAGGTTATGCAGCTGACATACTGCGCATGTCTTGCTCCAAAGCCAGAGTTCGCTCCTCGCTTCACCTCCCTGCAGTCTCCTGAGTAGCTAGCTCTCTGCAAACCTTGTAGCCTTATAAAGCTTCCCAAGCGTGTCCTTGACTCTTTGGACTCCATCTAGAGGTGATCTCCAGAGGACTGCAATGACAGTGACATTCTAGGCTCAGGGAGCCCTGCAGCTTCCAAGGGTGCTCTGCAGCCTGGATCATTCATGTGCAAATCTGGGTGGCGATGCTGCTGTGCTGACCAGCCTGCCTTGGCATCACACGCTTATCTATCGGGAGACTTCAACTTGGCTTCGTTTAATGAGCGGTGGCTTGAAGAAAGCACTCTTGACCTTGAGGAGAGCCACTGCCACACAGTGCAGGGAGCCTCACCTGCATCTAACAGGCCTGCAGGCTAGCTATAGAAGCCCCAAAGTAGATGGGGTGCAGAGGCATCTCAGGCAACTCCCACACAGGTGGCCCAGCAGAAAACAGAGAGCTTGAAGGGGTTTACAGGCCTGTAGGTCAGTATGTACCCACAGTTCAGATGCCCCGGGATCTCCACAGGGTAGCCACTGTTCCTGGAGGCATTTCTCTACATAATTGTAATACAGTCTTAGAATTGTAGTTCAAACTTTTTTTTTTTTTTTAATCTACAAGGATGGTGTACTAGAGACGCATGTGGCCACAGGTCCAGTTCTTTGCCTAGGAGATGTTATGATATATAGTGATGGTAGTAGCAGCCGGTGCACATGTGTGGCCACGTGAGCATGTGGTTTTGCCCTCACGTGAGTGGTCCCAGTATAACCCTGTGCATCATCTCGCACATGTGAGAAATGGGGCCCTGAATAAGTCCAGATCGCATTGCCAGACATTGGCGGCGGCTGGCTAAGCACCTGCTTTGCCTCACCACGCAGTTCCCTCGGGTCCTTTGCCATCATTGGCCAGCACAAGTCCAAGGAATGCAGAAACACGAAGTCCAAAGCAATTTTTTTTTCTCCCTGTTTGATTTCAGGATGTGCAAATGGGCTTTTTACAAAAGGGGGGGGGGGGTTCCATTAGAGTAATGTTTTGATCAAAGCTGGGTTCCAGTCCCTGAACGCAAGCTTGCCAACAGTGCTGAGGGAGAAGGAAGCTCAACTTGGGGTTTTCTGCTCACCAAAGCAAGGCCAACAAGGGTAGAGATGGTACAAGAAGACTCGGGGTGAAGGGGGAAAAAAAAAAGAAAAATAGATGAGGTTGATTTTTCTAAAGGCGTCAAACTGACTGTTCTTCTGTGTTATGACTCACGCTATTCATTGTGCTTGCTGCATTTTAGGTACACGGGAAGCTATAACTACGGGAGCTATGGCAACCAGCATCCTCACCCAATGCAGACTCAGTATCCAGCCCTGCCTCATGACACAGCCATCTCTGGGCCCCTCCACTACTCCCCTTACCACAGGAGCTCTGCGCAGGTGAGTCGGGTGGGGCGGCCTTATTGGTTCATTGTAGTCAGTACCCAGTCAAGTCACCTAAACACAGTTAATAAGCCCGTTGTGTATGCTGCCTGCAGGTCCCCAAGGATAGCCAGCTCATTGCCCTCCAGTGAATGGCCTACCTTGGGTGCTTGTGATCACGTGCCACTTTCCCTTACACATCCATGTTGCTTAGCTGTTTCTCTTGAGCGTTTGACTCTCTGACGTCTCTGATGCCAGGATCCAAGCCAGCTATGTCTCTGTTGGTCCTTTCTAGGCAGCCACCTCACATGGGGCCTCAGTCTCCTTTCCCATCACTCCCTTCGTGGCATCCATCGCATCCATCAGGATCTCTACATCACAATAGCTGGTCTCTTGGTTTCCCAGGTGTGTTCAGGTCTGGCCCACATGGAATCTTAGCCAGAAGCATCCTGAAATGGGCTCTCTCTCTTGGCCACTTTCACCCATCAAGCTGAGCCCCCTGTGGCCAGGCTTATTGGTGGGAAGTTGAGGAAGAACCCAGATAGCCACTGTCGTGCGTTCCACTTATCTTAGACACTCTTATGTGTTGTCCCAAGTTACTGATTCCATTCAATGTTGTTTGTTTTCCCCTGGTTGAGACAGAGTCTTTCTCTACACAGCCCTGGCTGTCCTGGAACTCATTATGTAGACCACAGAGACCCACCTCCCTCTCCCTCCTATGGGCTGAGATGAAAAGTGTGTGCCACCACACCCACACACTCGTGTATAGATTCTAACTATTCTATCTTCTATATTCTTCAATGTCTTTGGCATCCAGGCTGTTCTGCCTTAGTGCAGGTCTTCACGTCTAATCTAGACAACCACAGGGCCTTCAGTGATGCTCTCTGATTCTACAGCTTGCCCTGACTGGTCTTTTTTGGGAAACAAAACACTGATTGTGGCACTGTATTGGTATCAGGGTCCAGTTCATTTCCTGCGCTTACTTTTCAACATTTGGTTCCTTCTCGGCCAACCTACCCCCTGGTATCTCTTGTAGAGCCATCATGGCAGCTGGGCAGTCACACTGTGTGCATTACATGCGCCGACTTCCCCGCCTGCAGGTCCTGTTCTCCAGGCTGGGAATCTTTCTGCTTAACATCCAGACAACACCTTATGGACATGGGGGTGGGGGAATGGAGAGGTGTGTCTCCTAATAGCACCCCCTCCTTCCCTTGGGCCCTTACCAAGTGCTGGCCACTCTCTTGAGTTTCTGTCTTTCGGCACCCTATTAACCAGTGGCTTTTCTCTCTAACTCTGGGGGAGCCCCAAGCTCCTTCAAGGCAGAGATTAAGTCTATATCCCTAGATCACAGCACACAGAGCCTATCAAAAAGCCAGACTCGTCCTGAGCACTTTGCACACACTCTGGATAACCATAGTAGAAGAGGAGATGAGACACAGAGTAACTTAGCTTGTGCAAGGATTAGAACTCAGGAAGTGTGACTGCTTTCTGAGCTCATGAGCACTGCCTTCTACAGTCTCTCATATGTGACTCTTGCTGTGCATTTTTTGGGGGGTGATATAAGTAGCTGTAGGTAGGACCAATGGTCGGGGGGTACAGGTGGGGGAGGGCTAAGCCTACTTCGTATTTTGTCTGTTTGGAAGGTTGAGAAGCCACAGGTGGTTCTTTGTCAGAGAGCTCTCAGGACCCCCCTTCCCCACCCCCGTAGGACAAGCAGAAAAGGGGGCTGCTGCTGTGAGCAGGGGCCTCGGAGGGGAGAGCAAGAACAGAATGGAGGCTGGATTGCATCAGCCAGCAGCACACAGCTTTGCCTCTAAGGGAGGTACTGAAGGGAATGTGTCCACAATACAAAGGCGTAAATAGGCGTCTGTTTTGATTTCCATTTTGGTACCAAGAGAAGCCCTGGTTTAATCCCAAGACAAGCTAAGGAGCTAATTCCTCTAAGTCATCACCTGGGGCATTCATTAGAGAACTCTGACTGCGTCACAGAGATGCCAGCTCCTTAGGTGCTGCCTCCCCTGGGAGTAGAGTCTGTGCTCCTCGCTGCAGCGCAGAGACTCCCCTGAATGAATGCCTGAGTTGCTGCCTAGGTCACTCTCAGCCCAGTCTAGGCACTCCTTCCTTCCTTCCTTCCTTCCTTCCTTCCTTCCTCCCTCCCTCCATCCCTTCCTTCCTCCCTCCTTCCCTCCCTCCCTCCATCCCTTCCTTCCTTCTTTCCTCCTCAAGTGATTACTGGGTACCTGCTTTGCGCAAGCAGAGAGTTTTAAAACCATCACCATAAAAAGAAGCCAAGTTCCCTTCAAAGCCCACAGAGACCCTGGTGATTAAAGATAAGTCTGTTGTATCCACTTTGGAAGCCACAAGAGAACCCAATGGGTACCCTTATCATTCAGTAGCTGGTCTTATAGAAGAAGCCAAGAACTAAGCTATAGTCAACAGAGAAGCCCTGTATAACTAGACAAGGTCCCAGCCAGCTTCTCCAGCATCTTGCCTTGTGGCTCTCAGATGAGGGCATTTGACACCCTACCATCTACAGACATACACACACACACACACACACACACACACACACACACACACACACACACCACCTTGTCGTTCATGAATTTGTAAAGTGGGGTGAGGTTAATTATGTCACATCTCCACCCAACTTGGGCAAGGTCAGTAATGAAAATGTCCCTCACCTAGGGAAGGTCCTGCCCAAAGACAAAGCATCCTCTGTTTCATTTCCTGTTAACATTTAAGAAACTTGCACCTCTAGGCACTTTGAAATAGATGGGCCCATTCGTTCCCATAACAACCTCGGGAAGACTGTGTTTTCTCCCAGTTTTAAAGAGGAAGCAGCACACTTGAGCACACATTCTCCAACTCCCAGCCCCAGCCCCAGCCCCAGCCCCGTGCCAGTGACCTAAAACCAGTGTGTCACGGGGATAGCAAAGCCTAGAGATTGGCATGAGAACTCTTGATGTATGCCCACTTCTGAGACAGAAGACATATGCACATCCGTGTTCTTTGATTTAAGGCTGAGTGTGCCACTCGAGAAGGTCCATGGGATGAGAAAGAGGTCAGTGTAAACTGAAGAAAAATCATGATCACACAGTGTTTTGGAAGAAAGTTACTTGGTTCTCAGCACGAGTATGCCTGCAAGTCAAGACTGCAGGCTAATACTGTTAAGCTGGCTTGAAAGAACCACACGTCTCTGTCCCCAGCACTGGGGTTACCAGTGATATAAGAGCCATGGCACGCACATGCCTCCCAGCATGTATATGATCACAATGCTGTGAGTTCGCTCGCTTTTCACATAGAATGTGGGCACGCTTGTTGAGAGCGCTCATTTGCACAGCACAGAGTTCCTTAGGCCTCCAGTCCAGTCTGAATTCTCAGAACTGCTCAGTTAGTGCGAAAACCATTTGTGAGTCAGTCAATACCTAGCCATGCAATCCTTACCATGTCAGCAACCACAGATGTGAACCGGGGCCGAAGAGTCCTGTGATCAACATTCATATGGCTGGAAAGGCACTCAGCTGAGATGGGAAGACAGCCCCTTCTTGTCATCTGAATGGCCCAAGGGCGGCGTGACCAATGTGATCTTTATCTGTCTGGCTCCAACCAGCCCAGAGCCAGTAGTGCTACCAATTTTTCTTAGGGCACTCCACCTTGGGATAGCATCTTGGATCAGAGTAAATGAACACACACACACACACACACACACACACACACACACACACACACACACACGGCTAGGAAGACAGCCAGTAAAGTGCTTGCTCTGTAAGAATAATAGCTTGAGTTTGTTCTCTGGAGCCCCGCATAAAAGAATGCTAAATGTAATAGAATGTGCTGATAACCCCAGTGCTGGGGACAGAGACAAGCGGGTCCCCAGGGCTCACCAGCCAGCCAGCCAGCCTATTTGGTAAGTTCCAGGCCAGTGAGAGACCATGACTTAAAAAAAGAAAAAAAGAAAAAGAAAAAGAAAAGAAAGAAAGAAAAAAGGTAGACTGCAGTAAGGAAAGCACCTACAGATATGCACACACCAGACATGTATCACATATGTATGTGTGCATGCTCACATTCCAATCTGCCGTATTGTTGCAAAGTTTTTAGTGCCGAGCTAATTTCCCTGGGTTCAAATCCCAGGAGTGCCTCTGATTAATTCTAAGCTTCAATGTATTCATCTGGAAAATGGAAATGTCATTTATTTTATTTTATTGGTTTTTCAAGACAGGGTTTTTCTGTGTAGCCTTGGCTGTCTTGGACTCACTTTGTAGACCAGGCTGGCCTTGAACTCACAGAGATCCTCCTGCCTCAGCTCCTAAGTGCTGGGATTACAGGCCTGCTTTGCCACCATGCCCAGCTGAAACGGAGAGGTTATAATACCCATTTCACAGGGTGTAGCAGCCGTGGTCGGGCAGTTACACAGGTTCGGATAAGGCCTGGCTCATAGTTGATCTTATATGCATTTACCATTCTCCTTTGCCATCCAGTTATAATACTGTCCTATTCTATACAATGACACAGTTCATATCTGTTCTCCCCTCTACGGGCTCTGAAGAAGCAAGATCCAGGTCTTTCTGCTCATACCCTCGCACTCTCAGGACCCCAGCACAGAGCGTGGCCCTTACTGATTGCCCGGAAAGCTCTTGTCAATGGAATGAATGGTCCTTGTTTGAGCACTAAGTTATATGGACTCAAGCCGGTCATTGCTGTCACCTGAAAAACAAACGGTGGGACCCTCCAGTCAGCCGCCGAGGCTCTGGAGACCACTAATAGACCACACTCCTATACCCCTCCAAAATGAGAACTATTAGTAGTGGCCAACACATTTTGAAAACCTACATCATGATATCTAAGCAGCTTCAGATCAATTCATTCAATTAATATTGGCCCTAAGATCTCAGCAGATTTGGCCTGTTTGACAAAGAGTTTTAGGGATCCATGGCTTATTTCAGAAGAGACCAAGAGGAAAGCTGCTTGGAGGCAGCCGCTGGCAGGCCTTGGCTGTAGTGAGAGCTGCCTTTCATAGGAAAACAGTTTGTGCTCCTGACTCTGCCACCTTTCACCCCCTGCCCAAGTGACAGACCATGTAGTGACAGGCAAGGACAAAGGGCTCACTCACTCTTCCCTTTCCATGTGCAGAAAAGTCAGCCCTAGAGTAGGGAGTCGTGTCCCAAAATAGACTTCCTAATACAAGTTTCAAAGAGGCCAAGAGTCAGCCACAACCAAGATGGACTAACACCATAGCCTCTTGACTACTTTAAACAGAAAGAGAGAGGAGAGGAGAGGGAGGGGCAGAGGGAGAAAGGGAAGGAGGGAGGGAGGGAGGGGGAGAGGGAGAAGGGGGGGTAACAAAAGCACCATCATTTCTCTTTTCAAGAGGCGGTTACTAATAGTGACTTATCTTGTCTTAAAATCAGTAGCAACGGGTTGTGATTTGATCCAGAGACTGGTTAACTTCCTGTCCTAGGCTCTCAACAAAAGCTCCTTTATTCTGGCCTGAGCTCTTGCTACCCCGGAGTTTGTACCCAGCATGCTTCAGGGCCTTGCTTGAAGCCAGATGTGAAGTGTGAAAGGTGCAGGAGATGCTACTGCCCAGCCTCAGCCACTTCCAGCGGACTGCACAGACGGCTTCATTGGTTACATTAATCATTAGGCCAAGGCAGCAGGCACTTCAGCTATCTGGCCTTTCAATGGTCCCTTACACTAGGGGGTAAGCGAGTCACTGACTCATTTGCAATTAGCTGACCTAATGGGACAGAGCTTTCCATGCTGGTAACAGAATTGTATTGTCACACTGGAGATATTTTGAGCCAGTCTTATTTCCAGGCAGTTGCTCTTTTGAATCTATGACACAACCTCTGGGCACAGCTGTGCTGAAGGTCCTTGAGGAGGCACAACAGCTACACTCTCTTGAGTTTGGCGGGAAGAGTTCCAAGTCCAAAGTGTGACATTTTACCTACCCGAGCCAAGGTCAGAGAGGACTGGGTCAGAACCAGGTGGCTCCTGATGGCCTGGGTCAGCATTCCAAGGCCAAGCTCTGTGGGAGGAGGAGGAGGAAGAGGAGGAGGAGGGAGCCTGATGAAGAAGATGAGTGACGAAAGTGGTTTGGGAGTGATAGGTAGGCCATTCGGGTTGGTATGGGAAAATTGTGCCCCCCAAGTCTAGGTTTTTTGTCATGCTCTCTGACACCCAGCACAGAGCCTTCTTTTCCCATTTCTACACTATAGGTTTAGATTCCATGACCCTAAAGGTTCTTCCTGTTGGGAAAGTCCCAGCGTATAGTCACCAAACATGGTTAAGCACCTGTTACGTGCCAGGCACGGTACCAAATTTTGGGGACCGTACTACGAACAAAACAAAGCCACCCATAGGGAGCATCTGAATATCTGAATATCACCCACAGGGAAGAAACAGCCGCCAGGCAGGATGGAGACGGTGGGCATTTGGCTTCTTGAGATAGGCCGTCCAGAAAAGGCAATCTCAGGAGCCAGTGTTTGAGCTGAGAGCTAAAGCATGGGAAAAAGGCAGGAGGGATGGGCACCGCGAAAAAGGGTAGTTTAAGAAAGAGCACGTTCAAAGAGAAAGCAGAGGAACAGCTCAGGGTACCCCAAGATGAAACGGGAGACCTCTATGCCAGCAAGAGTCCCAAAAAGGGATCCAGAATGAGCACCCAGGTGGCTCACTTTGGATAGCATTGTTCATATAGCTTTCTTTTATTTATTTATTTATTTATTTATTTTTGTTTTGTTTTTCAAGACAGGGTTTCTCTGTGTAGCCTTGGCTATGCTGGACTCGCATTGTAGACCAGGCTGGCCTCGAACTCACAGGGATCCATCTGCCTCTGCCTCCCAAGTGCTGGGATTAAAGGCATGCGCCACCACCACCTGGCTGTTGATGTTTCTTAATATTGTCTTGTTAGTACACCTGGGATCTCGATCTTATTTTTTTCTGTTTCTTTTCTAAGAAACTCCATTCACAGGCCTGAGGGCCCACCATCACTCCACTCCAATAGTGTCCTGGGGGCCCTCACTCTGCACAGCACATGGGCCTGTGCCAGCGCTGCAGAGCTGATTTGGGATTGTGAAAGCCTTGGCATGCTGTCTGCAGTCTCCTTGGCAACAACACTGGGTCCTTCTCCCTGGAGTTCCCAGACACCTCCTACACCCTCTCTCTTAACTGTTCTTTTCTTGTGCAGTGGACCGCCTTTGGCTATGGAAGGCATGTGGTCCTATGGGGCGGCGGTGGGGGGGGGGGCAGGAGTTCCCAGTGCCTCACCTGGGACCCCCTTCTTGAGCTCATGTATTTCAACCCTACTGTCTCCTGCTTCCCCCTCAGGACTCAGTTCCAAGAGGAAGAGGGGCTCCTTTGCCCACCCAGCCTCTAGGGGGAACAGTCATTGCTGTCATTTCTGCTGTCTAGGTTTCAGCCTGTCTGTCTCCCTCACAAGAGGCATCCTCCCACCTAATCCCCTGGGGCTCCACTCTCCAACTGTCAGGGAAGACAGATGGGGAGCCTACCGACCAAATTCACACACCCTCTCCTCTTTGCCACTCTTGACATCCTTGCTCATTGGCTCCTAAGCGTAGCAAAGGACATCTTTGTGCCTTAGCTCCTCCCCTCTCTCCCTCCCTTCCTGATCATTCTAAAGCCCCCCCCAGCCACTCCCACCCCCATTGCATAGCTGTCCTTCTGACAGTGAAGATTGTAAAAGATGCTCACAGAGCTTCTTCCCCATCTCTTGTCTCTGCCAACACCTGTTCCTCGCTCTGACTTGCCCCCAAAGTACCACCTTTCCTGCCTGCCCCCCCCCCCCCGTCTCCTCTTGACTCCTTCCTCTATATTCGCCGCAAAGGCCAGTAATTTCCCATTTCCTCTTTGCATGTCTTCCAGGACTCCAGTGACTGTGAACCTAAAAGAAAGATTTTCTTTAAATGACAGGCACTAATAATAACCTTTGAAGCTGTTGGGCTTGCTTTCTCTTCAGAAGCCTGCTTTTCGGCTGCAGTGCATGATTGAATTCAGCTACAAAGGGCTATTTTTAATATCATTGTGTTTTACCTGGTAGTGCTGTTCTCTTGGGTTGACGGAATAGAACTTAATGACATCTCCATAGGTAATGACAAAACCCACACCCGTGCAGCAATCACACTTAATCGGGGACACACTTGCTAGTGTCTATCTGCAAAGGTGCAGCCACCCTCATCATCACCACCACCAGGACTCCCAGTATTCCCAGTTTTGCAGCACACAGCTAGTCATTGCTTTGTGAGTGAAACACCAGCCAGATTCTGGCTGCGAAAGCCCCTATGACTTTCCCACGGATTGCTTGCTTGGACTGAAATTCCGTCTTGCTCACTGATTCCGTTCCATCAACGCCCCCCCCCCCCCCCATGAATAGTACGTCGGCAGTGTTAGCTTAAATAAGATTGCTGTCAGGGGGTGTGCAACTGTGTGTGCTAACTTGACTTTTGTGGACGTTTTTTTTTTCTCTCTCTCTCCTCCACAAGTACCCTTTCAATAGCCCCACTTCCAGGAT
This sequence comes from Acomys russatus, assembly GCF_903995435.1. Classification (NCBI taxonomy): domain Eukaryota; kingdom Metazoa; phylum Chordata; class Mammalia; order Rodentia; family Muridae; genus Acomys; species Acomys russatus. The sequence continues at coordinate 7,940,930 of NC_067167.1, read as the reverse complement.
GGAACCTTGCCTGATGAGCAGTACCCCGAGGCTGCACCCTACCCCAGTCACTCCCCGGTGGCCAGAGGTGCCAACGGCCAACTCGTGCTACACGAGCCCGTCTGTGCACTCCACGAGGTATGGAAACTCGAGTGACATGTACACACCCCTGACCACGCGCAGGAATTCTGAGTACGAACACATGCAACACTTCCCTGGCTTTGCTTACATCAACGGAGAGGCGTCCACCGGATGGGCCAAATGACTGCTTTCATAGAAATCCATATTTAATATTAATAATTAATAATAATAATAATAATAAACCCAATACCCACCCTCCAGGAGACTTTATCTCTGTACATCATAACTTGCAGGCTGTTCCTAAGCATCCATTTTCCTAATGAACCAAGAGGACGTTCACCATGGAATGAATAGACTTTAGTTCAGAAACAGGACTCACTGAAAGTCAGTGGGATTGGGTTCCTATAGCCAAGCCAGACTTGACTGTTTCTATAGAGCACTATCTTGGGCAGGCCAATCCGTGCCTTTTCTCTCTGTTCCACGACCCTGCATGGCAACCACTCCCTGTAGGGCACTTACTTTCTTGTTGACAAAGCTCTTTAGTCTTGAAGAATGGATAATGGAGCCAGAATCTGGTTCGCGTTCTTGGATGGGCACATTAATTTTACCAAGAGCATTCACCACGTCACCTATCTATCACCTCACTGTACAGTTCTCGGCCCTCAGACATGTCATCTACAGCCCTACTTCCTGGAGGTAGCCATTAGTACTTCCTGGGCTAAACAGAAGTTCCTGGGAACGTGAAGCTCCCAGTTCCATTCACGCCTGCCGTAGCACCTGCCTTGCCCGGAACGAACGTAAGCACTGTTTCAAGGGACCAAAGGGGCCTGTTGTGTATCGCCTTTAGTCGACTGACGTCTGTAGGGACCAGTTCTTCTATGTACAAGGATTTGTCCTAAGTTTGCACAGCGACCAGCATCAGCAAAAGGCAGAGGGGGTGGTCTCAAGTTCTGTGAGAAATGTGCATTTATGGCACTAAGCACCATCCTCTGCTATGTTACTGTGTGAAGTTGGATGGATCAGACTTTCACTTAGCAAGCACCAAGTGTGAAAACAACTGTCCTGGTTCCTTCGTAAGACTAGAATACTTTCCGACACTTTGCTAGGGAAAAAAAAAAAAAAATCAAAGCTGTGTCTTTGAGTCTATAGTATACTGTGTATGTGTGGAAATAAAAATGTATTGTACTTTGGGGAAATTTTTTTCATAGGTACTTTTTTTTTTTGTCAGATTTGTAGCTATTTGTGAGGCTTGTTAGAGATTAACATAGTTTTCCTTTTTCTGTATTATAAGATGCACCAAGCAATTATGGTGGACCTATTACCCTATGGGTAAGAAATAAATGGAAATATGACATCGGATGTTTTAGCAAATGCTCTGTAAATAAAATGTTTGATCACACCACCCTGTGTGATAATCATGTCTACAGCTAAAATGGAAATAGTTTTATCTGTACAGTTGTGCAAGATATGAATGGTTTCACACCCAAATAAAAAGTATTGAAATGATCAGCTTTGTTTTTCATTTGCATTTGATAGGCTAGGTGTGTGACTGTGACATAGATAACATTCTTAAATTCTTGGGGCATTGAGTAGGCAGAACAAAACTAAAAGGTCTTTCTGGGTGTGGTGGCACATACCTATAACCTCAAAAAAATGAAAGCAAGCAAGCAAGCAAGCAAGCAAGCAAAAGCCTTGTATGACTGTATGGTCTTATTCAGGTCCCTATCAACTTGTCATTCAGTAATCATACAATTTGGATAGGCCCACGTATCTTGTCCTCCCTAATAATGATCAAAGGCATATAATGTCTTTACACTGACAGTTTGTAGAGAACCTGTTCTACAAATTGGGATCTGTCCTAAGTTTGCCTGATGGCAGCTAATGCCTCTTCTTCTTCCTCTTCCTCTTCTTCTTCTTCTTCTTCATCATCATCATGTTTTTTGAGACAGGGTTTCTCTATGTAGCCTTGGCTGTCCTAGACTTGCTTTGTAAACCAGGCTGGCCTCAAGCTCACAGTGGCCTGCCTGCCTCTGCCTCCCTGATGGCTTCTATCAATAAAAGGCAACAGCCTTTCAGCTCTTGCAGGGACAATCCTTCCTCAGTGCCAGCATCCCTAAGCATTCCCCTGGTATTTCGTTCACTACGCTTTAGTGATCATTGGGGTGTGAAGAAATTTCAAGTGGACTGCTTTCCGTGAGAAGAAGCTGAACAATAACATTACTGAATAGGTAACAAGATTTTAGGTCTTCTCCAGCACAGCATTTTTCATTCTGTGCCTGAAGGGAGAGGGATACAGGCAAGAAGTGGCTTTGTTTCACTCAAGTGTTAAGGATCTAGAAGCGCAGAGAGATTTCCAGAAGCTTATGGTATGCGGGAGTGACTGTTAACCCGAAGGTATGAGAATGTGACGACTTAATTTGCATTTTGAAAGATTTATTTTTAAAGCCAAGCCCTTGCGTGCTATTACATAACATGTTTGTACCTGCAAGATGATGTTAAGATAGAAATTATTTGTTATACATAGCCTCCTCTTAAATATATTCAGCTGTGTTATTACAAAAAAAAAGGATGTAAATGTTGGAGCTCATTCTCTCATGGCAAATTAGTTTGACCTTTTGTCCACAATCCATTAGCCTTATGTGATGAAAGCAAGGGAGAGGATGAAGGAAAAATTTGAATTTAGCCACTGTTGAGAATAAACCTCAAGATGGCCAGCCCTACTGGTCTCTCAGACTTCAAAGTAAGTGCTGTATGCAAGACGGTAAGTCTGACCTTTGTCTTAATGAGCACAAAACCAACCACCCAACCAACCAACCCTCCTGAAACCCCACAAACAACATTAATAAGAACCTGAGGCTGAGAGACAGAGAAGTGCCTCCATGACCTTTCCAAGTGAGCAGATATGCCTGGGTGCCCTCACAGCACAAGCAGGGATGAGTGGTAGCAGCAAAGAAAGCAGCTGGAGAAGAGGGCACAGGGCACAGGGCATCCCCTCCAGGGTGCAGGGCATCCTGCCTCCAGCGTGCAGGGCATCCTGCCTCCAGCATGCAGGGCATCCCCTCCAGCGTGCAGGGCATCCTGCCTCCAGCGTGCAAGCCTCCCACCTCCAGGAGCTAAGGGCACAACCTGTGTTCCCAATTATTCTAAAAGCTTCACCTTAAGAGATGGGGCGGCTCTGAGTAGGAAAGGAAACAGCTGTTGGGGGGCAGGACTCAGCACCCTCTCTTTCTGGTGGTCCCTCCCCAACCATCAGAGTGGGAATGGGCAAGGCTGGCAGCTGGGAGTCAGGCCAGTCACTTGTCAAAGAGTCTTGGCAATAGGACTTTTTCTTGAAAGGGCCTCTGACAGCTTGAGACTGGCTGAACTCATGAGCATCAGCCAGGACGGCTCACCCACGTTGCAGGCCGGGGTGGGAGGGGGGGCGTTCTCAGCATCTGTCCTGCTGTGTCCTTTGCCAGGCCTCTAGTCACCCCCAGATCTCGAGAGAAAGGGAATGTGTGGCCCTTCAGAGACCTTAACCCATGCAAATCCAGAATGTTTGCCATTGAGTAAGCCCAACCTTGGGGGTGAAAGGCCCAAATCACAAGGGTAGCCACTGTTCTTCTGTCATGTGACCTTGGGTGTTCGGGACCTAAAGCAGGCATGGTGAAATGACACAGATTTCAGATCATAGTGTGCATGCTGAAAGAGCAAAGCCAGCAGATTTGGGTGAGGAGAGCGGGCAGACAAGCTAGATTGGCAGCTGGGCAGTGATTCAAGGAGGCAGCCACAAGGAAGAAGATTCTGGCTTCTCCAACTGCTGCCGACGCACAGACCAAGGCCCATGCCTGTGAACTCAGCTGGCACACCTGCCCATCACCTCCAAAGGCCTGAGATGGCCTCCTACCCAACCCCACCCACCCTCCCTTCTCCCACCAGGAATCTTTTGCAACTTTCCCTCTGTTCAGAACTGGCTTTGAGATCTGCCTTGAGATCCTCAAAATGTCTTCAGAGACGCTGCGGATGGGCAGGGAGCCCTAGGTCTTGGTTCCTTTCACTGGCAGAGGGCAAGATTTTTAAAACATTAAACCCTCCGGGAACAGGCATGACATAAAGACGCTATGATGGGCAAAGGTGGACAGGAAGGCGTCGCCAGGGGTCTCCAGGAGCCTAGGAGGAAAGCTCTCTGACATTAAATGAGAATAGAGATTTCGTATTGAGGTCTGAATAAATGCCTCAAATACTTAAATCACCCAAATGCTTAAAAACATAAAAGATGTATATTCGTATCCACTTACTCCTATTACTGTGAAGCACTGGTGAATAAGGCCAAATCCTGCTCCCGCCAAAGGCAGGCCGTAGCAGGGGACATTCCTGTTCTAGGAAGAATGTGACTTAGAGTGAACATCGGTGGATGTGGTACTGTGACCTTGCACCCCCCTCCTCCCAAAGCCCTAAGATTCAGGGACCTACTTCACATGAGTTCCGGGTTTTTTGTTGTTGCTGCTGTTGTTTTGTTTTGTTTTTTTTAAATACAGGGTTCCAGGGTATCCAGAGCCACGAACTATGTAAACCAGGCACTTAACTACAGCCTACATTAGTTTCCTTAGCGGACAAACCTTCCCCTGTCTGCTGTGGCTTGGCCCTTCGTCCACATCAGCTCCCTGTCGCTTTGCGTGAGTCTTCTAATCTGGAACTTCTCAGCTTTGGTTCCTTGGCAGTCTCCCAGGCTCAGACCGCCTGGACACTGTTCTCGGGGATTCCTTGTCTTCCTGGGAGGTCAGAGCCTTTCCGTGCTTCTTCAGGTCTCCTTCCCGAGCTCTTTCCCCATTCTCTTCCTGCACCTCAGAACCCTGCCCCCAACGCTGACACCCCCACATTTTGCGGCTGCTGCCGCTGTAGGTGGGGCAGAAGACGTGGGCCACGGAGTTAAGAGCTGTTGCTGGGAAAGGGGTGTGGGTGATGAGAGGTGGTGGGCGGAAGAAATAGGACTCCCCAGCCTTCCGCCTCCCTTTCTCATTATAAAGGCTTCAAGAGCTAACACCAGTTCTTTGAGAACTATTATGAAAAAGGGAATCAGGTCTGACCATGACGGCAGGAGTGAGAGAAATCAGCTTCAGAAACAGCTGTGCGGACGGCGTATGGTATTTAGAACAGTTTAATAGAAAAGCCTGAGGATAAATTTTTTTTTAAAGCCAGGCGTGGTGGCGCATGCCTTTAATCCCAGCACTCGGGGAGGCAGAGGCAAGTGGATCGCTGTGAGTTCGAGGCCAGCCTGGTCTACAAAGTGAGTCTAGGACAGCCAAAGCTACACAGAGAAACCTTGTCTCAAAAAAACCAAAAAACCAAACAACAACAACAACACAAAAACATAAACTTAAAATAAGTTCATTCTCAAGACACTGCCAAACTATTCCACTCTAAAGGTTGGTATCTAAGACGTCCTGGCACAAGCCTAACCTCTAAGAGAACCGTTAAAGCAGCCCTCCCTCCTTCCCCCCCCCCCCCCACCTCCCGTCTCCCCATCCTCAGCTCTTAAGACTCTGAAACCCACCTATGCTATTGCTTGGGGTCTGCTAGGTACCAGGCACATCAGAGGCACCCGGGGCCGCATCTTATCACCTCCCTGTCAGTGGTTTCCGCACGTCGTTTATAGCCTTGTTCAAGGGCACATAGCTTAATGAGCCGCACTGGAGTCTGGACACTACCCCCAGGTCTGTTCGCGCTCTTTGTACTGCACACTGCCTCCCTCCTTTAGTTCCCATAGCACCCTACCCTGTTGCTCTCCCCTAAGAAGCTTTGCAGCTTCTAAATCAAGCTTGACGGCTGGGCTCTCCGGACAGACGGTCAGGAGTTCTGGGAAACTGTGCTCGTTAAACGAAAGCAGTTCCGAAGCTGGCCTCCACCCGAGGTGCCACTGTATAAGAAGGGCAGTTTTTCCTCTGCCACTTCCTAAGGAATGCACGGCCAAGACACGGCCAAGGACCAAGATTTAGTTATTCTATAAAGAAATAGGAAGAAAGAAACTCAACTATAATATTTTTTGTTTTTTGTTTTTTTTTAATTGGGGGAGGGGTGTTTATTACCACGTTGGGGGGAAAAAAGCGCCACAGGGAAGGAGCAATGAGCCAAGCAGTCGCTAGAATAAAGTCATTGGGGGGTGGGGCAAAGTAGGAGAGGACTTGCCTACCTCTTGCTGTTAAGGTCACTACCCTTTGACAGAGGTGGCCTCTGACCTCTACAACCCTACAATTCTATTTTGACTGATCTTGAGGCCCATGAAATTCAGATGTAGGCCCTGCCCAAAAGTTGAGATAAAGCTGACTAATATGGGAAAAGCTCCCGGTATGCGAACCCCAGCTGAAAAGGGGCTGGCAGGCCTTTGGGCAGGGACGCAATTTATTCCGTCCTGCTCCTTTCAGGGAGATGCTAATCCTTCATAGGCGACTGAGGGGAAGACTTAAGTGTGATGATGATGAATGACAGTAATCCTTTGTCCACCGCTGCCTCCTCCTAGGGTTGAACCTTAAGAGTTTAATCAAATGTTGGTAAGTAAATTAATGCTTTACTGCAAAAGGGGGCGTGGGGAAGAGAGGCTGTGAGAATATATTTCCCCTGACATGTGAATTTCAATACACTTAATTGTAAAGGCATTGTTTTGAGGAGGTGTTGAAAGAGTGCTTTAGACTTCTTATTTATTCACACAGACACCACCGACACACACAAGCACGGGGTGGGGTTGGGGGGGGATGGGGTGGGGGTGGGGGAGGTCACTGTCTCAAAGGCATATGGCAGCATATGTAGTGTTAAAGTCTTTGGTTCCTTTAAAGCCATACGATCAAGCAGTATATTGAACTTTCTGTCGCGAAAAACAATTGCCGCAAGGCTGTCAGGATGGCTCAGCAGTTAAGAGTGGGTACCATTCCCAGCACCCACATCAGGGCAGCTCACATCCGCCATGACCTCCATCCAGCTCCAGTGGGTCTGACACTCTCTTCTAGACTCCTTGGGTATCTGTTGTCACATGTATACATATACATACACATGCTCATAATTAAAAATCTTAAAAAAAAAAAAAAGAAGAAGGCTGGGTGTGGTGGCGCACGCCTTTAATCCCAGCACTCGGGAGGCAGAGGCAAGAGGATCGCTGTGAGTTCGAAGCCAGCCTGGTCTACAAAGCAAGTCCAGGACAGTCAAGGCTACACAGAGAAACTCTGTCTCAAAAAACCAAAAAAAAAAAAAAAAAAAAAAAAAGAAAAAGAAAAAGAAATAAAAAAGAAAGAAAGAAATGGAACAACAGAAGTAGCAGAAAAAAAAGAAAACAAACACACACCCCAGGAAAGATATTCTTTTGTTTGTTGTTGTTGGTTTGGTTTGGTTTGGTTTTTCGAGACAGGGTTTCTCTGTGTGGCCTTCCTTGGCTGCCCTGGACTCACTTTGTAGACCAGGCTGGCCTTGAACTCACAGCCATCCACCTGCCTCTGCCTCCACAAGTGCTGGGATTACAGGTGTGTGCCACTGAACCTTATAGGAAACGCATTCTTAAACCTGAAGATTCAGAGTGTCCTTTTTAAGGACACCAACCTTCACCTTGCCTGTCATTTCAGTCCAACTAACACTGATAAAGTTCTATACGCTGGCCACACTGACAGCCATCTCTTTTAACCCTTAAGATGGTCCACAAAAATAGGTATGGGGTTCGAGATATGTGACAAATCATCAGCTCTCTGGGAATCACACAGTGGGTTGGAAGTGACGAATAGGTTTTCCAGTTGCGAGTCCACGTTATTTGTCAACAGTTCTGCGCTGCCACCCAAAGGGCTGGATTTCCCCAAGAGGAATATATATGGCATTCTAAGTCAACAAGCTGCAAATAGAGCTGAACAGATTCCAGAACTCGGGTAAATAAAAACTCCTGACTCGGGAGGCAGAGGCAGGCGGATCGCTGTGAGTTCGAGGCCAGCCTGGTCTACAAAGTGAGTCCAGAATGGCCAAGGCTACACAGAGAAACCCTGTCTCAAAGAACCAAAAATAAACAAATAAATAAAAAATAATAAAAATAAAAACTCCTGAAGGGCAGTGCCCATTTCCTGGGCTAAATGTGAAAACCTACTGTACACAGTCACCGTGGATCAACTGTAGGTACATTTACCGATGACGAGCAGCACAGGCTTAGGAGATCACTAAGGCTAGGGGTCGTACATTCCAAATTGTGCACGCCAAACAAAGCACTCCTGTGGAGGCCAGAGGGCAACTCGCAAGAGTTGCTTCTCTCTTTCTGCAGCATGGGATCCCGGTGATCAGGGTGTCGGACTTGGCAGCAGGTGCCTTCACTGGCCACCCCAACAGCTTGCGTTCTGAGCTTTTCTTCCAGTATCTCTGTCTCTTTAATATCCTCTATGTCACACCTCCTCTAAGAAAGCTGCTCTGATTACCACCCCCCTTTGCCATTACTTGTTTCGATTTGTACAGTAATTTGCTTCAGTTTCCTCCTTATCACTAAAAAGAATTCATTTTCTGTCAGGTCGTTTCTTTTCTTTCTTAAATATTTTATTTTGTTTTAATCTATGTGCATTGGTGTGAAAGTGTCAGATCTTGGAGTTACAGACAGTTGTGAGCTGCCATGTGGGGTGCTGGGAATTGAACCTGGGCCCTTTGGAAGAGCAAGCAGTGCTCTTAACCACTGAGTCATCTCTCCAGCTCCCCCAGGTTGTTTCTTATCTCCCCAAAGATCAGTTGTTTCTACTTGGGTGTTTGGTGTTTTGTTGTTGTTGTGGTTTGTGTGTGTGTGTGTGTGTGTGTGTGTGATCTAACACAATATTGTGTTTCCAAAAAATGGAAAATATTTGTTAAAGGAACGAACTACATTAATTAGTTTGCTATAAAAGGGTGACTTGATTCTTCCTTAAAAAAAGAAAAAATGAAAATAAAGATAGGACATGGTTTTAGGAGGCCACCCAATATCACATTCACTGAGTGATCTTTAAAAAATATCCACCCACTGGGTTTGCTTGTTTGTTTGCTTAATGCGACCTGCTGTTTAAACCAACCAGGAAGCGTTTGAAACGATCAATATGCAGGACTCAGCTTAGACTGAATCAGAATGGTCTCAGATGTGTCTGTCTGTACAACGATATGCATAGAACTGACAGGTAATTGCCACAACCCTTCTCATGAATATGCATATGCATATGCAAATGTAGTCTCCTCCTCTTAGGGTCACAGATTTTTTTTTTTTTTTTCTTTTAAGAACTAAGACCTAAAATAGGATCCAGATCAAACCAAAGACACTGGGGTGAAGAGAGGCTAAGTGGCCCCTTCACATAGGGAGGTTGTGGTTCGAAGAATTTTCTCAAGTTCCATTCCAGAACTACAGAACTGTTTGGTTTCTTCAACTTCTGCCTCTAAGGAAAAAGGGACAAGAAAAGTATGACGTGTGGAGTGTAAGAGCAAAGCACTGTACGTTTATATGCACACATGTACTGTAATCAGTGTATCTCAACAGTGATGGCTTTCAAGTATTGGCTGCTTTGATTTCTGAAGTTCGAAGTCCTATAATTCCTTGGTACCATGTCACCTACACAGTAAGAGACACTGGATTTAGTGCTAAGACTAGCGTTTCCAGTCACAAGAAGTATCACATGACCAATATTTAGGGAGGTAAAGTGATGCAGTGGCTTAGTCTAGGCCCTGTCACAGAGTCTACTTTTAGCTATTGACTTTGGATAAGTCACTTAAATTTTCTGGGACTAGAGTCTCCTTAGTGGTCTAAAAGATGGTGAGTTAGAGTCAAAGACACTTTGATTCATAAAAACCAGAATATAAACATGTAATTAAAATGGTTAAAACTACAGTTTCTTAAGCTATGAATTCATGCAAGTCCACATTTTTCTTTTTCCTTTTTAGAAATACAGAATTGGAGCTTAATAGTCTATTTCTGCTAAATAGACATTTCAAAGAAGTGTAAGAGCTCCTTTTTTTTTTTTTTTTAAAGAAAATATCTTTGCTGGGGTACTTTCTACTTATTCTCTTCTGGAAACCTTTGACCCCTCTGGCTGCTTTTATGTCAGCTTGACACAAGCTAGAGTCATTAGAGAGGAGGGAGCCTCAGTTGAGAAATTGTTTCAGTGAGATTCAGCTGTGAGGCATTTTCTTAGTGAAGACTAGGGGAGGGCACAGCCCATTGTGAGTGATACCATCCCTGGGCTGGAGGTCTTGGGTTCTAGCAGGCTGAGCATAAGGCAAGCCAGCAAGCAGCACTCCTCCATGGCCTCTACATTAGCTCCCATCTCTAGGTTCCAGTCCTGACTTCCTTTGGTGAAGAACAGCAAAGTGGAAGTGTAAGGCGAATAAACTCTTGTCTCCCAACTTGCTTTGGTTGTGGTGTTTTGTTGAAGGAACAGAAACCGTAACTTAGACAATCCTCAAGTACTTACCCAAATAGGTCTTCGTGAACAACTAACTGGACAGCTTTCAGTTGGATTTCAAGTTTGTTACTTAATTCACCTGGACCCGTTCTCTATAAAATAGAAACAGCGCCTTTGCACTGATCCCTTTGGTGGTGTTTTGGTGACCTATTTAAATCATGGGTAGTAAGCATTTTGTAAACGTACAGAATTGTTATATACATTTTAATTGCAGGACTGTAGTTTACATGACCTTTCTTAGAAGTATTCTCTGGCCTAATTCATTACAGATAGAGCACCCTTGCTTTTACATACTTTGGATCTGAGATGTCTCGGCCCAATTCTTAGAGCCTCGGTCTGCGATCCATGGCACTTTGGGGGAGGCGGTGAGACCTTTAAGACCTAAACTAAAAGGGTTAGGTCTACAATTGGAGGGAATATTGGGCCCTAGCTCCTTCCGGGATATTTGCTTTCCAAGTTGCCACGAGGTGAGCAGCAGCTAGTGCTTTACCTCGCCAGAGAGCCACAAGGCCCCATCTATTCACAGGCAATGACACAAAGGAACCAGGGGCAGACGGAAGCAAAAACAAATCGTTTCTTTTACTGACTGGCTTCGGCATTTGTCCCAAGGACAACAAACACAGCCACCTTCTGCTCTCACGTGCCCGTTCAACTGTTTGATAAAATCCTGGCTCCTCAATAAAAGAGTATGATCCTTAGAAAATCCAAGCTCCGTGGGCCAACTTCTGTGTCGTTTAACTCTTAAATTCTTAAGACCTACTACGGTATAATAGAAACCCAAGAAGATGAATAAACATTTGCCAGCTCTCTTTCCTCTTCAGCAGGTCTTATGGGGCCAAAAAAGAGAGGCAACAAAGATGACTACTTGAGGGTAAAGTGCTTGGAAATTTCTTGCAGAGTTCATCTATTCTCTACAGGGGGAAACAAAAAACAACAAACAAACAAATAGACAAAAAACAAAAAGGACAAAGCCTGGGAGCACAGAATAGGCTCCAACTCCGAACTTATTTTATTTTTTAAATAATATATTTTTATTTATTTTCTTCTCTCTCTCTCTCTTTTTTTTTTTTAGTTTTTCAAGACAGGGCTTCTCTGTGTTATCTTGGCTGTCCTGGACTTGCTTTGTAGACCAGGCTGGCCTCAAACTCACAGCGATCCGCCTGCCTCTGCCTCCCAAGTGCTGGGATTTAAAGGTGTGTGCCACCACGCCCGGCTAATTTATTTTTATTTTATGTGCATTGGTGTTTAGCCCGCATGTATGTTTCTGTGAGGGTGTATCTTGGAGCTACAGATAGTGTGAGCTGTCGTTTGGGTGCTGGGAATTGAGCCCTGGGCCTCTGGAAAAGCAGTCAGTGCTCTTAACCGCTGAGCCATCTCTCCATTCCCCCCCACCCCCAATTTAATTTTTCAAGACTGATCATTTTAAAGCAACACCAGCAGGGCCATTCAAGGTGATTCACAAGATCGGACCACCTAGTGAGGTTGAGATTTGCTTTGGGGGGCCACACTGTATTGGATAATGCCCAGCAATGCACAAGTTCTCATATTATTGACTTTTTGAGAAATTAAGTGAACACGGGTGAAGTGTAAATGCCTGGCACAGACTACCATTTGGAAACTACGCCTCCATCACCACTGACTCCACCGCAATTCTGGATGTATGGTATTTACGGTTGCCTGGAGGGTGGCCACCTTTGGGAACGACCTGGATTCACATCTTAACTTTCTCATTTACTGACCCCTGGGACTTAGGCCAAAATTCTTAATCTGTTGGGGTTCCTCAAAGAACTGTGTTCAATTTCCCAAGTTGCTGCAGCCCTAGCGCATAACACAACCACAAACGGGACGAGGAGGGTGAGCATTCCAGAGACAGAAACCGCTAACTTGAGCATAGAGGGAACTCAGCATGGAGCTTCATAGCCCCTACCAAGGGCCGACCGTTTCGCCATCGCCGTCATTAAGTCCAACCAGCCATGTCTGGTGCAGGTCAGCAAAAGGAAAAAAACCTAGCCAGAACCCAGTTTAGACCCTCCCACTAACGAACGGTCCCTCCGCCTCTGGCCCCCGGGGCAGTCGCAGGACTCTGGTTTCCGGCCTTCAGAGAACTACAATTCCCAGCATGCCCTTCGTGGGAAGTCTTTCCCACTGGATGACTACCAATTCCAGCATGCTATTCGGTTCGCTAATAACTCAGATGATAGCGTGGAATGAGCCCGTTGCCCACTGGGAGTTATAGTTTAGTAGCGCCGGACTCGCAGATGGGCGGGGAACAGCCCGCTTGTTCTCGGCTGCTAAGGAGGAATGATTCATAGAGTGTTAGGGGAGACAGCTCTGCTTGTGAAAGCCCACTGAGAAGGCGAACTCTTTCCCCAAGGGTGACAGATCGAGGAGAGTAGGCAGGGACTGGGACTGACGCAGTCTCTGGAGGCTCATCAAGGCCTCCACCAAGCCCTGGGCCTTGTCAGGGGAGGCCTCCAGGCGCCGGTTACTGGGGGAGCGGTGACGTCGCCGGGTGAAAGTTGAGGGGCGGTGACGTAGGGCCTGGCCGGGCGGAGGCTGGCGGGTTGGAGACTGGAGGGAGGGAGGGAAGGAGGGAAGGAAGGAAGCTGGGAAGGAGCGAGGTAGCGGGGGCGCAAGGCGTTTACCTGGGAGGCAGCGGCTGGGGCGCGCACAGCGGCCGCGGCTCCCCCCCGCACCTGCGGCCATGGATGAAGAGCGCGCCCTCTACATCGTCCGGGCCGGCGAAGCGGGGGCTATCGAGCGGGTCCTGAGGGATTACAGCGACAAGGTAAAAAGAGCTTTGGCCCCGGCCGTTCGCTGTCTCGACCACCCCCCTCCCCCCGGACCGCCCTCGGGGCTTGCACTTCGCATCCTCCCCACCCCACCCCCCTCATTCTGGGGATGCGCATTGCTCTCCCCCGAAAACGTTTCCGGCTTGGGCATGCGTGTTTGTGCCCCCAGCCTTTCCCACCCGTGCATCTTGCATCTCCCCCTTGCCTCCACTGTAGCGCCCACTCCTGCGATTCCTGGCTCAGCAGCCTGTCCTGTGGTCTTCTTCCTAAGCGTGCAAGTCACACCCCCAGAATCCTTAGATGCGCGTCTGCCCAATGCCCAACTCCTGGATGCCTAAAATGCATTTAAAAGCTTTCTCACCTGTATAGTGTAAAAATACATGCTTCTCTGCATTAAACACGGCCCTTAACGTGCATAAAACATGCCAGCACCGATGGCAGTTCTTTTTGCGCCTATACCATTGTATGGTTTTTTTCCAGGCCTTCGTGTCTTATTTGTCATCTCCTTTGAGCCTTAGAGTGCTTATAGGGTAGATGGTATCACCCTTCCCATTTTATAGATGAGGAAACCGAGGTGCAGAGAACCGAAATCACACCCCCAAGGTCATGGACAGATGTTGTAAGTGGGTGGAAAATCCAACTCCTAATAATACCTGTTATTTGTATCGCATTAACAGCTTTCCTGTTCGTTATCTCATTTAATCTTGAGGTATTATCTGTATTTTGCAATGGAGACTCTTAGATGGGCTAAATAATTAGCCCAAGGTCATGCTTGAGAGCTGTAGTCCTCCCACCGAGGTATTCAGACTATCCGTTCATGCTCCTTTCACTTCACAGTGACATGGTACCTTGTTATTAAGACCACTTCCTTCTCTGGAGAATCAATCAAAATCTCATTCTCTCTCTCCTCTCTCTCTCCAAGAACTATTAGCTCTTCCTTTCTTTCCCTTCCAGCAATTTCACATGTTCACCTTAATAAAACCTTTAGTCTGTTTAGGAAACTAGACTTCTGTGAGAATAATTGATGACTCTTCGGCGAAAACACACCCGAGTTATATACCCTGTATGTGACTGATGCATTATTCTTCCTAGTTTCCTTTCCTCTTAATCAGCCCTCTCTCTGAAAGCAACATGGCTGTGCGCCTCTGCGCACGGTTTTCCCGTCCCTTCTGTGTCCACTACTCCCACTCTCATGGGCTTTGCATCAGTGAGCTGCCAGGGTACCATTTCTGCCTTTAGTAGAAAATGTCCCCCCTCACCCCAGCCCCCAAAGAGTCATACCTCTCCTTTAAAAGAACCTTCACTCCCATTTAATATTTACAACAATCTAGTGAGTAAAGTGAGGCGGCCATTCCTCATTTCACAAATAGTACAATTTAGGGTGATAACGGAGTCCCAAGTTTCACCTAGCCAGTGAAAAATGGAGCTGAGATTGGAGTCTAGCTGCCAACTCCCAAGTCTTGTGCGTTTTTTTTTTTTTTTTTTGCTGTGCTGCTTTCTTAGGCTACACGGGCTGTATTCTAGGCACGTCCTTAGCTCCTTTACCTTCTGAGATGCTTCAGTGTTGAGCATATCTGCCTAATTTGGGAGAAACTCATTTAATGCGTAGGTGTACCATACTGCGTAGATTGTATTATTTTAACTTGATTTATGATTGCTTTCCAGGGAAGATATGAGGGAACTATGGGCTGATTTTCAAGAGGAAGTGTACTAATTTGACTATTGTGTTGACATACCTTTTATTAATTGTTAACATTTATTTAGCACTTACTATATGCTGGCTAAGCGGCAGTAATAGAAACATTTTTCTACAAGGAAGGGAGGAGGAAAAAAATCTACACTGGGATCTGAGTCCAGTATTCGCTGTTTTGTGGCTAAACTAACTAGGCCCCATATTTATTGGCTTCCTCCAATTCAATCCCTTCCTCTCCTTGCTCTCTGTTCAGGTTGGTTTCTTATCTCTCATGGCCACGTCCTGTCAGAGCTTAGCTTCCTCTTTTCATACTGGTAATGTTTATAAAGTTGTTAGGATCATCATCATCTGTTGGTTAAGGTGATGTCCTGAGATGCTTCAGAGGATTCCTACACACCCTTTTTGGTTAAGCCAAGCTCGAGAATGTTCTGACTTGGTGTAAGCTCTGTGAGGAGAAAGCACTACTGGGTACAGTAGGAACAGTGGAGTAGGGCTGGTTGGAGCTCCGTGTTGTGCTGCAGTACCTCCCCTCACAGGGAGAAACGGGTGGCACGAAGAGGAAGGGAATCTCCATCGCAGTGGCCAGGCAAGAAGAGGAGAAATGAACTGTCCAGACTTACTGAGTATAGGGGCTGAACCCCTCCTCCCCGCCGACACCCGAAAGTAGATGGTTAGCCTGCCCTTTAGTTGTCCATCTGGAAAAACGGATTAGAAAAATGTTTAGAGTAAGAAGTGATTATGGGCATTGAAGAGTTGAGCAGGAAAGGAATGGGTGATGGGGAGAGACAGACGCTGGTCCATTGCTTGGCAGAGGAGGCGCTTCGTGTTACCTTTTTTCTATCAAGCTGGTCATTGCAATTATAGTAAAAAGAAGATGGGGTCTGGCAGCGGATAGACCTTGGTTCTAATCTCAGCTCTGCTTCATGACCACGGATGAGTCATTTTAAGCCTCTGAGTCCCAGTTGCCTTGTGTGTAAAGGAGGGATTAAAACACCATCCTTTTTATTTAGTGTGTGGATTAGATTCATTGAAATACAGCGCCAAGCCTGAAGCACAGTGTGCCTCTGAAGTGTTAGGTTCTGAGGAGTGATAGTCAGGCTCCTTCATGAGGGAGCGTGGCCAGAGTACAGCCTCTGGAGCCAGACTCCGTGGATGCTGAGCCTCCACTTACAGTATATGTACTTGTGGTAGTAAATGGACAGTGCACGTAGAAATCCAAGTCCACGTCACTTAACTTTGCTTTATACTCCTCTGTCAATGAGGAGAAGAGTTGAGGCTATATCCTCTCCCTTTTGTCAGGATTGCATGAGTTCAGTGTGGAGAGAACCCAGACTAGGACCTGCTGCTTCTGTGGCTGCTCGAGTAGCCCAGGGCTGTCTGCTTTCAACAAAGCATGTGGCACTGACCTGATGTCACACAGTAAGAACTTTGGGGATCTTTCGCACTCTTTATCTTAACCTTTGCACCTTCTAATGGTGTCATTACCATGGGCTATCTCTTACCATGGTCAGAGAAGCCAGTACCTATCTGATTCAGAATACACCTGATTTCTACCGAGGTACAGAAATTCATTTTGATGTAGTCTTCCTTCTGATTCAGAATACACCTAATTTCTACCGAGGTACAGAAATTCATTTTGATGTAGTCTTCCTTCATTCACTGGCCCTTGTTAACTTAGTGAGAGCAATCTCTATTCCAGAAAGGAAAAAAAAAAAAAAACCTTGTCTGTATGTCAAGGGTAAATGGCTTCAGAATAGGAAAATAATCCTTTGAAATAAGAGTGGCCGTTTCTCACACCTAAATTCACTTATTAACATTTACTGAGTACCTGGTAGGTACTGTGTATTTTCCTAGGAGTTTACACATATAATTCTCTTATATTAAAATAAGGGAGACAGAAGCATTTCCATGTATCTTTACATCGGAGATCAAGGTCCAGAAAGACAAGACTGAATACAGGCTCAAGAGCACACGGCTAGGAAGTGGCACGTGTGTGTGGTCTTAGATTCTGCAGCGCTGTGTTGCCTTTCCTTTGTTGCCTCTGGTTTCGAGCATAGGATGGTTTTGTTGTATTTTCAGGAGTAGTATACTACTTTATTTGTAACTGTTGAGCCGTAAGCACTCTCCTGTAGTTGCAGAATGGGCTGTTCGTTTTGAGATGTTTTGCTATAGTTTAGACTACCAGACTCTCGGCCTTCTTCAGGCTCTGTTGTGATAATAGGCTTTAGTAGAGAGGTCCCCGTTTGCCGTTATCTTCCTTGTCGTGGGGCCTGAGGTACATTGTAACATTGTGATTTTGTTGTTTTTGTTCTATGGAGACAGATTCCCTGTGTAGCCTTGGCATCTTGAAATTTGCTTTGTAGACCAGGCTGGCTTCAAACTCAGAGACCCACCTGCCTCTGCGTCTCAAGTGCTGGGATTAAAGGCGTGTGCCACCGCCGGTCACGTTGTGATGGTTTGAATCGCAGGAATTGGAGGTGGTACTGGACATTGAACCCAGGGTCTTGCCTGTGGTGAGAATATGCTCTGCTACGGAGCTGAAACAACCAAGCCTGTCAGTAGGTGAAGAAACTGACTTGATTAACTATGACTGCTAAATCAAAGAGATGGCGTGAGAACCCATAGAGGCCACCTGGGCATGCCACTGTCCCACAGCCATCTCCAGCAGGATTTTGCAAGTGTGGCAAGTTTATGGTCAGATGACGGCTGAGATACTTGAGATCCTGTCATTTAAGTAAGTCTCCAGGAGTTAGTTACAGGGCTGATAGCTCTGAGTTTGTCATTTCTGTGCTACAGAGCGAGACCGGTGAAAACTAACATGGGAACAGCTCGAGAGATGCGGCCTCTGCATTTGAATGGGGGATTTAAATATCCCGGATCATGTAGGAGGACGATTTGCTTTCTATTTTTGAGGCTGAGCTTTGACTTTGGGCTCGCCCTAGGTTTTTGCATAGAGATATCCTTGTTACACCTTGGTCTTAGTTCCGGATTGTTTTACAGTCTGTTTGGACTTCTAAGAAGTAGTCTTTGAGTGCATCTGTGGACATCAATGAACTAACTCCGAATTCTCTAATAAGTCAGTGTTCACCCAGGTACTAGAGCAGAAAGCATGCAGTACCAATACGAGCAGCAATTTAATGAATACTTACCATGTGCAAGGTGCCATCCATACCATATAAAAAGTAAGGGAAACCTCATTGATTGTAATGTGCAGGCTGACCAGGCTTGCACCTAGTGAGCAATATAGGTCTGGACTCAGACTTGAGGTTGTGTGATGCCTGGGTTTTTTGGGGGCTTCTCTTTAAGGAATAAAACCTGCAGTCATGAGGCTGGTGTATCTGGACTCATGAGAGGTTCTAGCTTGCTTGATCTTTAAATTGAGCAGTGATTTTACTCTTTGGTGTTTATTTGATTTGCTCCTGTTCTGGAAGCAAAGTGTATAAAAAGCTGATGTTGAGTGGCTAGCAGCTCTAGAGAGGCATGTATACCTAGAACGTTAGTTTTTTTCTCACCATCCGAACTTTAGAAAGGGGAGTGAGGCAACAGGACCGAAAGATCAAAGCCAGCCTGGGACACTCCAAAAGCCCTGTCTCAAAAAACGGAAAAGTATGTGGAAAGTGTTGGAGGGAGAGTACGTTAGGTCTGATGTAACCTGGGTAAATGAAGTTAATCTTGTAGACCCCAGCATCTGTTAGATACAAATGGTCTTTGACACCTGAGTTTCTTAATAGCTTGGTACACTCAGAGTTTAATTTCTAGTGCCCCATGCTAGTCTATTTTCTACTTAAATTAAGCTTTCATGCTGGCTAGATGGGGCTTTTGAAAACCTTTATTTTTAAGATGCTGTTTTTTTTATTATGTTAAAATTGTTATTTAAAGTTGTTATTTTATAATCAGTCTTGCAGTGATAAAGCAACAGAAAAGTGAAAAATTGGCCCCTGATCCTACTCTAAATTCTCACCTAAAGAGAATAATTCTATGTAGGAAATACGTAGAAGATATTTTTGTAACTTACTGAGTATCTCTCCAAAAAAGAGTTACTTTTTTCTGTCCTAAAAGTATTTAGAGAAGTATAAAGTTTTAACAACTAGATACATTTATTCCAAATAATTTACAGAATTAACATTTTATGTAGAATGGCAAAAACTAAGCCTTTTTGGTTTCTAAGTATAATTCTCATTTGTAGGGAGCCTTTACTGACTTTCCACTTAGCACATTATTAGCCCACTAACAGTGTGAACCTCAGGGTCTGTAAATTCCTGAGTGTAGTCCTCAGATTTACGGCCTCCTCTTCACTTTCCCCTTCCTTTCCTTCCTTGTTTGTCATTTTTTTCCTTTTTTTTTTTTATTCCTAAGATTTTTTTTTTTTTAAATTATAAAGTAATCCCAACGAGTCATCTTCCTTTTAGTTGCTACCTAGTATTTACTCAGATCAGTATGCTATATGTTCAGTAGCATATTGTGGCATACACGTACACTCATTCAGCTTGCCTCTTTTACTACATTACAACAGTTGTGACTATGCTTACTTACATAATTTTTCTCTTCATTCTGCATGACTCCATTAAAATAAATTCATAGGAGTAGGAGTTCTGGGTCAAATGGGGTAAATATTTTTATGACTTCTTGTATGTGTTGCCAAATCACTCCCGTGAAAGCTTTGTGTCAAATGGTACTGTTTCGGGCAGCATTATGCCAGCTTGCCATGTCCGCCCCTCACATGGCTTTCTGCCTTCAGTCTTGTTCTCAGTCTTGCTCTTGAGCCCATGAGCTACTGCCCAAAATACCCTTCCAGAATGTTGTGCACAGTCCACCTGCCCCTCCCCCGGTCACCGAAAGCTTACTGTCATTTTAGATGTGACGGTTGAAATCCCTACCTTTCTCTCTTGGGTCACCTGGTTCAGTTGGTTTGATCCACGTGTGAGTAGCCTCCCTGAGCGCTCCTTAAGTGACCCTTATTTCTTAACCCCCTGTCTTCCCTTTGACTCTTTCTTACACTCAAAACTGCTTCCCTCCCAGCATTCCTATAGCTCACTTCATTTCAAAAACCGTGTCTGCAAAGCTATAAAACAGAAGTACCAAAACAATGCTGCCTTTCACTTAAAATAGTTATTCATTTTATATGCATCCGTGTTTTGCTTGTATGTATGTCTGTGGCATGGTGTTAGACCCCCCCTGGAACTGGAGTTAGAGATGGTGGTGAGCCACGTGGGTGCTGGGAATTGAACCTAGGTCCTCTGGAAGAGTAGCCAGTGCTCTTAACCCCTGAGCCATCTCTCCAGCCTCTGTTTTTCACACTTAATATCTTTATTTTATGGTGCGTTGCTAGTCCTATATGGACAGTGAGATAAACGTGAAGAGCAGTAGGGAGTGCAGAGGAGTGGCCTGTTGGTTTGCCTGAGGAAGCATTTAGGTGGGACTCAGGAGAGCACTTGCTAAATGTATGTGAGAGAATCCTAATGCTGTGCTCCTGGTCTTGTGACCACCATGCTTATGCAGACAGTCGTGACTCTGTCCGTTCTCTTCTGTTTCCGCTACACAGTGGCAATTATACACTCCGGCCAGTCATTTCAGGGGAACCACGACACTCTCTTCTCTTTCAGTTAATTTTTCCTTAAAATCATTAGTAATAGCATCAGCATCCTAAAACATATATAACTGTTTACTGTTGTCAGGCAGTGAGGTGTTTTATGTGCCATAGCTATTGGAACCCTCATGTCACCCTCTGAGCTAAGTATTACTTGACTTTCACAAGGGGAGCCCAGGTACTGTTTACTAGCCTCAGTCACAGCTAGTAAGGGAGGGAGCCTCTTTTCCAAAGTATTGTCTTTCTCTGCAGTTTCTCCGATGATTTCTCAAGGAATGCAAAAAAGAAACGCCCAGCACACTAAAAGGCCTTTCCAAACCTCTGTCCAGCCTCGGTCTCCACTCTTATCTTCATGCGGATGCTGTCCCCTATTGTCCCATGTTTTAGGCTCTCAGAGCTGTCAGGCTTGTCACTGTAGCACTCAGGTCCACACATCTACAGCAAACTCCTTATTGTCCCTCGAAGTCCAACTCAAGCATCCAACGCCTGGTGCTAAGTGTCCCATCTCTTTTGGGTAGTTGCTATCTTAATTCTGCCTCCTACTGTATTTTTGCTATAGTCTTTTCATGTGGCTTTACATTTATTTACTTACATGTCTGTCTTACTTTAATAAGAATATTGAGATGAGCAATATTTTATATGAAAATTTGTTTGTGTATTTTGTTTTTAAAATCTTTAAAAATTACATATTAAAATGACATTGTTTACTTTTTTCCCCCTCTCAGCATAGGGCTACTTTCAAATTCGAATCAACAGATGAAGATAAAAGAAAGGTAAGGCCTGTGTGTGTGTGTGTGTGTGTGTGTGTGTGTGTGTGTGTGTGTGCGCGCGCGCGCGCGTGTGTGTGTTACTCCTGGGCGGTTTAAGCAATGGACTTGTTTTCATCTGGTGGTTGTTGGTTACTTTTTGGTTTCAGTTTAGTTTTTTAGGCATCCTGAGAGGAAAGAAAGGTGCCAGGTTTAGGACGGGTCTCACACAACCCCTCCTCTTCACCCCGCAGAGCTCCTGGGTTTACATAAATGGGGGAATGGTTCAGATGGGACACTATCACTAGACTTTCTT
This sequence comes from Acomys russatus, assembly GCF_903995435.1. Classification (NCBI taxonomy): domain Eukaryota; kingdom Metazoa; phylum Chordata; class Mammalia; order Rodentia; family Muridae; genus Acomys; species Acomys russatus. The sequence goes on along the minus strand of NC_067167.1, from coordinate 7,919,330 downwards.
ACTGCTAAAAGGTTGCCCTCTTTTGGTGGCAGAATTCCAGGATGTACAAAATGCCAGGTGAATATAAAGCTCATTAAGTGTGGAGCAGGCAGCTTTTCCTGCTGCTGTCCCTTGAGCCGCGTACTCTTCCCAGCACTGTGCTTACTCATATTGTTACTGTGGTCTAGGCCACTGGCTTCATAGTGACAGAAGAGACTAGACTCAAGAGACTCCCACATAAAGGAGTTAGGATGAGAGACGGTGTGTCAGAAGTGTGATTGTTTAACATATGCCTGCCTGTTGGCGTTGCCTATGGCTGCCTTTCTTGGTGGGTTAAGGCATGTTAATGGGGATAAACCGCTCCTGCCTTTTGTTTGTCTGGATTCTGTACCTCTGTCCCAGCCTCACAGCTTCCAGGGTCAGATCAGCCTGTGGCTGGGTCAGGATTCAGTATCAGCATCTTAGATGCTGTAGTGGATTGGTACCCTTACATATGCCCACTTACCTCTCTATGTCCAGCCTGTGCCGGCTTTTCTTTACCTCCTAAGATTTAGCCTTCTAAGTCTGACCTCTATATGGATTACTGCTTCAGTGTTTTGTTTGTTTGTGTTGCTATTTCTGAGACAGGGTTTCTCTGTGTAGCCCTGGCTCTCCTGGAACTCGCTTTGTAGACCAGCCTGGCCTTGAACTCCGCCTGCCTCTGCCTCCAGAGTGCTGGGGTTAAAGGTGTGTGCCACCACCACCCTGCACTGCCTTAGTTCTTGAGCTGTCCTCCTTTCACTTTCTAGTGACATGTGGTTCTAGTTGCCTGTCCGTAAATCTGAGACAGCCATCTGGTCGTGTCATTCTTAGCCTTAAAATCTTTCCGTGATTTCCTACGCTGACAGAATGACATAGTAGTGTCAGTGATCTGATCTTGGCTTACTTCTGCAGCCTGTTTTTTTTTTTTTTTTCTAGTTTCCTCTTGTTTGATGTTGTCGTAGTGAACGTTCATAGCTACCCGCACAGACACACTCTTTATTTCTTCCTTCCTACCTTGCTAATTTACCTCTGCCTGTTGTCTGTTAACTCCTCTCTCTGCTAAAGCCCGAGGCCGCTGCTGACTAGTATTGTTACTCATCTCTGTTCGTCACATCTGCAGTGCTGAGTACACGATGAGCACTCAGAAAGTCTATTAAGCGAATGCCGTGGAGTGTACAGAAGGCTTACTTCTGGATTTGGACAGTGTAGGTGAGACAGAAAGATACCGTTTGGAGTAGAGACTTATTGAATGAATATGCTTTTGGGGTAGCTTTTAAAACTGGCCTCCTTAGGAACAGCTCTTTTCTCATGAGCCAGAAGCTGAGGAGTAGACAGCAAGCACAGGCATATCTGTAGATGATCGTCAGGAAATGCGTACTTGACAAAATAGCATAGTATCTGTGGAGGAGAACCAGGGGGTAACTATTAAAAGTTAAGATGCCTTTTGCCCCCTGACCCAACTAGGTCACTTTCGGGGATCTTTTTTGTTTAGATTGAACCCAAGTGAACAAAATTTTTTTCATCAAAACATACATAAACAGCAACAAATTGGAAACAACCAGTTAGGGTATATTGGGAAAAAACAATGGCATATAGACAAAACGGAGTACTATGAGGCAGTGAAAAGAGAAACACTCTATTATGTGCCATTGAAAAAAAAAGCAGAGTAAGGTATTAAACAGAGCCTGTGGAATGACAGACTTATGATAGAAATTCAAGCTAGGAAGGCAGCTACTCTGAGTTTGATGGGGAAAACCCATCCTCCATTTGTAGCATTCCTGCAATACTAGGAGTCACACTTCAGAAACTTTAATAGCGCTTTTATTCATCATAAGAAGTACATTCAGAGCAGGAGAGATCACCCAGTCACAGAGTCAGGACTCAGAATTCTGTCCATAGTGCCAGCGGGAAATTGCCCGGCGCAGTGACACATGTGTAATCTCCGCACTGGAGAGAGACAGGGAGAGGGAGAGAGAGAGCGCACGCGTGCGGTGGATCCCTGGAATACACACTCGAGAGCACACACCTGCACATACACATAGGCGTATATGCATGGGCATACCTTGTGAATGTTAGTGGGGAGGAGAATGTTCATGTATTAATGATACGTGTTGTGTGTGTTCTGTACGGGGAATAGAAAACCCTGACATTTTCTAACCATTCTCCCTACTTACTGGCTGTGTACATGGGTTTGATTCCAGCAACCTTCCCCTGATATACACGCAGTCCCCCAGATAGTCGGGCTCCTTCTAGTCCTAGTATTTGCGTGTAAGTGCACAAGTTCCCGTATACTTTAAATCATTGCTAGATTACTCACAACGCCTAGTACAATGTGAATGCTGTGTGGGGTTGTTCCCCTGCGTTGTGAGTAGTGTGAAAACGTTGCTATGTGTTCAGTGCAGAGACAGTTTTTCTGCCTACTTGTTTTGATGCACAGGTTGTTTGGATGTGTTGGTGTGGAGATTGCCCTCTGCTGCCTTTAGATCTCAGGAGAGAGTAACTTGTGCACTGGTGTTTATTGCAGTTTGTGTGTCGGCTCCTGCTTCTTGGGAGGTCTGTTATAAACAAGTGTCATTAGGGACCTCGCTAGGTGATCTTCATTAATGCAAAACATTGGCAAACAAATCCATCTCAGTCTCCAAGGGTTAAAACCATTAGTGGCGCTTTGATGCCTAGGGTGCCTTTCAGACACTGATAGGGAAACCGTGGATAGCCCCATGCTGACAGCAGTAGAAGAAAGTAGTAGGCACTTCTCTGCCTTGAGCCCAGTGTGAAAATATAAGGAATCAAGTTAGTGTACTTTTTCTCTGGCTATCCGTGTACTGTCTTTTTTTTTTTTTTTTTTTTTTTTGAGTTATTATTTTTTTTTGTTTTATTAGTTTATTCTTGTTACATCTCAATGGTTATCCCATCCCTTGTATCCTCCCATTCTTCCCTCTCCCCCATTTTCCCCTTATTCCCCTCCCCTATGACTGTTCCTGAGGGGGATTACCTCCCCCTGTATATGCTCATAGGGTATCAAGTCTCTTCTTGGCTACCTGCTGCCCTTCCTCTGAGTGCCACCAGGTCTCCCCCTGCAGGGGACATGGTCAAATGTGAGGCACCAGAGTACGTGAGAAAGTCATATCCCACTCTCCACTCAACTGTGGAGAATGTTCTGAGCATTGGCTAGATCTGGGTACTGTCTTAAATGTGCCTCTAGAACAGTGATTCTCAGCCTGTGGATCCTGACCCCTTTGGAGGATCAAAAGACTCTTTCATAGGGGTTGCTTAAGACCATCAGAAAACACAGATATTACAACTCATAACAGTAGCAAAATCACAGTTATAGAGTAGCATGGAAATAACTTTATGATTGGGAGGGGCACCACGACATGAGTTGCTGTAGTAAAGGGTGCCAGCATCGGGAAATCTGAGAACCACTGGTCTAGAGCCTTCTGTCAGATCTCCCTCACTTTCATAAAGTACAGTGCTGTGCTAAAAAACACCAACCAAAATCCACCCATAGTAATATCTTTCTTATAGAAAACAATCTTTGTGACAACCTAGAATAGTGGAAGGGGCAGTGCTCTTCAAAATAAATTGCCATTATGTTAATTTCCGTTGTGATTTTCAATTTTACAAAGATTTGCTTCTCCCCACTAGTGCCATTTTACAGTGAGAAAAGCGAGGTGTATGCTCACACTGCTGGAATGTGGAGAAGCCTCACATGGCCAGGGTCGTCCATTGTGTGGAGTTCTTCGGTACTCACTGCTCCGTAGCCCTGTCTCACTACCTTTTGAAGGGTATTTTGGGATACTTGAAAATATGGTCTGGTGGCTCACTTATCTCTTATGTCATCACCATTGAGAGCTCATTTCAGAATCAGGCTGAAGTTGGGAGCTAGCCTAGGGCAGTGTATATACTTCTTAAGGAAGAAAGACGGATGTGATTCTAATGGTTGCGCGTATGATGCAAATCGTGCCAGGTGCGTGTAAAGCGTGGCAGAGTTGGATAGACGCACCTGCACTTGCTTTACATCCTCCATCCGCAGTGATGGGCTGTGGTTACCTGGCAGTGCACACCCAAATGTAGCATGCAAATGTGTCGGGTGGGGGAGCAAGGGATGAATAATGGGCAACCCACGTCTTGAGACAGTGAAAACTCTTGGTTCAACCTTTAACACAAAACTTCCCTCAAAGACCAGTAAAGAGTAGCACAATAAAACCTGAAAAAGATGTGTCATAAAACGAGTAGGGCTGGATCACAGCTCAGGGACATACTTTGCCTAGCATGTGTGAGGCTCTGGGCTTAGTCTCTGTCCTAGCGAGTGGCAGAGGAGTTAAACGCTTGAAGCTCCTTGACTTGTAACTAATGCTACAGCTCTGTCACCTGTGGAAAAGCTCCAGTTGTCTATGGTAACCGTGTATAAACCCAGTTTCCTCAGAAGAGTGAACACTAACCTATATGTCTACCCTATAGGCATATTTCATAACTTCATTCTCATTTCTCCCAAGCCAGGGTGCAGTTGCTCAGTTGAAATCGTGAGCTCTGTATGGAGACAGGACGCCTGGATTACTTACCTTGGTTGTTAGCTCCCACTACTGCTTGCAGCTCTGAATAGGCATCTATAGTAACGTCAGCGAGGGGAGGCAAGGGGACTTGGAAGTTGAGTGGAGGCTGGAGTTAGCGCATCTTGTGTGACTTTGTGTTGTATATTCTATTCTATTCTTTATTTCTTTATTTATTACTATGTATACAGTGCTCTGACTGCACGTACACCTGCATGCCAGGTGAGGGCACCAGATCACATTACAGATGGTTGTGAGCCACCACGTGGTTGCTGGGAATTGAACTCGGGACCTCTTGAAGAGCAGTCAGTGATCTTAACCTCTGAGCCATCGCTCCAGACCCTGTGTTGTATATTCTTTTAGTTATACATCAGAATTGCAAAATGCAATGCACAATGCTGTTCACTGAGGAAGCAGGATACAAAAGTATATTTGAAAGTGATCACAGCTGTGCAATTCTGATAAAAACTACACAGAAAAGTGCAATAAGGGAACCCACTAAGTGTTGCCACTTGAGTATTTCTGCTGTGGAATAGGGTTTTTTTTTCTTTTGTAAACTTTTGGATTATAATATATTGTACTGATTTAAGAACATAATTATATAATAACAGTATAATATAAAATAGTATTTTAGAATAATGTCATTGGGGCGTACATAAACATAAAGCAATGCTTTCCTTTTTTTTAATTGTGTAATTTTTTTTTTTTATAATTGAACTTTCTTGGTTACCTTATTAAATTAGAATAATGTTATTTACAAAGTCAGTTTATATAGTGAAATAAATGTATATGAATACAAAAGCCATTTCGTTATATTAGATATTTCAGTTTTTATATTTTTCTTTTAGACTTGGATCTGCCCAGCACATTATAGCATCAGCAACCCACACATTTCCTCAGGAGTCCTCTATACCAGGACACGTGTTAGGCTTGGCTTCCCAAGTTGCCTGTTGGTCTGTGGTGCATCCTCAGTTACAGACACACAGGTGCTGGCAATTGTCACTGTGACTATAGAAAACCAGCTGCAATTGTGTGTATCACCTTCCTCCAATGAAAATGTGCCAAGACAGAATTGTCGTTAATCCCTGACTTTGAATCTACTCTTGGGATAGCTCGAGGCACGGGTGCTTGTTCTGACAGCCTTTGGTTCTTACTCTGTCAGCAGAAATTGTCAAACTCTCTTTTTTACTTAAAAGAAAAGGCTTAATATGGCTTATAAATTTGAATCGAACTTTATTTGATGCCTTTACCTAAGGAAATGCATAGGTTACTTAAATATAGTGCTTACTCTGAAACTAGTCTCCCGAAAGGTAATTTTCGGGCAGGAGACAGAGTTCAGTTGTGGAATGTTGGCTCTCAGCGCCTGCCTCCCTGCCTCTTCCTCTCCCTCTGTCCCTTCTTCACAGCTGTAGAATACATCCTTGCATATCCAAGGTTTGGGGGCCCCACCCCTACAGATGGTGACTTTAAATACTTTTAATCTCATTAAAATACATGCACACAATACCAAGTGTACACATTAGGTTTTTGTTTTTTAAAGCTCCTGCCTAGCAGGACTCTAGCCCAGATCTTAACTTTAGTTCTAACCAAGCAGCTAGGGTTGTATTCCAGGCTGTACCTTCCACTGAGGGTGCTTTACCAGGGAATTGGAGGGGTACGTCTAGGGGGAAAGGACAGAAAAGCTTTTCTAATTTAGGGTCTTTATGTGATCTTATAAAAAATTGTGTGTGTGTGTGTATGTTGTGTGTGTGTGTGTGGACAGGACACTGTAAATGTGGAGATCAGAGTCTTGCGATGTGGGACTCTGTCTCTAGCCCCGTGGCTGGAGTGATGGCTGCGCTCTCCTCCCTGTCAGGAAGCAAGGTCTCTGGTTTCTGTTGTGCGCTGCCAGCTTTGGCTGGTCCTCCTGTCTCCACCTCTTGTTTCTCCATTGGAGCACTGGCCTTACTGATGATGGAGTCTAGCACACCTAGCTTTTTGTAGTAGGTTCCAGGCTAGAACTCATGTCATCAGGCTTGCTAGCAAATGCTTTTACTTATTTATTGAGCCATTTCCCTGCGGCCCCCCCCCCCCCGTGATCTTTGTTATATTTTAGGATGCCTGGCTGCACTAATACAAATAGCATCTTTAATTTACATTCTGGCATTTGGGTATATTTTCTCATTTAAACATGCCACTAAGCTCATCTTTCAGCCATGATAGTGTGTGGAGCTCTATAAAGTGTCACCCCAATGAAACCTGTCAAAATTACTTTTTAAAATAAGCATACTTAAAAAAAAAATAATCTCGAGTATATAATGAAGAAAACATTCACTGAAAAAATTCTGGAATTCAGTAAGGAAAGTGAAATTGGTGATACGTGTACGAAGACCTGCAATAAACAGGTGCAGTAAAAAGAACGTTCCAGCTGCTGGTTGGGGGCTGTTTCTCAGGAGGAACACAATGTTTGCATTTGTCATCTTGCCTTTCTCTTGCTGCCAAAAGAGTTTGTCCCGTCTTTGGCTTTTAGTAGTTGGTTCTTTCCCTCCAGCATGGGTGTGGGGGAAGGGGGGCTCTGATTCAGGTTGATAGGCCCCCGTCTTCCAAGTGCTTTGACCAGCTGAACCATCCTGGGACCCCCTTTTGTGATTTTAAAAGCATCTGTGTAAAGCATTGTTGCCTGTTATGTTATGGTGAGCACATAATATATATGCATACAATGTTTTTGCCAAACTAGCACAGAGGTGAATGGGAACAAAGCTGTATTGAAGTGATTCCAGATGGTAACTGGAATCCACCAGAACAAATCAAAAGAACCAGAGGTGATAATAAATAAGGCCAATAAAACAAATATATGCTTACTCTCCTTAACATGGCTTCTTTAAAAGGTAATAGAAGGTAGCAATTATAATTATTGTTGGGTTTGCGACATTTCCAGATAAAACATATATAACAGTATTACCAAAAAAAAAAAAAAAAAAAAAAAAAAAAACCAAACCAAAACAAAAAAAAACTATATAGGAATGGTATTTCTATACTTTCCAGAATCTGGAGCTGATTCAATAAGATGCAACCCTTTAACAGTTTCTCATGTTGTGGTGACCCCAACCATACAATAATTTTTATTGCTACTTCACAACTCTAATTTTGCTACTGCTATGAATTGTAATATAAATATATGTTTTTGATGGTCTCAGGTGACCCCTGTTTCAGGGTTGTTTGACCCCAAAGGGTCCCGACCCACAGGTTAAGAACCACTGCCTTAAAGTAACAATTTAAGTACATAACTCAGAGATAGATGTAGGTAACTATAAGACTTCACTGAGAACAATTAAAGAAGATCCAAATAAATGAAGAAGAAAAAAAAGCCTGTCTATGGGTTGGAAGACTTACTGCTGCTAGAGTATCAGCCTTCTTCCCTCTTGTCCACCAATTCATTATCATCACTTCTAGAATTCTAGGTGGCTTCTGGTTGGAAATTGACAGGCCAGTTCTGAAGTTAAAACAGGCATAGAGTAGCCAAAAGAATCAGGGAGGGGAAAAAGGCAAATGGAGCTAGGTATGGTGAGGTATGCTTGTAATCCTGGTATATGGGAGGTAGAGGCAGGAGGCAGGGGCTCGAGGCCAGCCCTGGCCACTTCAACAGTGTGAGTCCATCCTGAACTACATGTCTCAAAGAGGAGTGGGAGGCAGAGTCAACAGTTTCAGAAATGGACAGAGCATTGGTAGTCAAGACTGGAGCTAGTGTGAAAGTGACTGTGGCTGCTAACCAGTGAAGGATACTTAGATAGCCATGTGTAAAAGATGTGGCTGGTCCTTTCCTTACTCCACGCCACATTCAAAAATGAAACTGGATCAAAGATCTGAGTCTATGAGGTGAAGAGGTAAAACTTACTGGGGAAAACAGAAATCTCCATGCTTAGATGATACCTAAAACATAAGCCAACGGACAGATGAACTGGACACTGTCAAAGTTAAAAAAATTTGTGCTTTAAAAGACACTACCAGGGAGACAAAAAATAATAATCTGCAGAATTAGATGAAACATTTGAAAATCATACATCTAGTAAAAATTTCACCTAAAATATATAAGAAACTCTTTGAAAAAAATTTTGAAGCCTTATGTAGTTGTTTTTGTTTTTTGAGACAGGGTCTCTCTGTGTTAGCCTTGGCTGTCCTGGACTCACTTTGTAGACCAGGAAGGCCTTGAACTCACAGTGATCCTCCTGCTTCTTCCTCCCGAGTGCTGGGATTAAAGGCGTGCACCACCACACCCAGTGCCTTATTTAGTTTTTAAAAGTGTGTGAGTGTTTTGCCTGCATGTATATATGTGTGTGCTGTGGGCATACTTGCTGCCGGTGGAGGTCAGAAGACAGGATCAGATCCTCTGATAGAGTGATAGATAACTGTGGCCATGTAGATGCTGGGAACTGAGCTCGGGTCCTCTGCAAGAGTAGCACATGCTCGTAAACTACTGAGGCATCTCTTCAGACTCTTTGTGTGTTTGTTTTTTCCGAGACAGGGTTTCTCTGTGTAGCCTTGGCTGTCCTGGACACCTCGTAGACCAGGCTGGCCTAGAACTCACGGAGATTTCCCTGCCTCTGCCTCCCTGAGTGCTGAGATTACAGGCGTGCACCACTGTGCCCGGCTGCCCTAGGAATTCTTCATCAGAATATAACTGAATTTAAAATGAACAGAGAACCAAAGATTTAGGTTCCCAAAATAAAAAAGTGACATCATTAGTTATCAGAAAAAGGTAAATCAAAAGTGCCGTAAGAAACAGGCTTACCCCTACTAGGATAGAACAAGAGATAACAAATATTGACAAGCATGTGGATGTATTCAAGCCTTCACACTGCTTGTAAGAGGTGATACAGCCAGTCTGGAAAATAATGTGACAGTAACTCACAAGTTAAACTGAGTTACTAGCTGGTATACCAGTTGTCTCCTCAGTGTTGAGAGTGTTACAGAAAGAAATATGGACGGAGTCCGTGTAAAACTGCATGCTCACAGCTTTGCTGCATACAAAATAAAAAAGTAGAAACAACCCAGATGCCCATCAGCAAGCAAATGATGAACAAAATAGATTATATTCCTACAACAGAATAGTTTTCAGTTAAAAAAAAAGAAATAAAGCAACTGATGCGTGCCAAATGGCAAATGGACTCTGAAAAGCATGGTAAGTGAAGGAAACCAGACACAAAAGGCCAGACAGAGGTCGGATGACTTCTGTTAGTGTTAAACATCTTGGATAACAGGTCCTTGGTGACAGAAAATAGATTAGTGGTTGCCAGGGACCTAGGACTAGGGAAAAAGAGGAGTCAGGATTTACTGCTAATGGGTATTGAGTTTCTTTGGGGAGTGATGAAAATATTCTAAAATTAGCTAGAGGTGATGGCTGCACAAGTGTGAATATGTACTCTAAAAACAAATAGGTTGTGCACTTCAGCAGGATGGCTTTATGTGACTTACAGCTCAGTACAGCAGTATAAAAAGAAGGGTTAGTATAAACAGTATACTATATGCCCGTGAGTCTTACAAGCCCTGTATGTGCATTTAACCTTCATGACAAAGCTTTAAGGTACACACTATAGTTTTTCTTGTTTTACAGGAGAGGAAACAGAGGCATACAGGGAAAATACTGTCTAAACTAGTGAAGTGGTAGGCAAAGCTGAGCCGACCGGTTCCATAGCCCATGTGTTACACATATCAGGCTAGACTGACCCATTACGTGGCTCATAAACCCACTTATTTTCTGACTTAGCTATCTAGAATTTGAGATTTGTTGCAGAGCGTAGACAGAGCTTTGACACTAAGCTGATGACCAGCATTGAGAGGCCACCAGAGGGGCTGGGTGCACGTGAGAGGACGTGCCTCCAGAAGTTAGATGTAGTGCAGATTTTTTTCAGGTACATGAGAACGTTTTGCTCTTGCTAAAAGTGTAAGGTTCCTTTAGTTAGTAGTTCACTTCTCAGAAGTTTTGCGCATGTGTCAAGGCAAGTGGACTGTTTATATGTCTGCAATCACTCCAGCATGTGGGGACTAGATAGACATTAGCAGCGGTCCTAATCTTCCCAACAAAGAATGCAAACTTGAGATGGGGCGCGTTTGTTTGTTTGTTTCTTCACCTAAGATCACAGCTTGTGTGGAAGAGCAGGGCCAGAGCAAGTCTTCCTTCCCTCTTCCTGCCTCTAGTGATGGATCATCCCTGGGCAGCTCATCCACAGCTCACAGGGGAGCTGGGGGCCCTGATCTCTTCCCGTGATCCTCTGAGCTACCCTGCGCCAAAGTCATCGTGCTGAATGCTTCTACTGATGCCTCTTTCCCAGCAGCCACTCTGCATTAGTTTTCCCAGGCTGTTCACCGTTCTTCTGTTGCTCAGTGTACTCTTTCTCCTGCCTAACAACACACTTACAAGAAGCTTTCTCTTACTGAATTCCTTGGATTATTTATTCAGTATTTTAATATATAGCTCAAGTTGTTATATATTGAAAAACACTTAGCACTTATTTTACATATGTTAAATTTCTAATATTATAAATTGAGTCATGTTCTCTTATTGCTCATTAACCCAAAATAGATGTTTTTCTTTTTCACTTAATATCTCTATTAAAATTTTTTTCTCATTTGGGGACTCCTGATATACAAGAAATGAAGATATTTCTGTAACTGCCAGTATTAACCTTAAAAACCTAATTTTTCTCCAAGGCTAAAATTTTGTATATGTACTGTGGAGAAAAAGAATTTTTTTAAAAAATGAAGACACTTAAATAGTAAGAGAAACATAGTGGGCTGGTTTTATGTTTGAAGAGAAAATGTTTTTCCGTGTGCATTTCTGTCTTCATTCAGGAAAGGAAGGGCAGCTGATCATTTGTAAATTTTCCTTTACACCTAAGCTGTCTTTTCCATCTGTTAAGGAACATTTGATAGCACGGAATGTCATTCTCAGGATTGCTAATTAGCAAAGAAACTTGAGCCAAACCAGTTTCATGGTTGTTACTCCGAGCTCTTGGGTCTTCTGACAGATACAGAACTGAGCCAGCAGGAGTGTACTGCTGAACAATGACGTATCCAAGAAGGGATGGTGGGCTGGAACTTCAGAGTAAAGTAAAACTTCCCCCACAGAGACAGCATCTAGTAAAAACGAGAATTACATTATCTTCCATAATAGGAGATGGGAAAAAAACCCTCAAATGTGTAAACATAACATTGATGTAAATAAGCATGAACTAAGATGAGTATGTATTCATTTAGAAAATCTGATTAACTTTTTTTATTTAAAAAAATTTAAGTTTGACTCCCAGAATCATTTTCTATAACCTTTATTAAAAGTATGTTTCACTATTCTAGCAGCAGTTCATTAACTGTTTAGTATTTTTAAAATACAATTTTTGAATAGCTCTCTTACAGAACTGACAAGCAATTACTGACTTATTTTCCTTGGTTTCCTCCTCTCCCTCCCTCCTTCCTTCTCTCCTTCCCTCACCTCTCCTCCCTCCCTCCTTCCATCTTCTCCCTCCCTCCTCTCCCCCCCTCCCTCCCTCCCTCTTTCCTTTTTCCTTCCTTCCCTCCATCCTCTTTCTTGCTTGCTTTTGCTCACCATAGAGGGCAAAAGTTTAGAACTATCTATCAGATTCAGGTGGCTGACCTTCAGTTCCAGTTAAGAACTAAAATTAGATCCCCATGGAATACATACCCACTGTCGTCTGGTGGAGACAGTGGGCACAGCCTTGAGCAGTCAGAAAGGCATCAATCCAAGGGAGTTTGCTTTGACTATAAAAATTCCTTTGACATCTCTCATCTTTAAAAATGTAAAAATTCATATGACTTTTGTATTATAATTTGTAACGCGTCTTTAACATACACATTCCACACCCCAGTGTTTTAGAATCATCATGCGCTGAGATGTACTAGGACTCTGACATGGGGCCATGTCCCCAAATAAATGTGCGTGGTTCTATTTTAAGATCAAAATCTTAGGCTGTCACTGTAGGGGTCCTGGTTGTTTTCAGTGAGTACAGATGATGTAGCGCTGTAGTCAGGATGGGGAAACTAGCAAGTCCATGCTCATTGAAAAGAAAGTGGGAGACTGTACATATAGCTGATCTCATTACCAGTACAAAAGAAGAGCAGAAATGCTTAAAAAAAAAAAGATAAAAAGTATCAAACTGTGTTTAAGGATGCAGGTCTCTTGGGGGGATGGATTACAATCCCCATTTCCCCTCACTGGACTAATTTAATACAGAGTAAGTTTAATGTTGAGGATACCCATTTTGTACTTTATTTTTTGTATATGACAAGTATCACACACATGTCATCTCCTTTACTCCTCCCCACAGCTCACAAGACAGGTACTCTTTACAGATGAGGAAGTTAAAGAAGCTTGTCATTGTCCAAAGCCATAAAGCTGAAGGGCATGGCAGCCGGGAGTGAGACCCAGAGCTTTAGAGCCTGTTCATTATCGGGGACATGGTGCTCTGTACCTCTCGGGGCTGCAACAGTGACATGCTTTGTATGTGTGTGCACAGATATTCAGTGTATCTGATGTACCTGGGGGAGGTCAGAAGCACATCACAGAGTCTACCTGCCACCAAGTCAATGAGAGAGACTTCACAAAGTCTTCACAAAGACAGTTCAGTGTCACAAGTGTCCAGTGCTGTAGCAGCAGGCGTTAAGTACTCCGGACTTAGAGCTGTAAGAGATCATTTCCTGCTGTGGGATGGTGAAAGAGATGACATTACTTTGAAGATAGGACTAGCTGAGCGAGGGGGGCAGTTGAGAATAGGGAATAAAGAAATGAGAGTGTAGAGGGGCTCATACAGATATTCACAGTTTACTCTGCTGAACCGAGGACATTGTGACACTAGTAGTTGCCTATGCATTTTATAGAGGTCAGTTACAGGGGCTCTGACCTCTTTCTTGCCAGCTGTTGAGCTTGCATGTGTTTTCTTCGATGTGACCATTACGGGACTATGGCAGAGAAAAGCTTGCCACCAGCAGTGTTGTCTTCTTGTTGCCAACTTAAGGAAAAAGCCCCTTACCTCGGAGGGAATGCCACTAGCCAGGTTACCCAGTCGGACAGCAGGAAGTTCTTTGGCTTCACTTTCTCCTCCACCCTCCAGATCGTTCATCCAGTTCTGCGTCTCTGCACTTTCCCCAGCGTCACCTCTACTGTATCAATTCAGACTCTGTCGTTTCTCACTGGGGCTCCTGCACAGCCTGGGAACTGCTCTCTGGGCTTCTGGTCCTGCCTCCCCTTCTGCTTACCCATTTTCCACATTAAGCTAGTGCTGTTCCCAAAGCACAGATCTCATCATTCTCCTGCTCAGCACCCTACTGTATGTTCCTCGTTCTTCTCTGGATTATGCACAGACTCTCCATCCATCTCACCATGCAGACACAGCCTACTCTGTCTCCGCTACAAAGAGAAAGGAAGACTGTCTCTCAACCAGACACCCCTCTGTTACCACCACAGCTGTCTTGAGTGGTATCTACTGTCCACTTTCCCCTCTTCTGGATACACCTTAGAAACTTCTTTCATCAAGGTCCATATCACAAGATCTAGCACTGCCAAATCTTTAGGCTATTTGACCTCTCTAATTGAAACTGCTGAGCCTTCCATCCATAAATGCTTTCTTCTGTCTCCCACAATACCCACACTTCTAAATTTCCTCCTAAAGACCAGCCATGCTGTTGGCATTTTCCAGGGCTCTCGTACCTTCTCTTTCTGTTTTCCTGTATGCAGCCCAATCCAGTCGGAGCCTACTCACATATAGAAGCATAGCGTCAGCGGCTGCTGAAGGCTCTCCCCCACACATCCAGCTTCCCGCTTGACAGTTTTATAAGCATTTCAGACCCCTCATGACCTCACAGAGCTCTCTACGCCTGCCCTTTCCATAGTCATATTCCTGTCTTTGTTAAGTATGTTGATTAAGCCAGAACATTTCTCGCAGACAGCACGTCCTGTCTGTCTCTTCCCTCTCCTGTCACCACTACAGCGGAAGCTGTGTTTGCTCTTTTCCGATCTTTTCTACACACAACCAGGTTGATTTTCTTTTGCTTTTACGTTTTAATTGGGTTTATCTCTTCTCTGCATAAACTCTTCAGTGACTTTTCATAACAGTAGAGTGAGACCCCACAGGACCTGATTTGGGTCCACCCCACAGCAGCCTGCTGCTAGTCTCACCACGCGGGCTTTTAACACCTCAGACACACCAGGCTGTCCGTGCTGCTTTCTGCTGCTCTGTGCACTTAGCAGTTTCTCACAGTCTGAGCTTGCTTTAAGTATCAACCAGGCTAACGTTTCTTTAGTTACTAAGCATCTTGGCTACTTCCATTTGATGTTTCATAATATCTCAGTCATGTTTATGTTTATTTTCTGCTTTTATCATTCGTTTGTGATCCACTCATCAAAATTAGGCCTTTGTTCAACCCACCCCCAAACACACATACACACAATGCTAGACACACACCTAGTCTGTGTGCTAGGTGCCTGATCAGGGTTTCTCAATGACGGATGCTGACTTGGTTCTTGGGAGACATTTGACAATTTTTCCATAGATATTTTTTATTGTGGTGACTTGGTGGCAGTGCTGGTGTGCTGTTAACATTCTATAGAGGTTAAAAATGCCAATAAATGTCTTGAAACACAAAGCAGCCTTCCAAAACAAAGACTTTTTTTTTCCTAATTAAAATTGTCAATACTACAAGAAACTTCTGGTTTAGATCTATGAGAACATTTACTACGTTAGCATAGCTTATAATAATTTGTATCTTTCCATTTGACACTAAACTTAAGCCTTTACCATTGTCTTTCCCACACCACCTGGGATTTATAAAAGAGACACTTAGGGAATTCCTGATTGTGGCTAAAGAAAGGAACAAATGACTGTACAAACTAGCCATGGGAAAGCTAGCCTGTCTTTTGGCATTAAGTAGAAAGAATAGCTGCTCAGACTCTGTAGTAGACCGTAACAGCCATCATATGCAAACTGGTAGCATATAGAGAATTATGGGAAGAGCATGCATGAGATCTATATTTCAAGCGTGCACTCTGCTCAGCTTAAAACTAAATTGTAACCAAAGAATCAACACATTTAAAATGACAACCAAGATAGAAGTGGCTTAAGGAATTAAGGTGTTACCTTTTGCCAGGCGTGGTGGTGCATGCCTTTAATCCCAGTACTCGGGATGCAGAGGCAGGTAGATGGCTGTGAGTTTGAGGGACCCTGTCTCGGGGAAAAAAAAGATGTACCCTTTACCTTTCAAGTAACAGTTCAGAGGTGACCACCTAGGCATGCGAATAGCTTTGCTCCAAGAATTTATTCAGAGAGGCCTCGTTTCCTTCCAAGTCAGACATCATGGGGTAAGGAAAATCTCAGAGTTTTAAAAGGGCCTAGACTGGGCAGGCATGTCTAGGCTGTGCTGTGGACGGGAACAAGAAAGGGGAGAAGGCAAAGCCGCTGCCTTAGGTAAATCATAGCCATACTGCAGCAGCAGGAGCTTGGTGACACTGTGTCTCAGTGGCTGGTGTGTTGTACCTGAGCAGTCGGGGTTACTACCTAAGAAAGGGGAGGTGGAGCCTTGGTGGACAACTCGCCATTTTCACCTCCCACCTAACAATGACATGCTATGTCAGCATACTTGGGAAGCTTTATGTTTTTATTCTCTGGATTCCAGTTGGTTTTAGTTCCTTTGTTATATAATCAAAGAAAGCTTACAGAAGATAAACTGTACTATCTGTAACTGCACCTCACAGGTCACCTGTGATGAAGGGCTCCTTATATCCTAAACTGCAGTAGAATAGTACTTTTGTGAAATACAATCACAATCACTAAAAGAAATAGCCATATTCTTTTTAAAATTAATTACTTAATTAATTAATTTTGAAATAGCCATATTCTTAGCTGTCCCGTCAGTGTTAGCCTCCTGTGGAGATGGCAAAGTGAACACTCTCAACTTTTACACCTGTCTCAGCGTTTGTCCTCATCTCTCTCTGTCTGGTAACGGGCTCTGAGTGGCCCCTTACCCAGGTGATGTGGTTTCCGAAGTGTTTTCTGAAAGCCTCTCTTGGGTTCATGTGTAGACCATGATGTTAGGTTTTTAAACGAAGGTCTTTTCTCTGTGTTTTAAACTTGATATTTGCTTTTAAGATAGTTTCCTCCTGGAGTACAAATCAGAGCAGGTGATTTGAATGTTCCTGTTTGTTTCCTAGCTTATCTTGTTCGTTTCCCAGCCGAAGCCAAAGCTGATCTTAGTTCTACAGATGCATAAGACCCTGCCACCCCGGGCTGGGAGAGGGGCCCTTTAGGGCCTTTCATATTAAAGCCTAACAAAGTGACATGCTCAAGATCACAGTTACTAAGTGGGAGGCACTGTGGCACAGCCATTGGTCTACAGCAGAAACTGCAGTGGCCTCAGGGGATCTGGGAGGAATCCTGGCCTACCCTTTAGCTCGGGGGTCTTCATGCAGTCATGTGGTCCTGCTAAGAATCGTAATGAGTATTCAATATGTATTTCTTAAATTGCGTGGCATGTATAAAGGTTCTTAGTAAACTGCAATGCACAGAACAAAAATTAAAATTGGGAAGCTATACCTTGTAAAGCTGAATCCACTGAGTTTTCTGGACTCAGTTGCATTTCATGCTGAAGCTGCAATGAACAGGAATTACATTCAATGTGTCCACGTAAAGTGCTGTGTGCGAAGGCCTGGAGAGGAGCCAAGAGTGCATATTGCTCCTCTAGGACCCACGTTCAGTCCCTAGTGCCCAAGTACACTGTGTGTAACTATCTCCAGGGCATCTAATGCCCCTTTCTGGCCCCTCAAGGTACCAAGCATGGATACATGTAGGCAAGCCACTCATACATATAAAAAAAAAGAAATATTTTAAAAATTTTTGTTTATATAAGGATCCTATAGCAGCTGGGGGAAAAATGAAGGTTTTTTTTTTTTTTTTTAAAGTTTATATATTTTTAAAATTTATTTTTAATTTATATATTCACTTTACATCCTGGTCGTAGCCTACTCCCTCTTCTCCTCCCAGTCCCTCGCCCCACCCTCTTCACCCTATCCCCTACTCCCCTTGTTCTCAGAAAGGGAGCCGCCCCCCCTCTATCCTCGCTACCCCCACACCCCAACACATCAGCACTGAGCTCCTCCTCCTCATCCACTGAGGCCAGGAAAGGCAGCCCAGTTAGGGTGAAGTGATGGAAAACAGGCAACAGAGTCCATGTCTTAGCGCCCACTCAGCTTTCTAGGGACCCACATGCAGATCAAACTGCCCATCGCTTACATATGTGTAGAGCTGGAGACCTGCCACAGGGCAGGCTACAGGGAGGGTATGGGGATGTCTCTAGCTGAGCCTCCTAGCAGCAGAGGACATGAGACTGGGAAGACCACCTTCTAGCCAGGCAGGACTTATAGTGGTATGAAGGGAACACCAATCTACTTAGAAAACCTTCAAACCAAAATTTACCCTACCTACAAGATGTATAGAGAGAAAGAAACTGAGGAAATGACCAGCCAATGCCTGGCCCAACCTGAGACCGACCCATGGGAGACACCATTAAGGATACTCTGCTATGTTTAAGTTTGTATTTTAAATAACATATGCATTAAGTAACCGAAGCCATTCTGGAAAACTTTCCTTGTGTCAAAACCTTTTTCACAAGAATAGACATCCCTGCTGCTTTCTTTCCTTCCTAGAAAGAAGTGTTAAAATAATGTTGCTAAGATGCTAATGTTTGCAGTCTAAGAATTTCAGTTAGTTTTGTGGTTTGCCCTGTGCTCCGTGTGCTCTTAACAGTTACGAGGAAGTAAAAGAATGAAGGTCACCATGAAGGACTGTTGGTGTCTGTGTCATGGCGTCTCTTAGAAGATGCATGTGATATTGCTCCCATTATACAAATGGGAGCCTGAAGCGCAGAGCGTAGCTGCTCTAAGTTAAATGACGGGTCTGATGATGTACCTAGCAGCCTACCCCACCAGGATGATGTACCTAGCAGCCTACCCCCACCAGGATGATGTACCTAGCAGCCTGCCCCACCAGGATGATGTACCTAGCAGCCTACCCCCACCAGGATGGTGTACCTAGCAGCCTGCCCCACCAGGATGATGTACCTAGCAGCCTACCCCACCAGGATGATGTACCTAACAGCCTACCCCACCAGGATGATGTACCTAGCAGCCTACCCCACCAGGATGATGTACCTAGCAGCCTACCCCACCAGGATGATGTACCTAGCAGCCTACCCCACCAGGATGATGTACCTAATAGCCTACCCCACCAGGATGATGTACCTAGCAGCCTGCCCCACCAGGATGATGTACCTAGCAGCCTACCCCACCAGGATGATGTACCTAGCAGCCTGCCCCACCAGGATGATGTACCTAGCAGCCTGCCTCCACCAGGATGATGTACCTAGCAGCCTGCCCCACCAGGATGATGTACCTAGCAGCCTACCCCACCAGGATGATGTACCTAGCAGCCTGCCCCACCAGGATGATGTACCTAGCAGCCTGCCTCCACCAGGAGGAGCAGGCTCATAATGGCAAGGTCGATTTCAGCCAGGTCTTTCTGATTTGGACGCCATTGTAGTACATTTTCTTCTTTTATAAAAATGAAATCTTGTGATAGCTTTTAGTTGTTGAGGCAAACCCAAGGGAAAAAAAGGGGTGCATATACTAAATACAAGGTGACAATGACTAATTATGGCCATGACATTCCTTGGGAGGGAGAATGTCGGGGGTTAAAATGGTCAGGGAACTTGGAGTAAGAGTTAAGCTTAGCTTAGAAACTGACTAACGTATAGGCAGAGGATTGGTGTACATAGAGGGGAGAGGGTCAGAGCACAGAAGAGCTAAATGTGAGGTAATTTGTCAGGAACTGCAGACACAGAGGGTGCCTTGTGTGAATAGTATGAGGGAAAACTCAAAAGACAGGGTAGGCCAGCAGCAGATGGCTCTACAGGTAAAGGTGTTTGTTCCCAGAATTCATATGGTCACATGTTAGAAGGAAAGAACCAACTCTCAAAGTTGTCCTATGACCTCTGCCCATGTCCACATGTGTGCGTGTACGTACACACACACACACACACACACACACACACACACACACACACACGTAAAAACATTTTGAAGATAGATCAGAGGGACTTAAATACCACATTGAAGACTTTAGGATTTTTTTTTTTTTTTTGTCTTGCCATTATGCATAATAGAAACCTGTGTTAAATGCCCATCACATGCCAGGCCTTGTTCTAAGTGTATAGATACGTGTGTGATATTAAAGATGAGTGCAATGTCTAAAGAAAAAAATAACTTACCAAGGTCATAGCAGCAATAAGTAGAAGGAGCAGATTGAATGAGTCAAGTTAATGCCAATTCCTGTTCTAATCACATCACCCTATGTGGTTGTAGGTCATCACACCATCCTATTCGGGTTGTAAGTCCTTAGTAAGTCAGACAACCTTGAACAAGTGTTGCCTCCCTCCTGTATGGTTTCTTACATTTAAGAAAGGGCTTGTGATCTGACAGCGATGCTCATTTGTACCACAGCTGTGCTTACACATCAGCCCAGGACACCAAAGAAGTTACTGTATTTGGGCTGGTGGCTTTAGCTCTGCTTACTGTTCTGTGTTCTATGCATCTGCATTTCAGCATTCATCTGACAGAGAGCCTTAGTTAACTTCCTAACATCTAAGCTGTATTAGTTTGTGCTGACTGAATTTAGTACTTTTCAGAGTGTGGTTTCTGAACCACCAGAGGAATAGCATCATCAGTACCCTTGGTAAAGGTGCAAGCCTCCTCCTTCCCCCATACCTGTTGAGGCAGAAACTGGTGGTGAAGTATAACAGTTTTTAATGGCCTCTTGAGTTCATTCATTCATTCATTCACTTTATAGGCTGATCTCAGCCCCCTCCCTCTTCTCCTCTCAGTCCCACCTCCACACCCTTTTCTCCCCATCCCCTTCTCAAGAGAAGGGAAGGCCCCCAATAGGTACCAACCCACCCTGGCACATCAAGTCACAGCAGGATTAAATGCATCCTGTCCCATCAAGGCCAGACAAGGCAGCCCAACTATGGGAAAGGGATCCAAAGGCAGGTACCAGAGCCAGAGACAGCTCCCACTTCAGTTGTGAGGGGACTCACATGAAGAACACGCTGGACATCTGCCACATATGTGTAGACCCAGCCCATGCATGCTCTCTGGTTGGTGGTTCAGTCTCTGTGAGCCTCCATGGGCCCGGGCTAGTTTCCTCTGAAGATCTTCTTGTGGTGTTGCCTGAGCCATCTTTCTAGTTCCGTATTCTAGGTTTCTTATGCAAGGTGATAGGTCGTTTCTTTCTTGGAAGAAAAAAAAAAAATGTGGTGTGGTGCAGACTGTTTGACATTCCCCAGGATCAAATCACAGAAGTAGTGTGCACAATGTATGTGTTTGTTTTAATTTGACAGATCTGAAATGGAGGGTTTCCCTGCCTTAAATAGTTTTAACAACTGCCATACTTACCTCTAGCTCTAGATGACACCCATTGAAACCGCCGCCTTAGGAGTGGTGTTAAAACAGTAAAAGAAAGCCTTTCTATCTGGCATGACAGGGATAGAGTTGACATGGTTATGGGATTTTTCTTCAGGTTGTCAAGTAAAGCCCTTCATACCTTTATGTAGAGAACATATTTATATTTAAAATCAATATTTTCATTAGATGTGTTAATATTTCCATTAGACATATGACTAGGCTGTATCAAAGTTGCCTATGATCTGGGAGTCTTGCCAGAATTGTGCTTGACCCTAGGTAGCTTCTTTTTGAAGAGTTAATGTCTAATGGTAGGCTAACAGAAACTATTTTAAAAGTCTTACAGGCTGTACTTGTTGTTTTTGAAAAATAATGAATGAAGTATAGAAATGTCTTTAACAATAGAATAACACTTGCTTGGCCTATATATGAAATTAATTTGGGAAATGGAGACCTGTAATTTAAGAAGAAAACTAACATTGAATTTTGAGGCACTGCTATTGAATTTGGCAATAATACGAATAATTTTGAACCATAAGGTAAGCACTCAGCCGTCAGAGTGCTGGCTGCTCTTCTAGAAGACCCAAGTGTGGTCAGCACCCACATTGGGTGGCTTACAACTGCCTGTGATGCTGGCTCCAAGGGAGCCAACATCTTCCTCCCTCCACGGACACCTACACACAGCATGGACCAGTTCCCACACTCTAGCCTTACCGCTCAGGAGGGAGCACCTGGGGTTTGCCCTGATTCCCCTTTGCCCCAATACTACACTTTTAAAAGCCCTGATAAGATTCATGCTCCCAAAGACATTTTATTCTAGTGGTTTAAGACAAACTATGTGGTTTTAAGAGAAAAAAACAGCGGACCCAGAAGGCAGTGACTACATCTCCCAGCTCTTCGGTGCCACTGATCCACTGCCCAGTGCAAGGTCCTCACTCTCTGGCCCCCATTTCAGTATCTGTAGAAGTGAAAGATGTGTATGACCCAGAAGCTGTCTTCTAGTTGAAATGTTTTTGTGATTTATAGAAACGTTAAAGCCCTCTTATAGCCACGTCTTTAGCCTGCATTAGTAGACAGCGTTTTGTTTGAACTCATTTGTGCCAAATAATGAAGGCTTTTTTTGCATGCTTGTTCTTGTTTTCAGAAACTCTGTGAAGGCATATTTAAAGTCCTTGTAAAGGATGTCCCAACAACATGTCAAGTGTCCTGCCTGGAAGTACTCCGCATCCTCTCCAGAGACAAAAAGATTTTAGTTCCTGTAACAACTAAAGAAAATATGCAAATACTGCTGAGACTAGCCAAGCTCCACGAGTCGGATGATTCTTTGGAGAAGGTGTCTGAGTTCCCTGTTATTGTGGAATCCCTGAAATGTCTGTGTAACATCGTGTTCAACAGTCAGATGGCACAGCAGCTCAGCCTGGAACTGAATCTTGCTGCAAAGCTCTGTAACCTCCTGAGAAAGTGCAAGGACCGGAAATTTATCAATGACATAAAGTGCTTTGACTTGCGTTTGCTCTTCCTCTTGTCACTCTTGCACACTGACATCAGGTCACAATTGCGCTATGAGCTCCAGGGACTACCGCTGCTAACCCAGATCTTGGAAAGTGCCTTTAGCATCAAGTGGACCGATGAGTATGAATCAGCCATAGACCATAATGGACCTCCTCTCTCACCTCAGGAGACAGACTGTGCCATTGAGGCCCTCAAAGCTCTGTTTAATGTGACAGTAGACAGTTGGAAGGTGCATAAAGAGGTAAGGTTGGGAAGAGTACGCACACCTGCCTGGAATTAAGTGTGGGTTGTTCTTAAAGCTGCACACAAAAGAGGAACGCTTGCCAGGCGATGGGATGTAGGGCTTTGATCCCGGCACTTGGGAGGTAGAGGCAGGGGCATATCTGTGAGTTTGAGGCCAGCCTGGTCTACAAGATGAATTCCAGGACCGCCAGGGCTCTGTTACACAGAGAAGCCCCATCTTAAAAAGAAAAAAAAAAAACAAAAAAACAAAACCAAACCAAAGAGGAATGCTAAATTAGGAAGTGTAAAAAGTCCCCAGATCCCTCATTAGTCTGTTTTCTGAACTGCGAGGCATTTTCTAAGTCGCATTCTTTCAAGGGCTGGAGAGAGAGCAGTTAAGAGCACTGGCTGCTTTTCTGGAGGGCTTGGATTCTGTTCCCAGCACCCACATGGTGACTGAACCATCTGTAACTCTCCGATGCTCTCTTCTGGCCTTCAGGGGTAACAGGCACGTATATGGTACAGACGTACACACAGGCAAATCCCATACGTGCATAAATAAATAAGGCTGTGCTGAAGAAGGGCTGCTGCTTTGTAAGATGCAGGCAGACTCTGTGGAGTTGCCTAACTACTTGTCGTCTTTGAGTGCCCTTTAAGAACAATGTTCAAGTGACAGATTGGAGAGAAACAGTAGCCAACGATAGAGTATTGTATTGGCTGCCATCTTCAAAGTCAGGATAAACCTGATCAGTTGAAATTGACCAACCAAAGCTGATATCTGTTAAGAAGAGTAAAAACCATTAAATGCGCTGTTGTAACAGTCTCCAAGGGTTGCTTTGTGGTGTGTGAGAGCCTCAAACCACAGCTAGATGTTCATGTATACATCAGTCAAGAAAACAGGCTCGTTCCACCAGAAAGTCGGAAGTGTTGTTCTAAACCACTGCACTTGTTTCTTGACTAAGATGGCTCTCTGTAACTTGGACCTTCCAACAACCCCAGCTGAGGCAGAGTTGATAGTCTACATCTGAGACCCTGCAAGAACAAAGTGCTAAGTGTGAAGTTTAGTTCGAGGGAGCCACAGTTTTAATGGAAGTCTTCCCTTCATCAAGAATCCTAGCATTTCCTTTTCCTTTTCATTAACCTTAAGAGCCAGCACAGTTCAGCTCGTGCCTTTGAGGTTAACATTTTGCCCTGCCCATTTAAAGTAATTCTCCCCCATGTTTTTGCCAGCAGCCCACTGGAGAAGGATTACCTCAGCACCGCTATAGTGGCAGCATACAGGCATCTGAGCTGTAAAGTGCAAATAGGTCTGTATTTTGAAAGCAAATATTTGAAGATCAGTGCTAACAGCTGTCTCAGATGACAGCAGTGTAGTCAGCTTCTACTGAGACTTGGCAGGAAAAGATGTGGAAAGCCCACATGCTCCATTTATGCTTTGAAACCAAATATTTGGAAGTGTTTAAAATGTTATGTCTCTGCTTATTTGGTACCTTCTGTGATTATTTTCCTTACACAGTTTGTTTTGGTGCTTTTTAAGATCTCCCTTTAGTTGTACAACGCCTCTGAGACTGTTGGTTTGCCATTGTTATGCTGCACTGTTTGGATGCCTGACAAGATGGCTTCTACCTCAGTGGCTGCTCAGCAGGTTGTGTGTGGGAGGCACGTGGTAAGGATCAGGACACTAAGATGAGCTTTCCGCAGTGTGCTTCTGCTAAGTGACAGTGCGGGTGTGGAGCTCTAGAAAATGTTGATGTAGGAAAGCCTCCCTCAGTGTTCCAGAATGCTTCTTCTCCAAGCCATAGGCTCTCTCCAGAACAGGCCAGTGGTCCGAGAATAGGTTTGTCTATGTAAGCCATGGGGGCAGATAATGCTGCTTTTTTGAAGTATGTGTCATGAATGTGACACTGGGCCAATCCTGAAACTTTCAGAAATATAAACAGTACTGAAAATAGGCTCTTTGACAACCTATTTATAAAAGAATGTCTTCATGTGGCGCTGTATTCAACAGTCGCTCAACAGGTGTTTATAAACAATTGCTAGACATTATCCCAGGCAGTGCAGAGCGCACTGGCAAATGCTAATCGTTGTCTTTGCGTTCATGGACCGTTAGTTTTGTAGGTAGAAATGGTCACTAAGTCAGCAAATAGATGTGTAAAGTTGTGGTTAGTGCCAGGAGAGGAAAGTGCCTGCATGGAGACACTCTTGGAGGTCTCGCCTGGGGTGTGAGGGCTGAGAATTAGCCACCTGAAGCAGGCAGGGACAGACGTTTCCTAGGATGAAACATCACTTACAAGACACAAACCAAAGCACAGAGTGTCTTTTTCTGGGGCACTCACAACTCAGCCTGCAGAGATTTCTCATCCAGTACAGGGAGGCTTGGGGGAAGAGTCCACGTACCTGGAAATCAGTGTCTTCTGGTTTTGTCAGACTAAAGATAATTACTTCAACCAAGTGAACCAGTGGAATGGTTAATGTTTTAGATACCAACCGAAATAAAGCAATATGAAAAAGTTATTGAGAATCCACTTTTAAAATAAGTCATATTATTTTTCTTCTTAGGAAAACAGTGCAGACTCAGGCAGTATAAGAAAATGCCACAGAAGGGACAAAACAATACAAATTACCTGCAAGCTCACCACTCGGAAACAAGCACCGCTTGCACTTCCCAGGCATTTCTTCATTGCATAACATGAATAGAAAGAGGCAGCTTTACAAAACGCAGTCATATTACAGTGCTCATCTCTTCCCACGCTGTTCTTGAGGAACAGTGGTCTTCAGGGCTGAGGGTGTGACTCAAAAGCCCTCCTTAACGTTGTGAGCTCTCCACAGATTGGAGCCTCCAGCTTGCCAAGATAAATTGCTTTTAAGAATAAAGCTTTCACAATGTGTTCCTTCTGGCCTCCGGGGGTGAGTCTCCTAGGTTCCTCGTCTCTATGCTGAAAAGAGACATTTTAGCAAGAAAGAAGGAACCTTTGATAATTTTGCTATTGCCATTGCTGTTGTCTCTTTAGACTTGTGTGGAATAAAAAGGTTCTGCAGCCAAGACAAACTTTTGATCCTTCTCCCTCACTGAGACGTATCTGAGGTGATGAATCTTCTGAAAGAACACTTGTAAGCTTAAAAGCACTTGTGAGTGTAAACAATGCTGATAGGTATAAATATGAAAATAGAATTCCTCATATTTATCTGCCTTTAACAAACCTTACACATTTAACAAACCACATTTAAGCATAGATATATTGAATTTTCTTGTGTGGTCTACATTCCTAAAGTTGAGGGGCTAGACAATTTTAAAAGCTTAAGGTTTTTAAAAATAAATCTTGACTTAATATGTGCACCTGCACTCTTAAATGTAGGGCATCTGTCTTTAAAATGTGTATAGCCCAACAGGTAAAGAAAATAGAGACGCTTGCTTTGGTTTTAGCTGGTTTCGCAGACATTTTTTGATGTCTCCTTTCATTTACATTTGACCAAAAGCAGAAAATTAATGGCTGGGTGTTTCTTGTTGTTTAACAAATTAGTACCACTTGTTCCTGTCCCAGGGTTACATCCCTGCCGCCTGCAAATGCAGCATAGCAGATTAATTTGAGGATTCCTTTCCTTAAAGGCGTCTCATTTCCACATGTGAATTGAGCTGCCTTTTCTCTCCCTCCCTTCTCTCCCTTTCTTAGAGGTAGTCTATCTGAAAGGGTGAAGTGGTTTCTCTAGCAGGGTACATATAAGGTTAGTTCTAGAAAGTTAGTTTTAAAATAATCTTGTCTTTCCCTAGTTTGGTTTCCTCAATAGCTCTGTTGATGGAGCGATTCATATTTCCCAGAGACCCTTGACTTAGCTCACATTCCCTCTCTGCCTGCCCGAGTCCAGGTGCAGTAAGAAAGCTCAGGGCCAGCAGACAGTAGAGACAGACAGGCTGTGCAAACAGAGGAGACGAGTAACAGGTGCTCAGAAGATGTGTGCACCTAGTAGGAAGCACCAGAAACAGTCACTGAGAATGCCACATGGGCTTAGTCTAGAGACTGCAGGAGATGGGAGAAAGGATAAAAAGCTACAGGCTATGCTGTTGAACCGTTTCGACAGATTCTTCTTTGAGCTGGTCTGCACCAGGTTCTGAGTGAGGCACAAATGCAAGGTGGAGCAGCCTGCGCTAACGTAAGTTTAACAGGGAATGACTGCACAGTTGTACCTCATTCCATGGCTGCTGCTGTGTAACACCAGACATAAATTGGTAATTTATAAATACTAAAACTTTACTTTATGTTTCTAGAGGTTGGGGAGTCCCAGATGAAGATGTCATAGCTGAAAAGGTTCCCCATTGTATCATGATGTGATAGAGATGTCACATCAGGGAAAAGACTATAAAAGAGCATGCTGAAGGCTGGGCAGTGGTGGCACATGCCTTTATCCCAGCACTGGGGAGGCAGAGGCAGGTTGAATCTCTAAGTTCGAGGCCAGCCTGGTCTACAGAGTGAGTGCCAGGGCAACCAGGGATTCACAGAGAAACTCTTGCCTTGAAAAACCAAAACCAAAACCAAAACCAAACCAAACCAAGCCAAAAAACGAACGTGGCCGTGACAGGCCTAGAGTTCCTCTGGTGATAGCTTTCACCTGTTGATTAGGGCAGGAGTTCGCAGTAGTGCCCATTTTAGCATTCTTCCTAAAGCTTTTAAAAATTTATACATATATGTGTGTGCCTGTGTGAATTTATACACACGAGGTGCATACAGGCACTCACAGAGACCAGAGGGCTGATATGAGTGCTGGGGACTGAACCTGTGTCCTCTGGAAGAGCAGTAAGCAATCTGAACCACTGAGCCATCTCTTAAGCCCCTGAGCCTATTTTATTTTATATCATTCTATTTTATGTTTTTGAGACTAGGTCTCACTATGTAGCCGTAGCTGGCCTAGAACTCACTATATAGACCAGGCTGGCCTCCAACACATAGAGATCCTTCTGCCTCTGCCTCCCAAGTGCTGGGATTAAGGGTATGTTCTATGATACTCAACTGTAAATTTTATTTTTAAAATTTATTATTGTATGTATGTGTTTTTGTTTTTTTGGGATTTTTTGGTTGTTGTTTTGGGGTTTTTGTTTGTTTGTTTGGTTGGTTGGTTGGTTTTTCGAGACAGGGTTTCTCTGTGTAGCCTTGGCTGTCCTAGACACTCTAGACCAGGCTGGCCTCAAACTCACAGAGATCTGCCTGCCTCTGCCGCTCGAGTGTTGGGATTAAAGGCGTGTGCCACCATGCCTGGCTGTATGTGTATGTTTATGTATGGTAAGGGTGTTGCACACATTCTGCCATGCACATATGGAGATCAGAGGACAGCTTTGTAGAGTTGGATCTCCATCTGTCTTAGTTCAGGGTTTGAACCTAGGTCATCAGGTGTGCGTGACAGGCATTTTTTTTAACCTCCTGAACCATCTCTCTGGCTCTACTCTCCTGGTTGACTAAAAGTTGCTAATGATAGCACGCCTTTAACAAAACTTGTTGAGTTATAGACTAAAAGGGGAAAACAAAGTGTACAGATAAACCTACCAGCACGCAGTTGACTGTTCATGATACCTGGAAGTAGAACACAGAAGTGGATTTTTAAAAGAGAAATGGTACTAGTTCAAATGGACGCAACAATGGGTTTCAATCCTTACTCTATATCTTATACAAAAAAACCTAACCTGAGTTAGAAAAGAGACCTAAATACATCAAATTAAATACTAAAGCTTATAGGAGACTTTATGACTTTATCTCAAACAACTCAAGCGTTTCTGACATAAGCAATGACTTGTAAAGAAGACAAAATAAGGACCAAACCGTAACAGAAAATTTAGCAATTGGTCTTCATTAAAATAAGTTTTGAAGATGTTTTAAGGAGAGGGACTCACTCCTAGAAGCCTAGTGCTCAGGAGGCGGGATTCAGTCCAGCCACGGGCACAGTGAAGGAGAGAGCGGCCGCACTTGGGTGCCCTGAGCACATGGAGAATGCTTACAGATTTGTGCACATGGTCTTCCCAACAGGACTTTGGGTGACAGGCTTGGACAGGAACTGTCCAAAGAGCTGCACAAATGCCAGGGAACATAGGCAGAACTGTTTGACTCTGTCATCTTAATGTGATATTCAAACCAAGAAACTACCACATGCCTATGAAGTGATTGTGCCGTGCAGAAGATGTTGCTAGAATTGGCTGTGGAAGGTGCATCCTTCTTTTTGAGGTGTTGGCTAGTTGTATGCTTGAAAATACTGCTTGGCAGTGCTCTCTAAACTTCAGAATCTAAAGTGTGACATGTATACAGTCCTTATGACGCAACCTTCCCTCTCCTGGGTATGAACCCAGTACATTCCAGACAACGTATGACCGGTATGTTTATGGCAGCAGTCTGCAGAATCCCCCAAACAGGAAACAGTTAAAGTGTCCATTGAGAGGAGGATGGATATGTACATTGTGATGTAATATATTCAGTGAACTCACATTATATCAGCGCTCTTTTGGAAAAACTGCGATATGCATTATGATATACGTGCATGTATACGGCGGCCAGAGGTTCGCGGTGGTTGGCTCCTCAATCACTCCCCACTTTGTATGTTTGAGGCGGGGTCTCTCACTGAGCCTGGAGCTCACGTTATCCACTGAGCCATCTGTCCAGCCCCAGTAATCCTTCCGCACTGTACCCAGTGTTTTTTTCTTATCTGTAGTGAAGGCCCCAAACTTTCTCATGGCATTGCAGACCAGCGACAGGTAAGCTGTCAAGCACCAGAAAGAACCAGTGCAACTGGGTACGACATGGATCAGTCTCAGGACTAGAGAGACTGGGAGTCTGTGTTTTGTGGTTCCAGTCATACAAAGTTCAGTGGCAACAAAACTCACTAATGTGGTATTGGACATTAGGGCTCTCGAGAATGCCCTCTGTGGGACCAGGAAGTTCTGGAGTTCTTAGTCCTGGCGTTACGCGACATTTGTGCTGGTCATTTTGTGGAAAGTTATTCAGCTATACTCTCAGAAATTGGGCCGTTTTCTCTCTGTATATTATACTTAACACTTGGATTAGAATTTATTGTTCACCTATTTAACATACGCCTTTTGCCTTCATGATGATAATTAGTGGAGGAAACAAAGTTGAATTAAATGTGTGAAGTTACAAATTGAGATTTCACAAAAGAAACTTTAACAAGACCAAATAAAGGAGCTTCTTGGTGGTAGAAAAGGAATTATCAGGAATTATCAGACAGCCCAGGTTCAGAAGTTGCTCTGAACAGGGATGGACAGAGACTTAGATATGGGCCAAGGGGACATTTAAGACAGAAAATACAGTTTGGGAAGAAGTGGTGGGAGAGGAAGGGAATGGGGTAGAAAGCGGTGTTTGCAGTTGCAGCCTGGGGAGAGACCACCGTGGTTAGTTTTGTAAGAGGCTTGTCCTGGTCATCGTGAGCAGAGTTTGGTACCTCTGTAATAAAGGACTGCCTGGCTTAAAAGGAAGCACAACAGGGTGTGGTAGTGTGCACCCACAATCCCTAGCAGTGAGCAGGAGCAAGGCAGGGGTGTGAGTTCAAGGACACCTTGGTTTACATAGTGAGACCCTGTCACAAAATAACAAGATGTGGAGACGTGGCTCAGTGGCACAGCAACCAGGGGCCTATCCCGGGTTTCAGAGCCAAGCAAGAGAGCATGGGATCTTACCAGTGGCAATAGTTCAGTTTGACATAGGTTTCATGTGCTTCATGTAGTTTAGGGCAAGTAAGAGTATACTTATTTACAAGAGAATTTTCACTCAAGTAGTGGGGATGGATGGTGAACGCAACAACTTGTATTCCTGCCCTGCAGGTTCTAGCGCCCTTGGTTCCCCCTGGCCCTCCGTCCTCTTACCTTCGCCAGCCCCCTTCACTCCCACGGTGGATTCTTCGCCACACCTCATTGCAGCACTAGCAGTCACACTCCATTTCCTTTCTTTCCCTCACTTCCAGATCTTAGTCACAGTTTTAAAGTGCTGCTGTGCAGACCATTTTCTTTAATTCTCACAGAACTTTTGTGTTCGTGGTAATGTGTGGGAGGGAACTGAAGCTCAGCAGTGCGGGGCTGATGTGAGGTCACGGCCTAGGCCCTTGCTGGACTCCCAGTGCAAGCCCGTCCCACTTTATGCCTGAGGCCTCCATCTTTCCCCATCCGTATGTGATGTGTTGTTCAAAGGATTTTCAGCTGTCGTATGATAGTGACAGTGTGTCCTTTTGTTTGTTAGGGTCTGTGAGAGGAATCGTAGGAAGACTGAATTCTGTATGTGCGCAGGCATGATCAGTGCGCGCATTTCGCTTTAGGTGAACATAGTTGTATACTAGGAGCTTTTAAAAATTAATTGCTTTTGAAGTAACTCTAAGGCAGGCGAGTTAGAGATGCGGGGCGAGACCCTGTCTCAGTAAAGAAAATAGAGAGCAATGAAGAAAGACAGCCGACGTCCACCACTGGCCTATGCACACATGCACACACACATCACATATGCGTGTACATCACACACACACACACACACACACACACACACACCCAAAAAAGAAAAAAAAAGATGGTAATGGCCCAAGATCTTGTTATAGATATAAAGGTGCCAAAGATAAAACAAATGATTATTCAGAGCTTGATTTATTTTTCATTGTTAGTTTCCTTCTCTTTGGTTCTGTGTCTTTAGTTCACTGCCAGTGAATAAGTATTGGGAAGGTTCTTACTGGGGAGACAGTTCTGATCATTTGTCATAGTCATGTGGGACCTAAGAGATGAAAAAGATGGATGAAAATGAAAGTGGTGGTCATCCATGGTGATATATACCTATTGTAAGCTCAGTATATTTGAGAGGCAGAGGTACAAGGCTTACAAGTTCAAGACCAGTCTGGGCCACATAGCCAGACCCTATCTCAAAAAAAAAAAAAAAAAAAAAAAAAAAAATTATTGTACTCATTACTTTTTTTTTTTCCGTTCTAAGAGAATGCCGTTTAATGAGGAGGGGCCCTGTACTCATTACTTTTGAAAGCTAAGAGATGAAAGAATTTTACTAAAAATGGACAACTAGTAATAAAAGAACTCTCTCAATATAGCTTACATTTGTCCAAACTTAGGTTAGTAAACTGGCATGGTATAATACAAGGAACAAAGGAGTCTAATCTGTCTGGAAATGAAAAATTCTTAAGTGGAATTGAATTTTCTGAACAATAAAACAGGGTAGCTAGGTCAATACCTACTGGCCCTGGCCGTTGCTGCAGGTGGTCGCGCTCTTCATGTGAAATGGAAACAGTTTGTTTATTGCTTTGGAAGTGTTGGAGTGCCTTGCCGCCTCCCTGTATGGCAAAGGAATGTTTGGGAGCAAGTGCTGCTTGTCAAGGCTTCCGACCACCAACGTCTCTCCTCCTCCTCTTATTTACCACAGAGTGACTCTCATCAGTTCCGTGTCATGGCAGCTGTCCTTCGCCACTGTTTACTAATCGAAGGCCCAACTGAAGACAAGACGGAAGAGCTGCACAGGTGGGTGCCCTTGGTGTTGCTATCTCGGCGAAGTGCACCGTCTATCCCTGCTGTCTCAGGGTATCTGTTCTTGATGGTTGGTTATGAGCACAAGAAAGTGAAAGTACTGTACTGAGTCAGGGAAGCTAGACCCACGCCTGCGTGTGAGGCCTGTGCGCTGTCCGCTTTGACTCCGTTATGGTGAGCTCCGTAAGACTCTCGCATTTGTTGTATTCAACAGGAAAACCCAGCATCGTGGTATCACGGCTGTTATTGATCCCTTTGAGATTAGGTCCCGGACCGGGAGTGTCACTAGTGGTAGGTAGAGTGTTGGCCTACCAGGTATTGAGCCTTTTTTTTTTTTTTTTAAAGGAACTATTTTTATCATCACACCAACCTTTTTCTTTTTTTTCAAAAGGTAAGAAAACTGAAGTCTCCTTATTACTAAACTCAACTAATATTTTCATTATTTCATTTTAAGGGTATTTAACAAAAAGGTATATCCTATGTAGTAATCATTTAAATAAAAAACAACAACAAAATAAGAATAGTGTCTCCTATTAAAATATATAAGATAAGGTTGAGGAAGGTGGCTCAGTGGGTAAAAGTGCTTGCCATTAGACCGTGAGGATCTGAGTACAAATGCCCAGATTTCATACAAAAGCTGGATGCAGTAACAAGAGTGTTTGGAACCCCAGTGCTCTTCTGGGGGAAATGGGAGGTGGAGACAGAACCTCATGGGCCAGCTAGTGTGATGTATGCATCAGGACACCAGAGCCATGTCAGAACAAGGTGGAAGACAGGGACCAAGGTCACCTGAGGTTATCTTCTGACCTTCCCGTGGCAGCGGCCATATTCACACACACACACAGCAGTGCACATACAGCGCTCTCTCTCTCTCTCTCTCTCTCTTTCTCTCTCTCTCTCTGTCTCTGTCTCTCTCTGTCTCTGTCTCTGTCTCTCTCTGTCTCTCTCTGTCTCTCTCTGTCTGTCTCTCTCTCTCTCTCTCTCTCTCTCTCTCTCTCTCTCTCTCTCACACACACACACACACACACACACACACACACACACACACACACACAGAGTTATAAAGGCCCTTCCAGTACGTAACTTGACTGTTGGAGACATTAATGGCATGCTGTTCATCATTCTCTGGGGCTTGGCGTGGGCAGCTCCGTGCAGTGTTTGTCTCCTGTGCACAAGTCCCTGGGTTTAGTTCCCAGCACTGAAAATACAGATTACTGTTCTCTGAGAGCAGCCGAAGAAGAGTTAATGACATTTCAGTGCTCTTACCTGCTGTACATTAGGTTTGTAATAACAAAACATTTGACTTCAGTATAAGAACTATATTCTGTAAGACTACAAATGGCGGCCACGCATGGTGGTACACACTTTTAATTGCTGTACTTGGGAGGCAAAGGCAGGTGGATCTCTGTGAGTTCAGGTCCAGCCTGATCTACAGAGTGAGTTCCAGGATAGGCAGGAGTATTACACAGAGAAACTCTGTCCCCAACAAAACAAAACAAAATGAAAATACAAAACCAACCAACAAAACAAAGGCATGTTAAATTGTATAGAGGTACAAAGAAATAACGTAGGCATCCACTCTGCTTTGTAAAGAAGTTAACATGAACTTTTCTATTAAGTTACCTGTGGGCACTTAATAATTTCCAGATATGTCTTAATTAAAAACTGTATAAAAGCTTAGAATAAATTACACAACACGCTAACCCTTAGCTGTTATTTTCAATCAAATCTATATTATTTTACTTATGTGGAGTAATATACTTTACGTCACGCTGAGTTTATAGGTAGATTATTTATATACACTCTCTACCCTGTATGTAGCCCTTCAAAATGTTTTCTTCATGATTGGTGAGGGGGGCTAGGGGGGTGCCATGATGCAGCGCTCCAGCAACACTGCAGAGGTGAGGGCATGGGCATGCTGTGTCCAGTCAGCCTGACTGTGTGCTGTGAGACACCGACTCTAAAAGCATCGAAATGTTTTCCTTCGCCACAGATCAAACAGTCCTTTAATTTTCTGGAGACAGTGCCCACATTATCTGCAATAAGTCACATCCTAAATGACGGCATTAAGCATTTTTACTCTTTATGGGTTTTTTTCTATAATTAAGAGACACTAACAATTCAACATCAAAATTAAAGGTGTTTTTATTTTAAAAAAAGCTTAGTGCATTGATTTCTATTTTTTCTTTCTTTCTTTTCTTTTTTTTAAAATCATATGCCCAAGGTTATATGGAGAAAGAATTCTGGTGGGCACCACTGTGCTAGCCACACATAGCTCTGCCAGGATTTTCCCAAGGATGGATTTCAAATCTTTTTTTCCCTTCTCCTCTTCTTTTTAAAAAAATTTATTTAATTTTTATTTTATGTGCATTGGTATAAAGGTGTCAAATCCCTTGGAACTGGAGTTACAGACAGTTGTGAGCTGCCACGTGGGTGCTGGGAATTGGACCCGGGTCCTTTGGAAGAGCAGACAGTGCTATTAGCCACTGAGCCGCCTCTCCAGCCTGGACAGTGCTTAGTATGAGTCAAGAGAATCAACCTACAGACAGTGTTCAGATTTTTAAAAAGTAATCAAATTTCTTTACCTTTATGAGACTCACATGGCCTTTTAAAATCTGTCCCTTTATTTTATCTAAAGAGTTACTTTGCTTAAATCCATTAGCTACATCGTTGAGTATAAATTTGTATCTGAGAGCACAGCCAGGATTATGAGTAGTTCTCAGAGGCACTCTGGAGATTAGGCTTGCTGCTGTCTTAGCAGTTTGCCTATGGTGGCCTTGTATGCCCTTTTAATCAGAAGAAAGTGATTAGTATCAGGGTGAGCAATGATGACATCCAGGTTAATACACACACACACACACACACACACACACACACACACACACACACACACACACACAGAGGGGGGAGAGAGGGAGGGGGGGGGGTGGGAGGGGAGAGCTGCTCCAATGTCAGGAGCTACTGGGGACCTACTAGAGCTGTTAAATCTGTGTCGTTGCAATGACCTGAAAATAGTAATTATATAAAACTGTAAGGTGCAAGGCATAGATTGGATATTTAAAAATGATACTTAAAAGTCACCTTAAAAAAAAAAGGTTTATTTGTTATTTATACAGTATTCTGCCCACATGTGGGCCTGCCCGCTACAGGAAGGCACTGGATCTCATTACAAATGATTGTGAGCCACCATGTGGTTGCTGGGAATTGAACCTGGGACCTTTGGAAGAGCCGAGAGTGCTCTTAAATTCTGAGCCATCTCTCCAGCCACTCTATTCTTTTTCTTTTTTAGGTATTGTTTTTATTAATTTGAGAATTTTATACAATGTATTTTGAGCATATTCACTACTGTCCCTGTGTATTTCTTTACAGGGTTTCTTTGTGTAGCCCTGGCTATCCTAGAACTCTCTCTCTCTGTAGACCAGGCTAGCCTCAAGCTCAGAGATCTGCTTGCTTCTGCTTCCCAAGTGTTGGGATTAAAGGCATGTGCCACCACTGCTCAGCTCTGTGCCCTTTTTCAGCGCTTCGATTTATTTTAAGAAACACTGTGGTGACACAGGTAGTACTGGGCAGGTAATGTGTGGTGTGCTAATGAGACTCCGTGGCTTCCTGGCCCTGGCCCTTCCTAAGC
The DNA here is from genome assembly GCF_903995435.1 of Acomys russatus. Classification (NCBI taxonomy): domain Eukaryota; kingdom Metazoa; phylum Chordata; class Mammalia; order Rodentia; family Muridae; genus Acomys; species Acomys russatus. The sequence goes on along the minus strand of NC_067167.1, from coordinate 7,883,430 downwards.
TCTTAGCAGCAGCTCCATCTACTGTTTCTTCTGTTAAAAGCGTAGTAACTTTTAAATGTAAGATTTAGTCCAAAAGTTTTTCATCGCTTCTTGAATTTTTAATGTTTTATCTTAGAAATTTATTTTTGTGTTTACCCTTTGATCATATAAAGATACTTGTTTTCTGATAGTCTGTATTTTTCCCCAAAGCCAGAAATCCCATTCATATTGATGATAAAGATACTTTAGAAATGAGAACAAGAGCGAGCCTGACAAGTTAGTTTCTGGTCTGTTCCTCTGTAAGTCTGCAGCATTGCGTTCATGAGAGAGGTGAAGAAGGCGAGGCATGATGAGTGGGTTAGCCCCACGAGGCCTGGCCTCCGTTTTCAGTCTCAGCTTTCTAAGCAGCGTGTCTGTTCTCAGCAGCTAGGTCATTATCAGCACTGTGATGTCCTGTTTCTATTCCATCTGCGCCGTAGCAGCACCCCTCCCCGGGGTCACTGCACTCACCGTAGGGACTTAGGCCCCAGCCTGCTTCCTTAGGCTTATGTGGAAGTAGACAAGGGCAGCCTCCAGGCTGCAGGAGGATGACACCTAGACTCAGCGTGGTTGTTGTAGGTGCTCAGTTCTGGTTTCTTCTTAACACTGTATCAGCACATGCTCACCCATGTCTTTGGTCTATGTTGAGTGAATTTTTGTGTGTGGTGTACAAAATCCTCTTCTTTCATTTTGTGTGTTGGATATACAGCTTCAGCCACCGTTTATTGAAAAGGCTTTCCTTTCCCTATTGCTCTCCGTACTTGTATGCACATGTACGTGTGTGTGTGTGTGTGTGCGTGCGCGCGCGTGCGCAGACACACACACCAGAGAGAGACAGAGAGAGTGTTTGTGTGAGTTTCTGGATTCTTTATTTATTGGCATTGGTTTGAGTATCCTTAGGCCATTTGTATACCTTTCTGCTTGAAGTAGCATAGTCAGTTTTCACACCAGGCAGCATTATCCTCCAGGCTTTCCTCTTGCAGGATCGTTCAGACTGTTCAGTCTCCTGACGTTTTATATGAGTTTAAAGGTGATGTTTTTAAATGTTCTATAAAAATACCAGTGAGATATTGGTAGGAATCATCTTGAATTTAGAATATCCAACTCCTAACACTATTGTCTCCTAATCACGCTTTAAATTAAGTATTTGAAAATGAGCTGATTTTTATGTCTACTTATATTTATTTGTTAGTAAGCACTTAACCATGTGTTAGGCACCGATTTGAGCTTTAGGGTTAAGAAAATATCAAAGACCTTATTAGTTGTTTTCTAGATTTACAGTACCAGCCATTAATTCCTGCCTATTGAGGACAAATTAAGTTTAAATAGATGGCTGCTGGTTACCTTAAAAATATAAAGCCGCTCTTACACCTTTGGAAATATCTTGTCATTGTTTTGGTTTGTGGCGTTACAGTTGAGTAGGGCTATTGCTTCCTTTTCTCCCTTGGTTGATTTCCTAGTACCATGGGATACTATGAAAACTCGGCCTCAGTATGGTAGCTTCCACGTCAGTGGTGGAAAGACTCTCCAAGTCCTTGTACACAGTGTGTGCTGTCTTCAGCAATAACATGTTAGGTTCAAGACCTGGAAGTCAAGTAAGGGCAACACTAACAGACTCTATGGCTTGCCCAACCCCCTGTACTCCCCTGACTACCATTGGAAGGGAAAATTTCCATAGTTGGCACTAGCATTTTTGGTAGCTAGTCTATGGCTCCTGAGAGAAGCAGCATCATCCCAGGTGATATCATCCCAAGTCGTATAATTTTCTCTTAAATAAATAAATAAACAATATTTTAAGGAAAGAAAGAAAGAAAGAAAAGACCAAAGCCGGTAGTCCATTCTCCGGGAGATTCGCCAGTTAGTACACACAGGAGTGGTGAGTCTCTCTCTCTCCCCCCTCCCTCCATATCAGTGAACAAGCTTGTATGAGAACAGACAAAGACATTGACTTTGGAACGGTCAGAGAGGGAGACATTTTTGTTGTCGTTGCTGGCTCTTTTCTATCGTATTATCTGTACATTAGTTTTTCAGGTGAGAAGGGTTCTCTAGCCTGTGTGTCCCGCTGAGTGCTGTTCTGAGGTGTCTTAAGGACACCCACGGCGCATGCCCGGAAAGAACCACACTAAATGGAGAGAGAAGACATAAATATTATGAAAAGTTAAACAACAATTCAAGACGAGAATAGAAAGAGACCACAAGACAGTTTGAGTTGTCTTCAGGGACTGACTCCAGTAACAGTTGCCAAAGGACAAGCTCCCTGCGGTGTGGGGTGAGGGGCTTCCTCACAGGCCTGTCCTCCGCCTCTTCTCACCCACTTCCCCACCTACCCAGTGGGTTCTTTTCCTGTTATCTAAAGACTTAGAGTGTTACTTTCTTGCCCGTCTATCCCTAACCATCAGTTCATCATTTCAACCTCCTTCTCCCTCATACCCCGAGAGTCTCAACACCCCAACTCCAGGTGAGGCCGACAGCCTCCTCAGCCTGTGGGGACATGGTCTGCACTGCACGCAGGGCTGTGCTTCAGAAAGCCAGGGTCTGCCTGAAGCCGTTACGGCTCTTCTCAGTCACAAGGATCAAGAAGCCTTCTTCATGGTTATCATCCGTCCACTTAGGGCCCGTGGCCCTGCCGGGGAAAGCTGTGTCCCCTGATCACTTCCTTCTTTCCTCCTCTATCCATGGCTCTGCCAAACCTTACAGCCTGTCCCAGGCCCCACATAGCTCTGTCGGCTCATACCCCACTTTTACTTAGCTACATGGCTTGGCAGCATGGGGGAGGCGGGCATGATTGCTGGAGCCCTAAAAGCCTTCAAACTGTTTCTTGGCATAGTCATAGAAGCCTTGGCTTGTCTCAGCCCTTCCTACAAGACTTCAGGGGAAAATACTATGCCGAGTGTCACGTAGGCTCCCTGCAATGGATGTGGGAGTATATTCTCACCATGGCAACATGCCAGTTGCATCCAATTCTTCTGAATGAGAACTGTCTCTCACTGTGTAGTGTTGGATGCATCCATGGAATTAGATCTGAGGCGCTGGCCTCACTCTGACAGTATCCTCCTTTCTGTTGTCAAGCAGAGCGTTCTCATAGCACCGACCCACTCCTCCTCCTGCCTCTGGAAGCCTACCATTCTACAAACCAGATGGCTCTGTGTTCAAAATAGTCTGCCCTTCCTTTCTAGACATGGTCTGCTTACTTGGGCCTTTGCATTTGCCCCATCTGGAAGCTTTGGAAGCTTTTTACCCAGGTGTTCGTGCGGTTGGCGCCTTCTCATCATCTAGAACTGAGTCCAGATGCAACTCGCTCAGTTAGGCCTCCTCCAGCCTCCTAATCTAAACTCGTGTGTACATATGAACATACATGTACACATACATAAACAGTTCCTATTCCTATTTTTTCATCGGCTTCTTTTTTTGTGACATTTGTTACTAAAATAATATTGTTCCTTTATTTTCTCGCGCGTTTCTTATTTCCTTCATGTTTATTATAACTTCTGAAGTTAGAAGCTTAAAAAAAAAAAGTTCAGACTGCAGAGATAGCTCAGCAGTTAAGACCACATACTGCTCTTGCAGAAGACCCAAATTCAGGGTCTGGCACACGTTCACGCAACTCACACCACCTGTAACTGACTCAACTCCAGAGGATCCAAGGCCCCTTCAGGCCTCCAAGTGTACCCAACACATGTGTGCATTCCTACACACAGACATACAGACAAAAATAGGCTTTTTAAAAAGGGATACAAGATATCCTTAACACCTAGGCAAGTACTCAAATGTTCATATGTGCATATACATACATACATACATACATACATACATACATACATACATACTGCATACACACATGTATGTATGTGTTTGCTTACAGAACAGATTAATTGGATGGAGGGATGGATGGATGGACAGATGATGATCTTGCGAGCCGGTTAACAGTAATTGGAGACTCAGGCAAGAGCTTCCCTAAGCCCTCAATCCTTTGCCAGTACCAATAAATTTGTTGCTATCTGTATCTGTTCTTGTTTCTTGCCGGTCTCAGACATTTAAACGGCTCTCTTCCTGTACAGTGCTATTTTTACACCTTTGCTTTTGCCTCCTAAGACCTTATTCTAGCATTATCTCCCCTTCTAGATCTTTGATCTCCTTGAGTGTCTTCGAAATATGAATATGCTAAGAGCGATCTCATTTGTAGGAGAATGATAGGTCCTTAGGAAAACTCTTATCACTGGGCTGGAAGATGACTCGGTGGGTGAGACACTGCTCTCTCAAGCCTGCAGCTAGTCATCTAGCGCACTGCTGCCTGTAGCTGTAGCTCCCGAGTTCCCACACCCTCTTCTGGCCTCTAGGGCACCTCTACCACCACACACACTTGCTCGCACGCACACACATGTGTGCACATACACATATAATCCCCCAAACCTGTGTGGTGGAAGGAGAGAATTGACTCACGTAAGTTGTCCTCTCACTTCCATTTCAAGTACCATGGTGCGCGCACACACACACATAAACACACACAAACACATGCAAAAGAAATAAGATGTAATTTTTTTAAAAACTGTATCCCTCAGACCTGTTATCATATTTGTTACATTCCCTTTACAACAATCGTTTTTAGCGTTCCCTGTACCATTGGTCTCCAGAGGTTTTGATCATCTCTAAGCCTCGTAGGAATTCTTTTTTTCTTTTTTTTTTTAATTTATTTTTATTTTATGTGCATTGGTGCTTTGCCTGCATGTATGTCTGTGGGTGTCAGATTTTGGAGTTACAGACAGTTGTGTGCTGCCATGTAGGTGCTGGGACTTGAACTTGGGTCCTCTGGAAGACCAGTCAGTGCTCCCAACCACTGAGCCATCTCTCCAGCCCAGGAATCCTTTTTGAACACACCCTCAAGTGTGTTTATTTCCTTGTAAATTATGTTCATATATAGCCATTTTATGTGAAATAAATCATGAATTCTATATAAAAATAAGAAAGGGGACAATAAAGTAAATTTTAAAGTAAAATTTAAAGTTAACCTACCACAAGCTTATTGTATTCTCAGTTACCAGCTTTTTCTGTATATTTTACACATTTGGCATTCAGATGTGTTGCTACTGGTGATGGCTTTTTTGTTAGCTCATTTCTCAGGGTACATTGCATGTATCAGACAAAAATGATCAGTAACACAATGGATGTAGCTCATATTTTATAAGTCCCATCTTTAAATTTTAAACTTTCTTATTTCTGTTTTATATATTAGATGAGGTCTCACCATAATATAACCCTGGCTGGTCTCCAGCTGGGAATCTTGCCTCAGCCTCCTGTGTGCCGAGATCATGCCTGTTTAATTTACAACTAAAAATAAAAATTATGTCTGGGTGTGTATATGAGGTGCGGGTATGTGTGCAAGGGTACTCGCGTGGAGGCCAGTTTTGTGGAGGTGGTTTTCTGTTTACAATAGGGACCAGCCTCAGGTTGTCAGGTCTATACTGCAAGCACCTTTACCCTCTAAACCTGTCCCAATTTTCAAAATCTTAAAACAAATTTCTAGTGGTGCATTTTTGTAATCCCCGCACTCAGGAAGCAGAGGTCATTGTCAGTCAGCTTAGAACACAGGATAAACAAGCGCATAGACCTTGATTTTAGTAATGACTTGTTGGTACGACACCAGAAGAACAGACAACAAAGGCTAGATGGGAATTCATCAAACTGCAAACCTGCAGTGCACAGGAAACTGCCAAAGTGAAAACATACCTGTGCCACCGGAAGCTATCTACAGGCATCCCCTTCTTCCTGTCTGGTCAAGGTTAGCATCTAAAGTATACATTGGAAATTTTTTTGCTTTCTCTTTCTTTTGATACAGTGTCTTGCTTTGTAGCTCAGTCTGGTCTTGAACTCACTCTGTAGCCTAGGAGTGCTAAGATTGTGGGCGTGTGCTACCATACCCAGCACGGGATTCTTATAGCCAAGAAAAAAGAGAAAGGGAAAGGAGGAGGGGAGAGGAGGGGGGCAGGAAGGCAAGAAGGAAGAACAAAGGATCTGAATAGACATTTCTCCAAAGAAGACATGCATAGGAATGTTTAGCTTTTACTAATCTTCTGTCAAATGCAAATCAAAACCTTAAGATTCCCCTCACATCTGTTAGAGTGGCTGCTTAGAGAGCAGGGTGTGGAGAAGGGAGAATCTTTGTACACTGGCAACAATGTAAATTAATATAGCCATTGTGGGAAATAGTATGGAAGTTCTAAAAATTGAAAATAGACGTGCCATTTGCTCCAGCAAGCACACTGATGGGTGGATATCCAACAGAAGTAAAAATCATCGTCCCAAAGAGATACCTGCACACTCGTGGTCATCACAGTGCCACCCACAATGTCAAGGACGACCACATAATTCCTGTCAATGAATAAATAGATACAGAAAGTAGGAAGAGAAGGATAGAGCGGGGGGTGGGGGGGAGGTGGGGGGTTGGGGGGGAGACAAGCTAAATGTCTAACAGCCGGTAAATGGATACATGTAGGAAGTGTGTGCGTGTAACAGAATAGCATTCGACCTTCAGAAAGAAAGAAATCTTACCACTTTCAAGAACGTATGTAGATGTAGAAGATACTATAACAAGTTAAGTAAACCGGACACAAAAAGACAAATACTTCAAGATCCCCCTTTAATAATCTAAAAAGGGCCAGGTAGTAAGATAGAGGTGAGGAAGGACCTGGGGGGAGGGGCATGGGAGTGCTGTCATCAGTCAGAGGCACAAAGTTTGTAGTTCTGACTCAGTGTTGCTGTACAGCAGAGTCTATAGTTAACAATCTCGTAGCATATAATTGACATCAGTTAAAAGGGTAGATCGTAAGTACTCTTACCACAAAAGAAAAAAAAAGTAAACCATGTCTTTTTAAATAAATAAAGAGAATAGGGGAATCTTTTGAAGATCTTGGTATTTGTTTCTACTGGCTTTCTTTCCAAGCTTGAAAATACACATGCAAGCCTCAAATGTAAAGAAAATATATTTGATTATTTGATTGTACGATGTGTTACTTGATTGGTTTGAGCCGTTAACATGCTCCTCGCTGTCATTTGGCATTTGTTGAGTTCACCAATTGATGGTGAGACTAGATTTGAGGTTGTCCTCCCCTTCCCACAGCTAACAAGCCTTTAATCAAGGCACAGAGGAGCTCTAAGTAAACCTTGCTTTTGAATCTGCGTATCAGGAGGGGGCTGGGTGCAGGAGCTAGAGGATGTCATGGCACAGTGATTAATGGTCCCTAGGAACTGAAAAGGAGAGTAATATACACAGCATTTCTACCCCCTGGAGTAGGAATGCAAACACCATTGTGCAAAGCTGTGCATTGTCACTGACTTCCTGGTAGCTGGAGAATCTCATGCACTCTTCTACCACAAATAAAACTGTCAGAGAAGTGACAGAGCTCACAAGGTTGACCTTCCTACTTAAAAAGAATAGCTCAAACACAGTGAGCCAGAAAATTAATTTTGTAGCCGATTGAGAACTGAATTGTTTAATAAGAAATGAGAAAATTGGAACTTTTCTTGAAAAGCCTCAAACACCCAAATATCTGTTGATTCCAGCTCTACATTTGGTTTTCTTAAATGTGCCGAATTCCTGGAAACCTCTGCTTAGAGCCATCTAAAGGAAAAGCATCTCTTTGTAATGGAGTGGCATCTATTTGGCCTGGTCTGTAATCGATTTAGAGGACTACACTGCTGATGGTCTCCAGAGATGGTTGTCTTGTGTGTAGGGAGAACCCTAGCATTTCAGAATGGCTTGTACCGTTTCAGAAAGTAGTTCTTAGGTAAAGCTCTCTCTCTCTCTTCTCCCCAGTGACTCTGTGGTTTTTAATAATAACCCGTTTCCAAATGCTAAGTGAGAAGCAAGCCATTTTAAATTATAAGTAAGGAACTGTGGAAGCCTGCAAAAAAAAAAAAAAAAAATCTAAAGTTTGTGTGAAAAGTGGTGGTTTAACTGCCTTTGGGTGTCACAAACGACAGGAGAGTGTGTGACAGTAACAGTAGCTTCACTGAGGACAGCAGTAACGTACACTTTAGCAGAAAACCGTCTATTCACAAAAATTGTTGGATTGTTTGTTTGCCTATACTTCATATTATTTTTATTCCCACTCATTTTCTGCATTGTCTGATTTGTATTGAATTTTTTAAAAAATTATTTTCCATAATATAAAAAGAGTGAAATATTGATTCATGGAAATAAAGCCATACTTCAAGTAAAAAGAAAGAAAAACCTTGGGATTCTTTTTCTATTTGTCTTGTTTTTTAGAGTGTCACTATAAATTACATCTTAAATCGTTGTGATCTAAATTAAGACAGCATCAGATGGATTAAGCCCTGACTTTGGTTTCCAAGTGGTTACACTTTTCAACTGTATTTGCAAGAGTTATTTTTAGTCAGGCTGTGGTTATTTTTAGACTCGCTTCTGTGTCACTAGGAAATGTGATGCCTGTCTTTCCATTGTTGTTTATCCGGAAGTCCTGGGGTACAGGCTGTTGAGATCAACTCACACTGGAATGCTGCCTCTTCTGGCAGATAAAAATATAAAATATACATGGAGGAAAATATGTATATTGACAATATGCCAATTTGTACTAAATCTCTATTATTATTTTAACCTCTTCTGTACTGAGCAGTAGACCAAGGTTTTTAGAGAATGCCAGAAATACAAGGTTGGGGTTCCCCCTGCTGGCATGCATCCTGGACTCCTGAACAGACCTTGGAAAAGCAGAAAGGCCTGGGAGAGAGATTAGAAACAGCAGTGCTGGCTTCTTTCAAGAGACCTGATGACAGAGAGGGGAAACAGGGCACCACTTCTTTCCCCCTGAAAATGTCATATTAAAAAAATTGGTTGATTTAAACATTGTATTTTATACATTAGAGAAAACAAATCTTAACACTACAGTACTATACTACAGTACAATACTACGTTGCTTTTGAATGCTGCTGCCTCTGTGATAAGCTGCTTATACACACTGCTTCTCAAGTGCTTTATGTTGTAACCTAAGGAATAATAAACCAGCGGATCCACAAAAGGAGTTCATTCCCCCGAAGAAAGTGCAGAGCGGGCATTGTCACAGTAAATTAAAGCGCGCGCATTACAGCCGACAGATTCTTGTTTTAGCATTTCAGAGGGTGACGTGGCATCCTGTGATTGTGTCTGCCCATTTACCATTGCTTCTTTTTAACTTGCCATGTGCATGTTTGAGACAGTTCTTTATTTTCCTTTGTAAATGCCAAGTAATATTAATGGCTCATTTTGAAAAAGAAAAATTTTAATTGACTCCTAAAAGTCACCTCTGAACTTTGTATTATGTTTGCATTTTAAAAGCCTGTTCAATCAAATTAAAATATTGTATTTTCAAATTGCCTTTCAGTAATGCCGTCAACCTTTTAAGCAATGTTCCAGTCTCTTGTTTGGATGTTCTCATTTGTCCATTAACCCATGAAGAAACAGCCCAAGAGGCGGCGACTCTGGATGAACCACCCAGTGATAAAACAGCCGAGGAAGACCCAGCTTTGAAGAGCAGTACCATGGTATACAATGGCATGAATATGGAGGCTATTCAGGTCTTGCTCAGTTTTATGGAGAAGAGAATTGACAAGGTAAGGCTGCTAGAGTGGAGGCCTTGCGTAGGTGCATCTAAAGACCGGGTGTGCCGGCAGAGAGGCAGGTCACACGGCATGGGCTCCCATGGAAGCTCGTTGTGTATACTTGGCATGCTAGGTAGTTTTACTTTAAAAGTATTTTATCATAATAATGATGAATGAGCAGAAACCAAGTGAGTTTATTTAATGTTGAAAATTGCATTTTTACAACACCAAATTTATAACTCGTGTCTGAAAGTAAAGGAAGGAGTATTAACTGCTTTGCATAGCTACTTTGTAAATGTTAAAGTAAAAACTAACCTACTCTAAAATAGCATCTTCAAAAGTGTTTCCCCTTCAGTTTTCTCTAGTCCATCACTCAGTTTCTCTGGCAGATGTGTTGAAAGGCAGCAGTATAGCACAGATGGATCTGAAAAGCTGTTGCTTCATTGAAGCACATTAGCTGCGCTGGTGTAAACCCAAGAAAACATAGGGGGAAAAAAACCAGAAAAGACAAATCTAGATAGTAAAATAAAGATAGTTTATGGAAATATTATTTAAAGTAAAGCCTTGGTATCATAAGCTGTATCCTCCCATTGCTCCTCTTCCCTCCCCTCAAAAAAAAAAAAAAAAAAAAAAAAAAGTCTTCGTATTCTCAGGTTACGTGGAGGAGAGCCACACCCTTAGGAACTGAACTAATATGGCATGCATGGTTTTCTTTATAGGGAAGCAGCTATAGAGAGGGTCTAACTCCAGTTCTCAGCTTATTAACAGAATGTTCCCGAGCCCATCGGAACATCCGAAAATTTCTCAAAGATCAGGTAATTGCTTCCATCTTAAAGTTAAAACTTTGTGTATATGTTGTTAACATAGAACTAATAAATTCTCGTGATAGTTCTCTTTCAGAAAGTCAGAAACCTCCCAGACAAAGATAAATGATCTTGTGTACGTTGTTACTCATTCATGTACCTAGTAAATGTTTCCTGAGGTCTGTCACGTGCTGTTCGTTAAACACTGCTCTGAGTACTCAGCCCTGTGAGGGTTTCACTCTTACAGGCTGTACCTTATAGGAGATTTTTTTAAAAAGCTGTGTAAGAGTAGGGCGTGATGAGTGTCCTATAGTCGGGGAAAGCAGGGATGGGAAGGAGAACGTCCTTAAAGAGGTGAGAGCGAGCAGAAAGTTGCATAAGAAACAGTGTCTCTGAGAATGCTGAGAAGACTCTATCAGAGAGAAAGCCTTTAGGGTGCTCAGATGTGAAGCTTTGGGGTGCTTAAGAGGAAGGAGGCAAGGCACCCAGTGTGACTGGACAGAAGACTGAAGGGAGAGACTGTCAGTGCAGTGAGAGAGTACACAGGGCCGATGATGAGGTTGGAGAGCACTTTGGATTCTCTCTTAATAAGATGAGAGAACACTGGAATGTTTTCAGGGGGATTGAGAGGACCCCATCTGTGTTGAAAAACACTTCAAGTGCTGTGGGTAAGAGAGCAGAGTGGAGCCTGCGTGGATGGCTGCCATAGTACTTAGTGAGAGTGTCCTAAAAATGACCGAAGGGGGTAGATGGTGGTACAGTAGTGGCCAGAGTTCCTTCGTGGAGCTCCGTCTTGACAGTGCAGCTCACACAGTGCACTGATAGATTGGGCCATACACTGAGAAGAAGTGATAAGCTTTGAGCCTTTTAGATTCTGTCTTAAACTCAAGACGTTGACAGTAGTGGACTCCCTAAGATTTCAGTTTCAAACACCTTCTTTCAGTGCCCCTTAGTGCTTTCTTCCAGCCTGTCTCACCCCATAAATACTGTGCCTTTCTTGTCGCTCCTCTGCACCCTCAGCTCTCTCTAGCTGAGGCACACTCTTCCACACTTCATGACTGTAGTCACTGCTTTCCAGACAGCTTGAACTGCGCTCTACCTCCGCCTGCCCATTTTGAAAACAAAACAAAACAAACCAACAAAACGGTTTAGTCAGCCTTCTACCTACTGTTGGCTGCTACTGAGCACTTGGACTGACCAGTGTCCCTTAAATTTAAGACCACCAACATCAAGTGGCTTCCCAGCACACTCCAATACATTTTAGGCTCGTTTTTCTTCAAACAGAATCCCACGTAGCCCAACACTGTCCTCAGACTCACTATACAGCTGAGGAGGGCCTCCAGCTGCTGATCCTCATGCCACTGCCTCAGAGTGCTAAGGTTATGTGTGTGCACTACTGCACCCGAGTGTATGCAGTGCTGGAGCTCCATCCCAGGACCACGCATGCTAGGCGAGCCCTCTGCGGACAGAGGAGGTACATGCACTGCATGCGGGTTTCCACCTCCTTGAAACCCTTGCTTCCTTTGGCTCTTGGGACACAGTAGAGACCTTTGCTAGCCAGCTTCCCAGTCCTAAATGTTTGCATGCCTAAGCCAATGCATCTTGTGCCTTCCTCTCCTCCCTTGCTGCTCACACTCCAGGGTAGTGATTTCAAACATATCTATATGCTGATGGTTCTTAGGTGTGTACGCTGAAATTCAAATCTGAGCTGTCCTCAGATCCTTGGCGTTCATGATGAAGCGCTCATGTTGACTCTGGCTATGTCGTGGTTTTCCTCTAGTGCAACCCAAATTGACCCCATAACCTCCCACCTCCTTTCCTGGTGCTTCCTCTTCTTTTCCCACGCCATTACTAGCACCATACTTTATTTCACTGGCCATTTATAAATTAATCCGGGCCATTTGGTCAATGGTGAAAGTTAAGTAGGCACCTTACTGTGTATCAAGCACATGAATAATGCCGATAAAAGGCACCAGAAAGCAGGAACTTGTTACTTTAACACAGATACCTTAAAAACATGGTCCCTGTTTCAGCAAGATAAACTAGCCAGCTCAGCGTGTTTATAAGTTTGATTCATTTAAGGCATTCTACCTTTACTAGAAGAACTTGATAAAGAATAACGAATGAAAAGATTTAATGGGGCTGGAAAGATGGCTCAGGTTAAGGGCACTAGTTGCTCTTCCAGGTGACCTAGGTTCGATTATCAGCACACATCTGTCTATAATTCCAGTGCCCTTTTCTGCTTCCACAGGCATTGCATGCACACCTTTTTTTCTTTTTGTATCTCGCCTGGCTTGCATGTACATCTTGCATAGACAGACATGTAGGTAAAGCACTCATACACATAAAATAAAAAGAAATACTTCTTCTTAAAAGAAAATATTTCATTTTCTTTGTTTTTATGTGTTAAAGGAAGATGAAGCTTCAAGTAAAATGTGTATGTTTACTTTTTCTAATAAGGAAAGCTAAAGAACCCTACTTGTTAGCCACATACTGTGTAGATGCATGGCAGGACAGGTAAACGCATAACTAAATTTATAAGGTTTATTAGTCTTTGTTTTGTCACTGTAATGAAATCCTTGGGCAGGACATTCTGAAGAATACTGTGGGGTGGGGCTGGGGGTCTCACCATTCTGGAGGCCCAAGGTCGAGAGATCAAATCCAGTGATAGCCCTCTTACTGCCATCCCAAGGGCATGCAGAGCTTCACATGGCACATTAGTTACACTGCTTGTTGCTGGGACGAAATCCCTGACAGAAGCAACTCAAAGGAGGAAGAACTTAGCCTGGCTCATGGTTTAAGGACATGGTCCACCATAGTAGGGAAGGCATGGTAGCAACAGCAGCTTCAAGTTGTCACATAAGGCATATAAACTGATGGTTCATATTTCATCGAAGCATTCCTTCAAAGGTACAGAGTGGTGGCACCCTGTCTGAAAACAGTAAGAGGTGGCTGGGGTGGTGGCCCAATGGGTAAGAACGCTTGCTATATAATCACGAAGACCTGAGTTCAAATCCTCATTACCCTCATAAAGAAGTTAGGGATGGGCATGCGTGCCTGTAACTTCAAGCTATAGGTGCTTAAGACAGGAAGAATGGTGAGGATTAGTGGCCTAGCTGTAGGTACACTGAGAGACCCTGTCTCAAGGGAATAAGACACAAGAACGATAAGCAGATGCGCAGTGCCCTCTGGCACCCATGTATATGCCTGCATGCAGGTGCATGCACAGCAACAGCAAAGAGTACAAGGTTTCACAGAGGCAGGGCAAGTTTCTTCATCTTTAAATATATATATATATATAAAAAGACTATTTCTTCCAGTATACAGCGATGGCACAGCCACTAGGTATATATTTCCATTCCAAAAGAGAAGCAGAAGTTGGGGAAGGGGCTCAAAGGTCCAGGGATGGGCAGTGGGAGTGGGACCTCTAAAAGTTTGGCGTCTAGGGCTGGGCGTGGTGGTGCACACCTTTAATCCCAGCACTCGGGAGGCAGAGGCAGGTGGATCGCTGTGAGTTCGAGGCCAGCCTGATCTACAAAGTGAGTCCAGGACAGGCAAGGGTGCACAGAGAAACCCTGTCTCGAAAAACAAAAAAACAAAAAAACAAACAAACAAAAAAAAGTTTGGCATCTTAAGCACTCTATAGTCTCCTACAGGTTTGCTGTACGTTGCCCAGATGGCGGCTTGCCACTGTCCGTGGCTTTTCTGAGCTGGCATGTTGCTGCTCAGCCCTTGTTCCTTGGGTCCCTTGGGCACCACTCCAGCATCTCCCCTGTGTGCCATCCCTCCAGACACTCGTGGCAGAGGCTCTGAGCCCGCTGCACATTTCTGCTTGGCCTTCTTTGAAGTCTTGGTTGTCGCCATCAAGACCTCATGAGCCTTTCACTCTGCACACCTGCAGAACCAGCGCCGTGCCTGCTTGAGCCACTGCCACTGGTTGAACACAGGGAAACAAATCCTGAGGTGGTCTTGGATAGTAAGCCAGTAGAGAGTGCCCTGGACTCAGTCCCTGAGACAGTGCTATCCTGAAAGGTCCCTTGGCCTGTCCTGAGGGGTGGAGGGTGGCCTAGAAGATTGAGGAGATGGCCTCGAGGCTTTTATGTAACCCTCACAATTAGCATTCTTGCCGGTCTGTAGCAGTCTCTCTGAGTACCTTCTTTAGCCTTAGTCCCTTTTCCTGTTCCTTCCTCGGGTAAGCTGCAAGTTTTATGAGTCTTCCGTTTCCTTTTGCTTCCAACACTTACTATAAATCTAACAGTAGCCAGTAACACTAACATCATAACCCAAATGGTTTATTGTTTTGAAATTTTCTCTAGCCAAATAAACTAGTCCAGCATTCCTAATTTCAGCCTCTGCAGTCTTAGGACATGGAGCCAGTGTGGTCAGATTCTTTATGACTGTGTAATAGTGATTGCCTTTTTTTTCCATGTTCCCATCAGAGTCTCATTCCTATCCAAAATTTGCTTCCTAGTTTCCTTCTTTTCTGAGCCCTTACCAAAATTCCAACTATACTGTTCACAGCACTCAAGACTTTGTAGCCTGTTCCTCCAAATAGTCCTAACCTCTTCTAGTCACCCAGTTCCAAAGCTGCCTCCCCATTTTCAGGTATAGTTATAGTAACAACCCTACTCTGGTACCAATTTCCTATGTCAATCTGCTCATCACTAGTATAATGAAATACCTGGGGCAGCCTAACTTAATAAAGCAAATAGATTTTCTTTAGCCCTGGAGATTTTAGAGTAAGGCACTGGCATTGGCTTTGCTCTGATGAGGACTGCATGGCATGTGACAGAAACACATATGCAGGAGCAAAGGGTCACGTCTCATAGCAGAAAGCCAGTGTGAGCTCACCCTAGGCATATTTGCCCCAACATGCCCCCAACCCCTGTTCTTCAACTGCTTCCCGACTCCCAGGGCTAATTCTAACTCAAAGACATGACTTCCTCTCTTCCTCTATCTCCCTCCTATGAGCTGCCAAAATATACAGCTTTCCTGTCCTTTTGTTTTTCTTTCAAACTCTTAATAAAATGGCCCTTGGACCTCAAAGAAAGGGAAGGAAGGGTGGAGGGAGAAGAAGGAACAAGAAGGAAACAAACTTCTGTGCATAGTACTCAAGAAAGGCAGACTTGACATAGTATGTGGTCCAGGGTGTGGCTCCTTGGTGGAACATGTGCATGCCATTCAGAAGGCCGTAAACTCAGTCTCTAGCACCAACGGGCACATAACAGATCATTAGCTTTGATAATACTATAGCTGAAGTTATGCCTAGCTACTTACTGTACGTAGTAGCAACCACCTTATTAAATCCAACTCGTGCATACACAAAGGAAATTGGCCTTGAGTGCTCTTGTGTTTGAGCAATTACAAATGAAAACCGTGGAAATTTACTGACCCAGGTTGTATTGATCTAGAGACTTAAAGAAAAGATACTGTGTTTGAAAGAGAAACTGGATACAACTTATCAAAAAATTGTTGGGGTATATAATGTAAGAAGAGATATATGTGTCATTTAGGAGTGACGCACAACAATAAAGTATTAAATCTTTAAGAGACCCCAAAAAGTAGCTGACAAATTTTTACATGCTAACCTTTGTCTTTAGTTGTACACACTGAATATTATTAAGGTAGATGCATTCTGTAGAAACCACCTGCCGAATGTCTCAGCCTTCTAGAAATGGGAATTACGCCTGGTAGAACTGACTCAGTCAAATAAGAACGTGTTCTGCAATGACATTATTATGCCTTCCATTCTGCTCCACCCTCCTAGAGATATTTACATATGGGCCTTATAGACATTTGGACAGATTCCTTGTCCGGCATTTTTGTCTCCATGTTTTAATTTATAAGCTATATTTCCAGTCCCTGTATTTCCTTGTATACTCACTGTGGAAAAAGAGAGATGGAAGGGGGAAAGTTAGTTAACTGTGTCAAATAAATGCTGCCTGTCTACAGTCTGTACAGGTGCACAGTAAATTGTTCTTCAGCTGTGCAGTGTGCCTCGTTTCCTGGCTCAAGGCCTGTTACATAGAAGGCCCTTGCTGTGGTTTGGGTGTAGTTTCTCCTCTTAAGAACATGTGTTAGAGACTTCATGTCCCCAGAGTGACCATGGTGGGCGGTGATGTGGAACTTTTAAGAAGAGTGGCCTCATAGGAAGTCCACAGGGGGCACTGCCTCAGCCAGATCAGGGTAGTTCCTGTGAGGCCCTTCAGCTCACTGGAGCTGGCCTGACCCTTGAATCACTCTCTGGCTTTCTGCTTATGTATGTGATTCCTTTCTTCCTACAAACACCCACGCCTCCATTAGGCCCTCAAGAGCAATAGAACCAGGGGATAGGATCACCTGATCTTGGGCTTTAAATCTCCAGAACTGTAAACTACATAAAACTCTTCTTCTTCATAAAATTAGCATACCTTGAATATTTTCTTATGGTAACAGAAAATGGATCCATATGCCATCTATTGAAAATCACTTGGATTTATTCATTTCCCTCTAAATCAACAAATATTTATTGGATATCTATAATATTCCAGGGACCAGGAAAAAGACTAATAAAGAAAGGGGGAAAACTGTCCCTATGGAACTTTTTTTAATTAGGATAAGCATTAGGGTTAGCAGAGATGATCAGAAAGCAGGACACATCCCAGAGCATGGATGTGTGCTTTCTAAGAGTCACAGAGTGCACTTTAGTGGAAAGAGGCACACAATAAATACTATGCCAGGTGCTTGGAGTATGAGGAGAATTGTAGAAGACTAATAATGGGAGATGGGGAAGGAAGCATAAAGAGTTAGTGAGGGCGAGGTCAGGGAATATTTCCTCTAAGTGCCAATTGCACAGAGAACCACAGGGAGAGATAAAGGCGATGGAGGCGGGGAGGGGGGGTCCTGTTGTTATAGCTAGCAGAGAGAAAAATACCTGGTGAAGAAAGGTCATCTCTTCCTCCAAATGCTTGAATCTAGAAATGTTTTAGATTTATAATATTTTAGATTTGGGGGTATCTGCATAAGATATCTTGTAGTGGGACACCAAGTATAAATATGAAAATTTCCATGCTTTGTATGATACCTGATACTCAGAGATTTAAGATAAATTATACATTTTTAGCATACCTTCACTTAACCTATTTCATGAAATTCATTTCCCTTGCCATGTACAATTCCTATTTGTGACATCATGTCACCACTCAAAGGTTCCAGATTTTGGAGTTAGGAATATTCAACCTGAAATAGCCATTTTAATTATAAAATTAAACAACTAAAAAACATAAATACAGATTTTTTTAAAAAATTAAATCTTGCATATGTTGCTAGAATTGAAAGAATTAGGAAGTCAGTATGGTCAGGCACTGTGGCTCACACCTGTAATTCCAGCACTCAGGAAGGCAGAGGCAGATGGATCTCTGTGAGTTCGAGGCCAGCCTAGTTTACAAAGTGAGTCTAGGACAGCCAAGGCTATACAGAGCAACCCTGTCTCAAAAAACACCAAAAACCAAAAACCAAACCAAGTCGTCATGGCTTGGGCTCTGAGGAAGTATGGGAAAGAATGGGAAACCATGGGTGTTGGTGCGTGTGGGGAGGGGTGTGTGTGTGTGTGTGTGTGTGTGTGTGTGTGTGTGTGTGTGTGTGTGTGTGTGCATGCACACGTCTGTACAGGGCAGAAGACAGGACAACCTCAGGGGTTGATTCTTAGACACCATCTACACACTCTCTCCCCCCTTACCCCTCCCTCCCTGTCCCGAAACTGGCCAGCTAGGCTGGGCTGGCAGGCAGCAAGCTCTAGGAATCCTCCTGTCTGCACTTGCCCCCATGCTAGGACTGCAAGCCCACGCCTGGTTGTTTTCTGAGTACTGAGCTCAAGTCCTCACGCTTACACAGAAATTGCCTTACTGGCTTTACTCCTCCCTTTTTGTTTCTGGAGTCAGTCTTGCTCTGAGGGGCTAAAGCAGACTTTGAGGTCTTCTCCTCTCTCACCCTTCCATGCACGTGGATCCTAAGCCTGTGTGCTGTCATAGCCAGCAAGAAAGAAGAACGTGACAGACTTTTAAACTCATTTTTGCTGGACACCAGCAACACTGCAGGTGCTGAGATAGCCAGATGACATGGAAGACATGTTTCTGTCCAGACAGAACCTTAGTGCACACATGTGATTATGTGAGGTCTGGTTATTGTTGGCAATGCTGAGGGCTTATTTCATTTTATTTAGAAGTAACAGTTATTTGTATTTGTAACTCTTATTCAAAACTAAGTGTAGCTTTTCTTAAGACTGACCAGTTGCATGGTGCCGTTCTCATGGACGCTAGGACCCTTGATTAATGATTCTTTTTTCATTTATGCAATCAGGTTTTACCACCATTGAGGGATGTGACAAACCGACCGGAAGTTGGCTCAACCGTGAGAAATAAGCTGGTGCGCCTCATGACGCATGTTGACCTTGGAGTCAAGCAGATCGCTGCTGAGTTCCTTTTTGTCCTTTGCAAAGAGAGAGGTAGGTTAAACTCTGTTTGCCTTATGCTTTTTATCATATGGAGGAAATTTGAAAAAATTCCTGTTGGGTATAGTATTTAATTCCAATCTTTGCAGAGCTGTCTACTTACCTGTTGTTAAGAGTGGCTGTGCAGATGACAGGGAGTAATAATCTTACAGCCTTGCTGTATGCTCCCGAATTCCTTAGGCCATGCAGAAAACACACTTTCCAAACACACAGGCAGTTAAACTTTGTCCTGTATGTGTTTAACCCAGACCTCAAAGCATCTCAGGCTTGGGAACCATTGTATCCCAGCAACTACATGGTGGCCCACAGCCATCTGTAATGAGATCTGGTGTCATCTTCTGGTGTGCAGGTGTGCATGTAGGCAGAACACTGTATACATAATAAATAAATCTTTTAAAGAAGAAGAAGAAGAAAAAGAAGAAGACGACGATGACAATGACTGCCCAGTAGATCAGACACTGCTGTTTTAGTGACCAGGTGCAATTCTCCTAAATTGCAGTGAATGTTTGATTTCCTCACTGAGTCCTTCAGGCTGTAGTCACAGAATGTTACCTGTTTAATATACTGGATAAAAGTCCAAAAGTCTAATAAGACCTGGCCTGTACCCTTGAGATAACAGTGATAATATCATTTCTTCTTGTTTATTAATATCTTTGTACAAAAACCACTGATTTTTATCTCACTTTTTTTTTTTTTGAAGAATCTTAGTTTTGAGAGATAATTCAGAGATGAAAACACTTCCCTCAAAATATTTATTTATTTTTCACTTTTGGGAATTGAACTAAGGGTCTTATACATGCTGGTCAATTGTCTTCAAAAATCCTAAATCTTCTCTTTTCTTAAACCGCATACCTGACTTTCTAGTTCAGCCACTTAAGTTCCTGTAAAGATGGTACATTATTAGCAATATAATTGAAGTGTTATTATAGTGTTGATAACGGCTTTCAGACGTGACAGTTGTCATGTGCTTGACATCCTGTGCTTAAACCCACTCAGTTCCCGCAAGGGCCCTGGGAAGGTGATACACTTCACTTTCATCTTCTTGAACTTGTAACTTGTGTGATCTGAGAAAAGACTGATCTTAGCGCTGCGTCTTGTCGTCAGGTGCTTATCATAGCTCCTTACGTGCGCTGCCAAAATAGTGGCTGATTGAGTCTGTTTTTCTTAGATGAAAAATGAGCTATATGGAGACTGGAGAGATGGGTTAGTCAGTGCTTACAGAATAATCTGAATTGGAAGGAAGGAAGGAAGGAAGGAAGGAAGGAAGGGCCTCAGTTATTGGTCCCACCTTCTGCCCTGTTGTAAGAGTCTCTAGTGTGTAAAGTGACAGATGGAAACTGACCCTTTGCAACAGTGTGCTGCTTGGAGAACAGAAGGCTTCAGGGGTTGGAGAGGAGCCACAGCTGTTGAGCCGCAACCCAGTGCTGCTTAAGGAACTGTCAGTTCCCCTCCCTTCACTCCTCCCTGCTCCTTATCTTCTCTCCGCTCCCCCAGATCCACCCCCCTCCGTCTCCCATCAGAAAAGAACAGGCCACCAAGAGACAGCAATCAGATGTGACAAAACAAAACGTAGTAAGACAAGGCAGAAGCCCTCGTATCGAGAGTGGACAAGGCAACCCCACAGTAGGAAGGAAAGAGTCGGAGACACACCCATTCCCACAAAACCACCAAGCTAACAGCTGCAACATCTATGCAGAGAGCCTTGTGCAGACTCCTGCAGGACCCATGCTTCAGTCTCTGTGAGCCGATCTGAGCCCCGCTTAGTGATTCTGTGGGCCATGTTCTCCGGCTGCCCTCCATCCCCTCTGGCTCCTACAATCTCTCCATCCCTCTTTCCTCTGAGGGGAGGGACCCAGTGAAGCCCTCTCTCTGCGCAGGCTCCCATCTGCTGTGGGAGCACCACCATTGCCCTGGTATATTTTGCAGGCAGGACAGAGTGCTGGTCAACATGGTTGGGTAGGTGTCCGGGTTTCTCTTTCAGGAGCCTGCGGAGAACCTTCCTGCACCAAAGAGACTAGAATGTAGGGGTGAAGGGCCCACGCGGGCACCAGTTTGACCTCTGCGTGTTTAATGAGCTGTGCAGATGTTTGTTTTCTTGGCTTTCTTTAAGGTATTTATTCATTTCCTCCAGTTTGTGTTTTCCTGGCTTTCTTTAAGGGATTTATTCGTTTCCTCCAATTGTTTGCTTGTATTTTCCTGGATTTCTATAAGGGATTTATTAATTTCCTCCTTAAGGACTTCTGTCATCTTCATATAGTTGGTCTTAAGGTCTTTTTCTTGTGCTTTGGCTCTATTGAATAATCAGGATGTCTGTGGTAGATTGCTTGGCTCTAGTGGAGACGTACTGCCTTGGCTGTTACTCTGTTCTTATGCTGCCATCTGGGTTTGGGGCAATTATAGGTCTAGGTACTGATTTCTGGCTTCGTCTTTGTTGGGTATCTACCTGTTCCTGGTTTCTGTTTCCTCTCTGGATTTTCAGAGTGTGGTGCTGTTGCTCCCTGTTTTACTGGCCTGCTCAGCTGGTGTGCTCACAGAGAATATGCCTGCTGGTGTTGGAGGCTGGGACACAGCAACAAATGGGGGAGGGTCGGGAGGGGAAGGCACAGCTGGTGATGTATTGCAGTTCTGCAGGCAGCCCACCTGGTCTTCAGGCAGCTGTGACCTGCAGTTGAGCATGGGGCATCTGTTTGAGTTGGGGGTTGGCATATAGCAAAGAGTTGGGAGAGGGAGGTTAGCAGGTGACGGTCTGTGGGATCCACTGGAGATGGGGCGTGGGGCAGGGGGTCAGGGAGGCTGCAGCTGGTGTTCTGGTGCAGTGCTAGGGATACACCTGAAGGATTGGGGTAACAGAGAGAGAGCAGAGAAGGTCTGTGGGCAGATCAAATAACATTCTTTTCTTTTCTTTTCCTTTTTCCAAGATGGGGTTTCTCTGTGTAGCCTTGGCTGTCC
This sequence comes from Acomys russatus, assembly GCF_903995435.1. Lineage (NCBI taxonomy): Eukaryota > Metazoa > Chordata > Mammalia > Rodentia > Muridae > Acomys > Acomys russatus. The sequence continues at coordinate 7,861,584 of NC_067167.1, read as the reverse complement.
TGCGCTCACTTTGTAGACCAGGCTGGCCTCAAACTCACAGAGATCTGCCTGCCTCTGCCTCCCCGAGGGCTGGGATTACAGGCCAGATAATGTTCAAACAGTCACAGTAGCTGAACGTTCTCTTAAAGACAGACAGAGCTGAGGGGAAGGTGCTGTGGTCAGTGCTCAAACCACAGAGTAATCAACACTCAGAAGCAAGACACGGAGGATGAAGTCTTAGAGCGACTAGGCCTGGCGGGAGCACCCAGGTGTCGTAAGTACTCACTTGTGTGAGGCCAGCCCGCTTCTCCAGCCAGCCGGAGCCAAGGGTGCTAACTGTGGTCATGCTACTGGCCTGGGTTGAGCTGTGACATAGCTAAGGTTTCATTATTCTCCACAAAGTTGGTGCTTTCTGGAGATCATGCTACAAGAAAAAAAGCTAAATTCAGAAAATCAAATGCTACTACCTATTTTCTTTCATATGTGAAGTCTAAATGAGAGAGAGAATATGAATCCTCGGTGTAGAAAGAGGACCATGAGATGGGGGAGAAGGCCTTGTGGTACCTGGGTAATGGAATCCACGTAACATGAAAGCAGGAGCGAAGGCCGTCAGGAAGAGAGGAAACCAGCGGGAAGTGGGCAGAGGAGATGGAGGAAGTGGGCGAGTAAAAACCAGATATAATGATATGTGCATGTGAGAAAAGCATAATGAAGCTTATCACTTTGCATGCTAACATTTTAATAAATTTTTTTCTAAAAATAATCATTTAAAAACTACTTTCTTCAGGCTCCATAAGAATAGTCTACATAGTATAACCAAAGAAAGTGATATGTGAAATAATTGACTCTCTCAGTATGTGGCAGGCACAGCAGTAGGGGCTAAATTACAGCAATAAATTCAGCCCAAACTCCCTTGGCCTGTAGCTCATACTTGGATTTCTCCTTGTGCCTCTGTCCCTGTGTCAGGGCCGTAGGCATCTCTCTAGCTTGGTGGTAAATTGCTTCTTATGTTCATGCTTTTCTTCCTGTCTTTCCAGAGGCTTTCCTCTGAGCTGTTCCCCTCTGTTCTTTGCTTTAATCTTTAAGCTGCCCTTGGTATCTTCCTTTACCTGTCAGTAGCCTTTACATCTTGGCATCCTAAAAGACTGCTTTCTTTTCCCAGTATCCCTACTGCTTGGGGAGAGCTCCCCTTGCTGCTCACTAGCCATTTCCTTTCTGGTTCCAGTAACAGTGGAACGTGCTTCCCACGGCCACGCCCTACCTACCGACAGTGCTTTCAGCAAAGGCACAGGCTGCCTAATTCTCTGAAGCTATTGGTATTTTTCATCTTTTTAAATTTTCATTTTGTATGTACTGGTGTTTTGCCTGCATGTATGACTGTGAAGGTGCCAAATCCCCTGGAATTGGAGTCACAGACAGTTGTGAGCTGCCATATGGTTGCTGGGAATTGAACCCGGGTCCTCTGGAAGAGCAGCCAGTATTCTTAACCACTGAGTTTGTGGTCAAGTGACAGACCTCACATCTGTGTAGGCTTTCAGCGCTGTGCCTGCCAGGGCCGCCTCATTAGGACACGCTGTAGGGCTGCACACTCCAGCGTCCTCACAGCATCAGCTTGCTGAGAGCCCTTTGATTCGGCAGCATCTTCAGGTGTAACACAGTCAGTCACCATGACAAAGGAAAGTACCTTCCTGTGCACCCACGTGCATCTATAGAGCAGCACCAGAAAATGCCCCTTTCCTCAGTAAGCCAGGGGGTCAGTTTCTGCTCCTCCTTTCAGTGTCCGACGGGGTGTTGTACGGTGTGTTAGGCACTGCACTAAAAAGTAGCTAAAGAATTCTCCAGTACTTCTCTGCTGCAGCTTTCTGCTCCATTTGTCTCCTTTCTTTGGTTCTTCCCAATTTTGAGTTGTTTAAAATCCCAACAAGATTTCATTTGACTTTATTTTGGAGGCATTCATGTGGCTCAAATCATCTCTGCAACCTGCTTGTCACAGAATTGGTATATTGTTCCAGTAAAAAAGCAGTAAACATTGGTGTCATTAAAGTACCAGGGGTCATGTTATTAACTTAACTTCCAGAGGGGATTTCTTTATAGAAAGAAAGCAGTTAATAGTGTTGTAGTTACTTCTCTTTAACCTCTTCGGGTCTTTTATGGCTGTTGGGGTCTTAGGCCATTTTGTGTCATTTTTTTTTTTGAAGATTATTTTATTCGTATGGATGTTTTGCATACATCCGTGTCTATGCAGCGCTGTCATGCCTGGTACCTCCGGAGGCCAGAAGAGGGAATGGACCCTTTGGAACTGGAGCTATAGACAGTTACAAACTGCCATCTGGATGCTGGGAATTGAACCCAGGGCCTCTAGAAGAGCAGCCAGTGCTCTTAACCACTGAGCCATCCCTCCAGCCCCTGTTGCATCATTCTTAAGTATAGTCAGTTAAACTATTTGTTCATATTATTTCAGTTAGGCTGTGTGTGTGTGTGTGTGTGTGTGTGTGTGTGTGTGGTTGTTCGAGACAGGGTTTCTCTATGTAGCCTTGGCTGTCCTGGACTTGCCTTGAAGAGACCAGGCTGGCCTGGAACTCACAGGGATCCACCTGCCTCTGCCTCCTGAGTGCTGGGATTAAAGGCCTGCGCCACCACTGCCCAGCTGAGGCTTTAAATTTTTTAGTTAATTTTTTTTTTATAAGTTTCAGGGTTTTTTTTCTGGAACCGCTAAACATCTTTATTTTTTTAAAACTTGTAGATCGGGTACAGCTCAGTGGTACTTTGTGAGGCCTGGGGTTCTAGGCGTTAGTGTTCTAAGGGCTTAGATTTGTGGTCCTTGATCATCAGTGGATTTGTATCTGGCCGTTAAGATCCTGTCTGGCCTCTGGGAGTATTCAGAATGCCTGTATACCCCGGGCATTTATTTTGTCCCCTTAATAACCCATCATGTTTTCTCTTACTTACTTCAATCACTGCATCTTGACGCACTGGCAACAAGAGACAGCGTATCAGATTTATTCAGAGATTCAAATTACTATCCCTCATTAAATACTTATATAGTGTCTGCCAGTACCACTGAAAAGGAGTGGAGCTACTAATAGGTTTTAAGGTTAAAATTGTCTAGTTTAAGCTGCATGAGGTAGCACCTGCCTGGGATTTCAGCATTCTGGAGACCAAGGTAGGAGGTAGGTGAGGTCCAGCCCAGCGTGGGCTACATACTGTAAATCTCACTTAATCTACTTATATTACTAACCCATGCTTCCATGATCACTAACATAACCAGTTTTTATATCCTTGAAAGGAAGAATAACTTCATTTGCCCCAGGAGTGGGTATTTTCTCTACCAAAGGAGTGTTCTCCAGTTGAAGTATTTTAAAATTTAACAACTTTATTCATGTTGTCCATGCTCTCTATAATCTCATACTCTGACTAGAAGCTCCCCTTTTCTTATCTATTTCTCTATGTTAGCCCTTTTTAAGGGCCTCAAGGGGCTGGAGAGATGGCTCAGAGGTTAAGAGCACTGACTGCTCTTCCAAAGGTCATGAGTTCAATTCCCAGCAACCACATGGTGGCTCACAACCATCTCTTCTGGCCTGCAGGCAGAATGCTATATACATAATAAATAAATAAATTTAAAAGGGCCTCAAGATAATTTTTGTTTTTTAAAATTTATACATGAATACTATATATGCATTATTTCTACCACCTCCACTCCTCCCATGCCCCCACTCCTCTCAAATTCATGACTTGTAATATAATTATATAGTTTTACACACACACACACACACACACACACACACACACACACACACACCCTGAGTCTTTCGTGTTGCTGTTATCTATGTGTGTTTAGGGCTGACCACTTGGGGTTGGATAGCCTATGGGGAGCTCATCCCTGGAGAAGGCTGACTCCTCCTCTCTCAGCAGCCATTGAGTGCCTGTAGCTCTTCATCTAAGGGTGGGACCTTGTGAAATTTCCTGTCCATGCTGGCATGCTGACTGATAGTGTCATGCAGCCCTTACTTAGGAAGCCATAGTGTTGCGGTTTGATGGGTGCAGCCTCCCCATTGTGTGTGCAAGACACTGTCCAGGAGCAGACACACTGCATCTCTGGCTCTCACAGTCTTTCCACGCAATCTTCCACAGTGCTCCCTGGGTCTTAGGTGTAGGTATTCATGTAGGTGTGCCGAATGGAACTGTGCACTCCCACTGTCACTTCCTCCCTGCGCTTTGTTCAGCTGTGGACCTCTGTAGCAGCGTCCATCTGCTTCTTTGGTGAGGGATGAGAGCTTTATTTATCTGTGGGCATCAGAATAAGTACTTAGATGGAGTTAGAAATAATACTGGATTAGGAAAATGGCAGTAGTAGATTCTCCTGTAGGGTCATGGCCTCTCCTGCTAGGGATAGTTAGCTAGCTTTACAGTACCAGGCTTGAGTTCCTTCCTATAGAGTGGGCCTTCGCGCCAATTAGACAGCTGTTGGTTAGCGTCAAGATAAATGTGCCACAGCTGCACCACGGGGAACATCTTGCCAGGCCAGTCATAGGCACTGCAGCTAGGACTGTTGCTAGCTTTTCTCCCTCGGCAGTTGTGTAGCACCTTGAGATGCTGTGAGAGTTAATCCTTAGAGAGGATTAACTTCCAGGGCATTCCAGCTTCAGTCTTGTGTCTGAAGTGTGTGGCATCCTCAGCAATAGGCTCTTCACTTCAAGTTCTGGGAAGCAACTGAGGGCAGTGGCAATGGCCTGTATTGTTTTGGGAATCCCTTTGGGCCCTCCCTGACCAACAGCTCAAAGTGAGGTTTCCTGTGCTTACAACTGGGGTTTCTGTTAGTCTATGGCACTTTGTAGGGAACATTATTACCCCACGTGGCATAACTCTATGTGAACTACACACACACACACACACACACACACACACACACACACACACACACTGTATGTGCTTCCTGTGGCTTTTTCAAACATTCTTAGTGTTACTTACCTCTCCTTCCATCTTGAGTGTGATCCTCCATCCCCAGCTGAAGTCCACGCAGACATTTTCCCCTTCCTTCTTCTCAGCACCTATTCGCCCTTCTCTGGATTTTTTCCAGCATTATTTTTTTGAGGTAAATGCTATGAGTACTGGTGCTATTTCAAATGTATGTTTCATCATGGCTTAGTACATAGAAAAATGTATGGTTTTGTTTTCTGAAGTTGACCTTAGGATATCATTTTATGAACATTCTTAAAGCCGAGTAAATGTTGGTTTTTAATCTTTTTATTATATACATAATTACGCGTCTTGAAGTTGTACCTGAAGAAAACAGAGCACTCCTATATAAAATTGCCAGTGATTATTTGCTATATCCCTTAAAAGGTTGTAAGTCTCACACACACACACACACACACACACACACACCTCTACAGTACAGAGTTCCTTTGCAAAGATTTTTGTGTCGGCTCATTTAAAGGATAGTACTCTGTCACCAGGGCAATACTTACAAAGACTTGTACCCTGTACCCAGCATCTGAGACTGTGTCTGTCTGTCTGTCTGTCTGTCTGTCTGTCTGTCTGTCCATGTCTGTGTGTCTCTATGTCTGTGTTCTAACATAACAGTTTATTTAGTATACATCAAAGAGAAAAGAATGAGGGGTTACTTTTGCCACATACCTTTCTAAAGAGCTCAATGGTTTTAGTTTGTGAGATAGGCAGTTTGTATTCTATTTCCACAGATGAGAAAACTGGGCTAGAACTACAAAATATTTTACCCAAGTTCAACCAGCTAGTAATGGTGATAGTATTGAAATCTAGCCAGTCTTACTCAGTGGGCGTCCAATGTTTATATCTTGTTAACTTTTTATGTTTGTGTGTGTAGGTGCACATGTGTGCACATATGAAGGTCCAAAGTTGACGTTGGAAGTCCTCCTCAGCTGCTATCCACGTGATTGAGGCAGGGTCTGTCGGCTGGCTCTGGAGCTTGCCAGTCCCTAGGAAATCCTGTCCGTCTTGCAAGTGCCTGCCCAGCTTTTACATGGGTCTGTGGATCTGAACTCTGGTCTCAGACCTGTGTCACAAGCACTTTATCCACCGAGCAATATTTCCAGCCTGCCCTGCCCTGCTAAGTGGCACTTTAGCCTGTCCTATTTGCTAATACCCTTTAAGTGTTATTATTTCTTATATATTTTCCTTCCTATCCTAAAAAAAATTAAGGTTGTTCATGCCACACATGAAATTCCAATCTGACTTTCATCATCTTTAGTTTAAAGAAATAAGATTAGAGAAAGCGAACGGGCAGCTCTTACCATTGGGGGCAGAAGGTCTCACATGTGCCAGAGTGTGTGCAGAAGAGGAATGTCAGAATTCCGATACCTAAAAACAGTGTCTGAGTCTTCATGGCAGGTAGGAGCGTTTGCAGGTAGTTCAGCCTCACCACTGTGTGCTTCACAGCCTCCCAAAGGGCCTGCTATGGAGGCGTCTGCACCGCCCCTGTGCTGGTAAGTGGGTGCGGACGGTGAATACCTTAGGATCCCTGTCTAAAACCCTGTTGTGTTTTTGCAGTGGATAGCCTGCTGAAATACACTGGCTATGGGAATGCTGCAGGACTGTTGGCGGCCAGGGGCCTCTTGGCTGGAGGAAGAGGAGATAATTGGTACTCAGAGGACGAGGACACGGACACTGAAGAATACAAAAATGCAAAACCAAAGTACAGTACCAAGTTTCTGTTTACTTAAGTAGCTGTGTCTTTCAGTTAGTGGTTTGCCTTCTACTTTCTTTGCTTTCGTTTTCCAGTTCTTTGTCTGGGGAGTTTGAAAGTTTTCCATCTACTGGTGTTTCTAGAGACAGTTTCAAATAGTTAGTACCGTAGAGTGTCTTCAAGTGATTGAAGAAGCAGAGTATTTCATGAACTTCATTCAACAAGTCCATTGCCCTCTTTGAAGCAGTAAAAGTGCTGGCGATTTTAGATGCTGACCATCAGCTTAAAGGAGCGTGCTACTCTTTGCCTTTCTTTCCTTCCATGAGACTTTATGACATGGAGCTAACATCAGGTGTTTAAGTTGGCTGTTTGATGTTTCAGTCATTTTCAGTACCCTTGCATAAAACCCGTTACAAGTCAAAAAGTACTGCAACAAAGCACATGACTTTAAAAGGAAAGAAGCTGGCTCCGCACCGCATTGTCATCACACGTACACGTAGGAACTTGGCTTTTAACAGGTGTCTCAGTACCCTGAAGGGACAAACCTGAAATTCTGTGTTGTCTCTGAATCAGTTTGCACAAGTTATGGGCATTCTTACTTTCCTAAAAGAACCACCACCTCTCCTCCTTGCCTTTCTCTTCCCTCTGTTCTTTTCCCATCCTTCGCATCCTCTCCAACCATCATCTTTAGTTTTCACTTTCTAGGTGTCATTTGAGCTGAGTTTGCACTGGGTCCCATCACTGGCTGCTAATAAGGCACCCTTCATTTTGGGCATTGTAGGTAGTTCTACTGGCCTTCTTTTAGAGAGTGATATAGGTCATGAAGTAGGTAACCAAGAATAGAAAATCGGAATCTGTAAGATCAAGTATAGATTGTGTTCTGTTGTCATGAAAATACTAAATTGCATAAAGTGAAAAAAAATTACCAATCTCCAATCAGGCAGGAACAACATGGCCTCTGTGTGGACAAATGGGGTTTGAGTACATAGTGTTATTCTTAGCATCCTAACACACTGCTTCACCAGGATCTTACAGAATGTTAGCCAGGAGACAAAGGCTCTAGAGAGGCAGGGAGTACCAGCAGTGGCTCTTCAGCAGTGAGATTTAAAGACTGCTGCCACCTAGAGGCTGTGGCTTGAACAGCTCCATCAAGATTTTGAAAATAAAATGGAGTTGCATGTCTTTAAGTCAATATTCTGAATTAGTCTTGCAAGCTCTTTTTTTTTTTTTTTTTTTTTCACAAACTGCATATAACACTTCATGTCTTTTCATTTGAAGCTTAAAACTATACTAGTTGCAGAGTCTCTCTTTTTGTTGTTGCTGTGTGTTTGGGGTCGGGGCTGTACTCACTGTGTTGCCCAGGCTGGTCTCAGCCTCACAGACTCAGGTGATCCTCCCTCCTTGGTTTGCCAGGAGCTGAGGCTACAAGCACACACCACTATACCCAGCTAGAGTCTCGTATTGCAAATGATGACAAAGATGACATCAGCGATGTCTCACATCCAGGGCATGTGGACACAGTCACATGCTGTAGAAAACTCCTAAGCATTCCTAGATGGTTGGTGTCTTTGCATTTCAGTATATCTGGTTGATGTTATCTAATCGCTTTTATAGTGCTCATGGCCATGTGACTAAGAAATACGGATGGTACCATAACAAGAAGGAGCTCAAAGAAAGCACAGGAGCATTGGGTCTCTCCCAGCACTGTAGGAAACTAACTTCCATTGTGTTTTAGAGGTGATAGAGGCCCCAGGAGCACACCTTTTCTTTGAATCAGGGGTGTCTGACTTCGTTACTGGCTTAGCTCTCTGCCATGGGATGAAATTGTGCTTGGGCTTTGCAGCCTTAATGAAATTTTTCTCAGCTCTTAGACTTGGCCATTTTTTTTTTAATCAGTAAATTTTTTAACTGATAAATCATAAAATCAGTAATGACTGATTTCCCATTAGTTATTACTAAATGTAAAATCATGTGTCTTTGAAATGTAGCTCATTATAAGCATAAATGCATATTTTCAAGTAGATTACACTCACACCCCCTTTAAATAGGTTAGCGTCTGTTTTTCTGTCAACATACCCCCCTCTCAAGAGGGAACCTGGTGGAATCTTTAATACTACTTTAAAACATATTCTTCAGCCGGGCACGGTGTGCATGCCTGTAATTCCAGCACCCTAAGAGACAGGGCTGGTGGATCTCTGTGAGTTCAAGGCTGGTCTATAAATGGAGTCTAGGACAGCCTAGGCTACACAGAGAAATCCTGTCTTAAAATCAAACAAATAATACATACATACATACACACATATACACACATATACACACACACACACACACACACACACACACACTTCCAAGGGTTCTTGTGGAAGTGACAGTGAATAGCATACTTTATCAACAAAGGCACCCTTGTCACTCTAGGGAGTGACCCACGGCTCTGGAGGAACTTGTTAGCAGCACTTTTTGCCAATCTGATCAAACTTAGAGTCGGCATCTGAAAGGATTGCTCGTTTTACTGTACCCTTTACCATTCAGCGTTGTCAGGGTCCTACTCCGCTTCTCTTATGATACATGTATTCACAACAGTTGCTAGTGTTGGCAGAAAAAATCATTCCTCATCCAGCTGGCCCGAGTCCCGTTGTCAGAAATGTAAGTGGATTCTGAGTAATGCACCAAGGTAACCTGTAATCTTTTATTGGAATCTAAAATCAAGAATTGTGTAGAGCTTTCATCCAGGCTTTGGGACCCAGCTACTTTTATAGCAGTTTTTCCTGTGTCAAAATAAATGTATTTAATAGACTGGAAATGGCTTTCTGCAACTAGGCACTTTTAAACAAAACACACTCATAGACTCAAGTTCTGTGCACATGGACATCTAGCCAGTTGGGCTTTAAGTTTTCAAACGTAGTCCTTTATCAAAGGGAGCCAGCTAGCTAAACTCTTTTTGTCTGTTGGCTTGTTTGTTTAGTTGGTTTTAAAGAGGATCTTTCTTTGTAGCCCTAGCTGACCTAAAACTCACTAAATAGGTTAGGCTGGCCTCAGATTCACAGAGATCCACCTGCCTCAGCCCACCAAGTGCTAGGATTACAGGCCTGTGTCATTACAGCCAGCTAAATTTAATTTTACACTGCTGTCTTTCATGCTTCTGAGCATAGAGCTTCTTAGTCACTGTTGTGGGAGGATGCACGGTTACTGTGTTTGGCTTCCTTTCAGCTTTGGACCCGTAGCTTTCAGGCTTGGTTTCCAGGCACCCAGAGGGGTCTGCAGGAGGACAGAGCCAGATGTAGCCAGAACCCTGGGTACTTTCTGACTGTTTGCACACTAGTTTGTAGGGTCCAGAAGCATAGAACTGTGCTCAGCACTACTGGGCTAGTTGTCTGACTGCGGTGACCTCAGAAGGGCAGTGTCCCCAGCAGCTGTCTCCTGAGCACACGGTGTCGAGCCTGGCTTTCCCTCTCTCTCCCAGGACTTTGTTGTGCTGCGCAGGTCTGGCCATAACTGTCTTGTTGTCCTGCAAATTGTGTAGTTTCAATATTCCTTAAAGTGAATGAACCACAAATCAGGACTTGTAGAGTTTTCTCTTTGCCTAATCTGGGCTGTGTTTGTACATACTAGGATTTAATTAATTTTTTAGGGACTAAGGTTTATGACTAACAAAATACATCTAAAATCTGGTCACAAAGAGACCCTAATTGAAAACAAAATTACTACTCCTTCTGCCCCCTCCACACCACCTCCACATACTGTTAGCCTCTGTAATACTTGCACTTTCCAAATGGAGCTTTATCAATCTGCAGGCTGACACTGAGGTGAGAATCCTTCTGCGTCACCTTCTCAAGCACTGAGGTTATGGGCATGTACCACCACACCGCTTCAAAGAAAGCTGTCTCATCTTCACCCTGCCTACACAACGTAAAATTAGCACTCTAGCCAATTTTAAGTGTAAAAATCAGTGGCAGTCTTTTTTTTTTTGGGGGGGGGGCAGGGTGCAGGTTTCTCTTTATAACCTAGGCTGACCTCACACTCAGCCCTCCTGCCGCAGCCTTAACAGTACTGGGACTATAGGAGTGTACTACTGAGCCCAGCCTATCTCCAGAACTTTTCATCTCCCCAGTAAAACTGTGCCTTGCCCTGCACCCTATCCTAGCTTCTTCCTGTATGAAATCAAGAAACCTCATATGTGTGAATTCATATATAATAGGTGTCCTTCATGATTGGCTAATTTCACTTAGTGTGTCATCAGGGTTCATCATCCATCCTGTAGTACATATCAAAATATCCTCCCATGTTAAAACTGAATGACTCCGTTCTATCTAAACATTGTATTTACCTGATGACTATCGAGGGCCTCTTGAGACGTCTCCACCCTTTTGCTCCTGTGAATAATGCTGCTAAACGTGCGTGTCTGGTGCTTCTTCAGGTCGCTGCTTTTGTTTCTCTTGCGTCTGTATCACCTGTGGTTACATGTTCAGTGTTTTGAGGAACTGCAAGTTGGTGTACACCTCAGCTGTACCATTTTACGTTCCTAGCAGGACCACAGGGCGGCTTTTTTTTTTTTTTTTTCCTATATGCTCACAATGTGTCATTTTCCAGATACCAGTGGGTAAAAAGTGGGGCTTGTGATTGAATTGCTCCTGCAGTCTACCTGCCACTCCATTCCACCAGTCAGACAGGAGCATGAGCTTGCCCTTCATGAATGTCCCTATTCCTAGCTCCTTGACTTGGTGAGCTTTCTTTGATAATTGCACAACAGAAAACACATGTGTCTTCACATGGCCTGCCATCCGTGAGAGCACAAGAATGCCACGTGACTCACTGTCATCCAGTAAATATTCATATTCATCTTAATAATGCACTCAAAATTTAGTTATGTCGTTTGCTCATAACTTGTCACCAAGCTGAAACTTTGGCTTATTCCGCAATCCTTTCCCCTTTGGCTGTACTAGTGACAGAACCATGGCTTCGTGCATGACAGGCTAGCTCTCCACTGCCTAGCTCTCCGCTGTGTTTTCAATCACCTTTGACCCTTTGATTCTGTTCTCAGGTCTGCAGTTACTGTGATCATGTAAATTCTGAGTCAGACAATGACAGTTGCTTAAAACTGTAAAGTGACTGAAAACCAAGGTTCCCACTGTGCTTTTGTGCACCTTGTTTCACTGTGCTGTCACCACCTAACCTCCTCACTACTTGTCACTCACTGGACATGGGCTCCTGCCTGAGGCCCTTGTGTTGAGTGTCTTCTCTGCGGAGCACCCCTCCTCCAGATAGCTGCTGTCTCTCGTTCCCTCCCTGCCTCCAGGTACTGCTCAGGTCTGTTCTCTCTGTACAACCTGCTTAGTCCCCTGGGAAGCCTGGTTTCACCCTTACATCTCCATTCCACCTCACACCCTTTACTGCTACACACACACACACACACACACACACACACACACACACACACACGCACAGCACTTCCTACCTTCATCACACCATTAGAAGGTAAGTTGCATAAGAGAATGGGACTTTTTTTTTAAAAGTCTGTCTTTGTACAAATGTTTGTTAACTGCGTTTATAAAAATTTAATTATTCTATGCTTGAGTCTTTTGCCTGCATGTATTCTGTGCCCCATGTGCGTGTCTGGTGCTCCTGGGTACCCCAAGAACCTGGCAGATCTTCTGGAACTGGAGTCAGAAACAGTTGTGAGCATCTGTGTGGGTGCTGGGAATCAAAGCCAGTTCCTCTGTGAGAGCAGCCAATGTTCTTAGCTGCTGAGCCGTCTCCTCAGTCCCTATGTTAATAAATGCTTTGAGCTGTTGAGTGTTTGAACCAGTCAGCACCTCCCATGGAGAAACACTGTAGCCAGGGTGGGGCTCAGGAGAGGAAGGCATGGATCATTGCTTTTGGTGTTTGCTCGGGGAAGTGCAGGAACCAAGTACCCTGGGCATGCGCCCAGGAAAGACAATTTGAGCTTTATCCCCATGGAGCCTTTTCTCCATGTATGCTCCCTTCTTTCCTGGTCCAGGCATACAAAAACGCCTTTTCCTAAGAATCTTTTAGAGGGTGCAGCTTTATCAGCATGTAAGCAGGACTTTGCCCACAGTTACGTTTTGTTTGGCTTGTCCTATGTAGTATGGAGAGGGGGGGCGTGTATATTTTTGTTATCATTTAAAAAAGTGCTTTTTAAAATAATCTGATCCGTTGGCAACATTTAGAATGCAGGTATTTCAGATGAAGATCTGTTTCTGGCATCTTTATATAAGTGACAAGTTCTCCTGCTGTTTATGGCCTCACCTAGCAGGCCACTGGTGGAATTGGTTACAGGTTTCTGTCGTACCAGGCAAGCATTCCTTTGCTGACCTGTCTCCCATCTGAGGACTTGACAGTTTCATACATGTATATATGCTTTCTATAGTACCCCTGCTTTCTCTTTTCTCCCTTCCATCCCTGTCACCAACCGTTCCCCACAAATCCCTTTCCCACATCTGTGGGGTTTTCCGTTTGTTTGTTTGTTTGTTTGTTTGTGTTCTACTGTGTTTAGCCAGTGCCACCTATGCAGCAGTGGATTTGGAACTGTCCCTTGTAGTTTGGTGGGCGAAATCTGAAGGTACTGACTCCTTCTTCCCCAGAATCTTTCAGAAGTCAATAGTTTAGCAACAAAGGTAGGCCCCCTTGAGCCCCTCACCCACGTAAGCCTAACTGTTGGCAGGCCCATTCTTGTCCCTGACCAGGGCAGGCAGCTGCATGACTTGATTGCAGTCGCTCTCTCATCCTAGAAGACCGCATTCTGCTTCCATGCTCCCTGTTTTTCTGCTCTTATGTTCTTCCTCTGTTTTCCGTGAGCCTTAGAGATAGTGATATAAATGTCTTTTTAGGGCTAAGCTCAACTGTTTGTTTGTTTGTTTGTTTGTTTGTTTTCCAGCACCTTTTTCAGCCAAGAATTTCTGCATTTACCACCATATATTGTAAAGAAAAACTTCCCTAAGGCTGTTTGTTTTCCCTAAGCTAGCGTTTATCTGTGGACAATAACATGGATGCTTAGAAGGCAGTTTTGAGGCCATGAAAATTTAGCTCAATGAGCCTGTGGCCTCTCCAGCCTTGGATTTTTAAACCTGGTTTGAAGTACCACCAGACTTGAAATGTCATGCAGAGGAGCCAGGAATCCTATCAGAGCAGTTGGCTGCCCCCTGTTGGTACTGCCACTGTTGGAGCAGTGTGGCCCCTTCTTAGCGAGATTTTTGAGTAAAACTTAAGCCCTGCCTTAAGAGGCTTGACGCTTTCATATAGCTGAGTTTTCATGTAGTTCTTTTTTGTTAAGTGATACTGATATTGACCAGAACAGCAACAGCTAAAAGAGTAAACAAATTGAAGTGTATTTCAGCTTTTATACACATGTTCATTTGCTCATCGTGTTTTATTATGTCATAATCCTCCTGTTGCTGGGCCATAACATGCCAGTTTATGAAATGGACTTACTTTTTAAAAGGAATTATGGTTAGTAGCCACAGGAGTTCAGACATTTGTCACCTAATTGGAATATATAACTAATCACTGGGCTGGATGGTGGAAGAGGGGAAGAAAACCAAGGTAAACAAACAAACAAATAAATAAATGTATGTGGCTGCCCTGCATAGGTCCATCACAGTTAGTGTCCTTAAAGGAATTAAGACTCAGTCGTCAAACAACATAAAAATAACCCCAGAATTTACAGTGGTACGATTGTGAAATGTAAGCGTTTAGTCTTGGATTGTAGGGCTTAGTGGTGCTGTGTGTTTATTCATCCCAGAATGTGCACCTTTATGTTCTTGTTGCCATGGTGACTTGTTTTCTCTCCTGGCTGGAGAGGAGAGATCAGGTCCACCTGCTTCTGACACTGCTCACAGGCGTTTTTCTCATGTGAGGGTGACACACTTCATTATCCTGGCTTGTGGGTTATGTGGTTTTGTTTACATTCTCCTGAATAGCATAAGGAAAAAAAAATCTGTTCAAAGGCAGAAATGAGCCCTGAGTCCCTGGAATTATGGGAGGTGGGGTGTTGGGAAGGCATTAGGATGTTTTCTACATGGGTGGGTGAGAGGCTCAGTCTAAGAGAGCTCAGACAGCAGGGGACTTTGTCACTTGGGAGCTAACCTCTGAGCAAGCCCTGAGTCATTTTGGCAGTCAGTGGACTCAAGAGCAGCTTCTAAAAAATGAGCATCATTCCAGCAGTGGAGGCAGAGGCAGGCAGATCTCTGTGAGTTTAAGGCCAATCTGGTCTACAGAGTGAATTATAGGATAGCCAGAGCTATAGAGAAACCATTTCAAAACAAAAACAAGATACCAAAAGAAGAAGCACTCTGCCTAACGTAGGAACCCATGGCTGACTGTACTGAGGGGCCCACAACAACACAGAGCTTACCAGTTTCTCACTGGCATGTTTCTGAGATACATGGTTGCTTGTGCTAAGATCATTGTTTTCAGGAAAGTCTACAGGTATGAGTCTTCAAATCACACTTCTATCAGTGTGAGAAGCTGGCTCTCAAGTGACAAATGAGTGTGGTCAACATAGTTTATGTATCTACCTTCACTTCCCTAGAAGGCCTGGTTTCATTTGCTTGAGGGTAGTGTTTATCTCTAGCAAGTATCTTTATTTATCTATAAGACTAGCTGGTTTTTTTTTTTTTTTAACTTAACAAGTAGCAAGAGCCATGTGCCTGAGCAAATAATGAAGGGTGAACACAGCATTTCTATACATTTTTCCTTAGAAACCTTGTTCAATTGTTCCTTTAGTTTGGGAAATAGAGTGACTCCTTTAGGCATTTTGTGCTGGCCTCTAACTAGAGGTCTCTTTTTCTTCTCTGGGAGAGTAAAGAACAGTGTCTGAATCAGGCACTTGAGCCTAGTCTTTCAAGATCACAGGGACTTACATGTGGATCTGAGGTAGGGCCAGCTCTGAGTTCCCCGCGTGATCCTCATGTACAGTCAAGACTGGGACTAAGTGACCAATCTGCATGTTTTCAGCCTCCTAACGCACCCTAAGGGCTACCTAGAAGCAAGTGGGTAGGAATGAACAGATTTGGGGCCTCTAGATCCCCAAATCGTCTGTTTGCCCTTATTCCCACCTTTTTCTCTGAGTAATTCTGCGATTTTCTGTCTTGCACATAGTTCACTAGTGGGAGCAAGGGGGTTTCTTGGTTTGTTCATTTGTCATTTTAGGGGATGAGGGAGGGGTGCTAAGGATTTAACCTATGGCCTCACACCCAGATTTCCAGCAAGTGCTCTACCAGCAGCTCCCTTTAACCCTTGATAAATCACTCAGGCTGACCTTGAATTTACACTCTTCCCTTTCGGCCTGAGGCAGGAATCTCAGACATGCACCATCAAGCCCAGCAGTGCAGAATTGCTAACCACGGTTCTAGTCACAGGCCCTATCAAGAGCAGACAGACTTCACATCTCGTTTGCTAAGACCGCAAGTGCAGACCCTTCGCCAAGAATCTGTGTTGTGTAGCCTTTGAGGAGTATAGGAAATGTAATGGTAGCAAGAGGTGGTTTCCCATGAGCTAACCTTCACTATGACTAAGAAGTCTCAAGTAGGATGGACACTGGCCACCAGAGGAGCACTTGATTTTGGTGTCTTTAGTTGGCTCACGTGACATTTTTCCAACCTCTCACAGTTTGCTCTTGACCATGTCACCGCCTTGCTTCCCCTGGCCTGGCCGGGAAGCATTGTCCTTTATCTAAAGCCCTTAGAAAGCCATTGGCTACGCACGTGCTGCCTGCCGGGGTATTGTGATTTTCATCATTAGAGCAGGTCCATACTTGGCTGCTACATGAGGCCATAACTGTACTCATGTCTTCTCAAGAGTAATGTTCTAAGGTGTTGATATTTAGCAGACACTGAGAAGGCTATGTTTTATTTCCCTTCCTCAGTAAAAAAGGAAAGATAGGAATGTGGCCTTTTATTTAAGAGTATCATTTGTTTGGTGTTAAAATTTCATACGAAGTTTATAAGAAAGCCATTGCTGTTGAGTACTGCTCTAGACCTGTTTGCAGAAAGCTCAGGTGCCGTGCTTGTCTCTTGGTGGGCTAGAGTTTTCCCTCCGTCAGATGGATCCTAATTACTCCTCTGCCTTACCTTTTACGTTTGAAACACTTAGTACTTCCGTGGTCACACTAATGGACTAATTTCCTGAGACTATACATTGGCAGGCTTGCATTTCCAGATTGCAGCCTCTCTGCCATCATTTTTCCAGGTCGGGGGCTTTTTTCCTCCTTTTTTTTTTGGACATGTTTGTTTTATGCTGTATCACAAATGGATTTTCTCACTTCACTTCTGAAAGTATTTGACCTCTTACAATTAATGAATAAGAAGTGCATCCAAGGATATTTGTTCAACTGCACCAATCAAATTTTGTATTTTTAAAAGCAGCCATGCCTTAAAAAATAGTTGGCAAGTCAGCTTTAATTTTTAAAAAGCCCATTTTCCAAAACAAACTAATAATAATAATAATAATAATAATAATAATAATAATAATAATAATAATAATAATAATAATAATAAAAACATTCCTATAGCAATTCTATACAATAAAATTACTATTGAAATTATTGCCAATTTTTGGCTATTATACTCTTTCTTATATAACTTAAAATTTGGACCAGAAAAGTATAGAAAGAGCATAATTCTAAAACATACAGCATAACTTTTTTTTCTTTTTGTAGCATTAATCTTATCACTGGTCATTTAGAGGAACCAATGCCAAACCCTATAGATGAAATGACAGAAGAACAAAAAGAATATGAAGCCATGAAACTTGTCAACATGCTTGATAAACTTTCCAGGTATTGTATTCCCGTCCATTTTTTGCTTGGTTTCTAAGAATGTTCTATTTCTTTGTCTCTCTCACTGAGAGTTACCATAGAACAGCAACTCTGGCAATCCATGTCTATTGGAACAGGGAGGCCCAGGCAGCAGCAGTCAAGGGCCGCCGATGGCTTTTCTCCACGTGCGGCTTCTGGATGTGCGTTCCTGAGAGTGTGAGCACTCAGTGCTGAGGCAGTAGCTAGCCGTGGCTGTGCTATTAACCGACTAACCTCCCTGTCTTCCAAAGGGCGCTGTGAGTTAGGCTCAGTGATCTTGCTGCTTCTCGTATTTTTGTTTCAGTCTGTTTTGGTTTTGTTTGAAGCCATGGTGCGCTTTTTCTCCTTTCCTTTTTTGATGTGCAGGTTGGCAGTATTGCTTTTTGAGTTGCTGCTGAAACCAAGAACTCTAAAATGCCTTATACGCAACAGGAAGAAGTGAAAAGAATAGCTCAAATAAAGGACTTTTTTTTAAGCAGGCACTTTTACTAATTAGGAGTTCCAAACACAACCGGCCCATCCCCTCCTGCTTCACATCTCCTTCCTTTCCAAAACAACCCGTTTTGTAAATAATTAAATGAAGACACGGTAATCAACAACTAGCTTTTCTTGAGGAGTTATTAGGAGGTGATCCCTGTAGGCTTAGATGGGCTGCCTTCTTTTCCCGTCATGTATTCAGCCACTGTCTCCTGTGAGTCATCTTGAGTGAGTGTTTCTTTGTGTTGCTGACAGCCACCATGTCAAGGTGAATCTCTCCCTCTCATCTCATTTTTCACATAACCATAAGGCTGCTATTCATCCCTCAAGAGAAATAACAGTTAGAACAGAACAGCCATGAGAAGGGAGGGTCTCTCGGGGAAGCTAAACTGAGAGATGGCTGCGCTGTGGCTTCACAGAATTGTGGCACATGGGACTATTTTGACATTCTGTAGTCTTAAGCTTTCAGCAGTGGCACCGGTAATGTGTAGAAGCTGGTTAACAGCAGGAAGCCTTGTTATCTACAAAATGTTCTAGAATTTGGTGACTGCTCACTACTCACTACTAAGTGCTTTGTCCTTCCCCAGCATTAGAATTTACTACTCTATTTGTGCTAGTCAAAAGGCATTTGGCCTGTTTGCAAATTGCATTCTCTTTCTTTAACACAGTTCTCCTTTATATAACAAGTTCTTTCCCAGAAGGACTTAATAGTAGTCATAGAGACTGTTACTGGAGCAGCCTTATCTACAGTAAACAGAATAGCAAGCTCTGTGTGAATATATAAAAATAAAATCTGATAGCTGGGGAAAGAGTTCAGTGCTGAAATACAGGCCCTGGGTTCGGCCCCCAGCAGCCTTCTTTCTCAAAAAAAAAAAAAAAAAAAAAGAAAGAAAGAAAGAAAATAAGAATATATATAAAATAAGTTGTGTGTAGCTGACATTGTCCACATGGGCCTGGTGCAGATAATGAAACATGGCGGCATCAGTATGTTAGAATGAACATCAGTTAGAATGAAGTCAGTAGAATCCATCTGGTGGGAGCTAGAAAGGAAACTGTAAGCAAGGACCTGAGTGGACTGTATTAGGGCTTGAGCACAGCAGATCACTCGGGTAGTGTACGTGTCTTGTCGTAACAATAGGAGTTGCTGGCAGCTAGCATGGATGCTGTACTGGTCCCCTTTTAACCCACATGAGGAAACACCCAAGTACAAAACACAGAAAACAAGGAACAAACTACCCAAGATAATGCACTGTAATCTAGATACTCAGCTTATTCTTAGAGACATCATCAATTTCATACGGTGCCCTATTGGTTTACATAAGACAAAGAGGTCCTTCTCCGTTTAATCTCTGAGGAATCTACATATTTTTTGCATAGTTTAGAAGCTACCAATAAATAAACCCATAAGTATCAATTCTGAAATGCCCAACTTCCATCTTATTTAAACTGTGTATCAAAGAAGACATAGCATTCACCAGGAGCCCAGCAGGTGCCTGGCTCTCGCGGAAGGGGGTACTGCTGTTTGCATGTATAAGGCAGAGCTCAGATGTCTTGTGTTGGCTTTGATGGTGCCTACTTTGCCATTAAAGCAAAAGTAAACTTGAAAATAGTCATAAATCTTGTTGACTTTTTGCATGGTGTATGGTGGGTTTTACATTGTCTGCCTCTGTGTGCTTTCTAACATTTGCTCTCACTGATGACAATGACAGCCACCTGAAGGTCAGCAGCAGGTGTTCCAGAGCAAGAATGCCAAGAATAAAAGCATTCTTCATGCGTCTTTCATGTTCAGTATTATTCATCAGTCTGAAGCGTCATCTCTCTTTTCACTTTTTCTTATTTTTGACAAAATAAGAAAAAAAAATGCCATACAGCCAGGTAGAGTTAAATTCAGTGCCATACATACAGGAAGCAGTTACTAAGCAGCCCCACGCGCGTGGCAGTGAGCGAGAAGAGAGGTTTGGAGGTGAGGGAGACCGTTTATGCCGTTGGAAAGCTCCTATGCTAGTGGGAGAAAAGGCTGCATGGTTTATTCCAGAATACAAAGTAGAAATGGCGACAAACAAGGTCTGTATTGAACCGTATGCCCCAGGGAAAAGGAGCAGTCAGTCCATCCTCTCTGAATGGCTCAAGGAGTCTTTCTCAGGGAAAGGAGGTGGCATGTGGCTGATGATCACGTTTAGGAAGTATTCTAGAGAGAAACAGAAGTGACCAATCAGTGTAGGGAGAAAGACTTCATCCTTTTAAGTCTTTGGACTTCACGTACTGCATCTTTCTTGCCGAGAGCTCAAGCAGACACACCTCCTCGACCAAGGGGAGGTGCAAGGACCACAGAAATGCCCAAACACTTCCAAGCTCATAGTCCATTTACTTTTGACAGTTTATAGAACACTCACTCATGTGTTCTCTCTCTAGCTCCATGATAAAGTGAGACTAGGAACTTCCTTTACCAGAGCCCAAGGCCTCTGTCCTGTCCACTGTGTTACTGTGTCTGTCTGTTAGTGTTTGCCAGAGCACTTCTTAGCATCCTCTCAGCAGTCTCTCCTGCACCTGATAAAGAAAGGCATGTGAGTAGAGGATAGATAGGACTGGAGGTGACGTGGCCAAGGCATGGACACTAGACACTTCCTTTTTTCATCCATAGGAGAGCAGATGTGAAGGACCTGCACCAGGATGGTGGTTAGCAACAGTGGCCCATGCCAAAGCACTTACCACAGTGATGACTAAGGTTGGTCATGCCAAGTACTGTTCCTGAGCCTGGTGTAGGATGTAGATGTGACTGCCCAAAGCAGGAGACACTGCTGTGAAACTTGAGGTCTCATTTCCATCTTGCCTTCATGCTAGACACAGCCACTGCTTTACGGGGCCACAACCTCCACATCTTTATCTCAGCTAGACTTGGAAAGGTCGAGTGAGGAGGTTAGCAGTCAGAAGACCTCTTACTGAATGTGCAATGACCCCCCCCCATTGATTTTTTTTATTTCTTTACCATAAAGATCATGCCTGTGTCTAACATTTCAACTCCTTTATGTGGGGATGGCAGCACTTGGAGTTTTTCAAAGCCAGGAAATCATCAGAACCCTATAAACACTGTTCTGTCTTGCTAGTTTGGTGCCTTGTGCCCCTGGCATCCCTAGTGTGTGAGGATGGAAAATGGAAAGGACTTACCTCCACATTTGAAAGTCTCCTTTTGTTTTTCTCTTTTTCTTTATAAAATAACCTGCAGGGTTCAAGGCTTCAAAGTGTAGTTGTCAGTTCCATTTCTTGGCCACACCTTATCAAAGTAGAGGCTTTAAAGGAATGCCATAAAGAAATGTGGGCCATGGCTAACTAATTTAGATAAGGGGTATAGATTTTTAAAATCTAGAGTAAGTATGATATTTAGTAGTCAAGCCTGAGGTATTAGTTTACAGAAGACATCATTTGACATTTGTAGCATGCCTGCCTCTCCACCTCCTCTCTCCTTCTCAGACTGTGAAAACAATAGTAAACCCCTGTGCTGAAGCATGGCACCACAATGGTGACTGTGCAGTGGGCAAGGCCAGTGGGCCTAGCACAGCTGCCTTCATCTAGCGGCACCTCGCTCATTCTGCTGATGCCTTCAGCAGGCTCTGGCCAAGGGCAAGAACACTGTCATTATAGTGTTGTTTCTACTCCCCTGACCCCCTTTATTTCCTTAACTGAAACCAGATGAGTTGATCGTATGCTCCATTCTCACTCTAGAACTGTCTAGTAAGGCACATCGCCCATTTGCTTATACCAACAAAACCTGTGTTTTAGATTGTATGTTAATAAATAAATGATGCCTGTTCTGCTACCACTTCCTTCCCTCATCCACTCACTGGTCACTAACCATGCTCCCCACCCCACTTCTGTTTTGCCAGCAACATTGATATACAGACAGGGACATGGCTTTCTTAGAGCTGCCGTCAACTATAAGAGGAGTACACTTGAATCAAGAGATTAGTGTTGAACTCAGTAAGGTTCTGAGTGACTTAGGACTGGAAAGTAAGAAATACATACCTTTTTTCTATGTAAATAAATCCTATTGTTCATCTTACAGAAATACCAAAGTCCGTAATTGCACGTGGCTTTATCTAGTCTAGGATACACTTTCTGGGTGCTTTTCAGAAACACAACCCACCTTTTTTAAGTAACCTAATGCAGGCACCAGAGTTCAAAGATCATAATTGTTCAGGTCAGGCCATCTTTTACAGGGTCTGTACTGTCCGTTGTGAGACTACTAAACACTTGACGTGAGGTTAATCCAAATTAGGGTGTCCTCTAAATAGAAAGAGAATGGAAAGTGTCTCCTTAATTATGTAGTAGACTATTAATTGAAATGACCAATTCTTGTACCGGATTAAATTGAAGCCAACTTTACTTCAATTTCCCTTTCTGTCTGGCTAGTTGGACATTGAATATCAATATGATCAGTCCGCAGCTCATGTGGTGGCTTGCCTCATATTTCTAGCGTACAGCACTATTCTCCATCATTGCAGTGCCATGAAAATTCAATTAAGAGAGCTTGGCGCTTTCTATAAAAACCAAGAGGATTGTTTTGAGAAGCTTGATTGTAATCATCTTCAGATGATAGAGGACTGTCTCAGTGGCTAGACACCTAAGTAGGGTGTCCTGTGCCCATTGTGGCTGAAATGGCTTTTGACAATTTGAAATAAAAATACTCTGCCTCATAGTTGCCTTTCCTCCTTTAACTCTCAGGTCTTCCCGGTTAGAAGCGTGTGTTAGAACATGCTTTATCTAACATGCAGACCTCCTATTTAATTTTGTTAATTTGGGCAACAATGTAAAAGAGTTTTCTAAGAATGTTACCAAGAAGTAAGAAAGAATGCCGTTGCTTAAGGCTCGAACTAAACTGTGTTCTTTCTGTACTGTCCCTAACCTCACCCTCTAACGTGTCCCTAACTGCTGTCTAACACGAAGCCATAGCAGATTTTTTAGAGGCTTTGCGTGCTATCTTCTAACAGAAATGAGAATAATAAAAAGCTAGCTTGGTGCTTCAAAATGTGAAACTGCTTCCATATGCGCTCCCTGTTTCTCACCAGCACAGTCTTGTGGTCTAGATAGGATGGGAGTTGTATTAAGGAGTGAGCCATCAGTGGGTTAAGTGACTGACGAAAGAGCAGGCACTTAAATGACATGACACCCCCAGAACACCTCAGTTTCAAAACTTCCAGACACTGTACTATTTTGAAAAATTACCAACAAATCTGAGAAGTTCACCAGTCTTATTATTTTTAAATGAAATGTGTTTTAAATAAGTACAAAGCACCAAAGACCAACAGTGAGCATGTTCACTTTGACAGGTTGGAGGTTGGAGATACATCATCCACCCCTGTTTTGTCATTTTTAAAACAGAGTGAATATGCTAATCTTAACTTTAAGACAGCTTCTCATTACAGAGTGGAAGGGTGTGGTGTTATGAGAAGCACACCATGTCCATTTTTATTAGGGCTGGCATGTTTTACCAATGGTGGCTTAGTGGAAGGTCTCAGAATTCTTTATTAAGATGCGATTGGAGGACCAATTTTATTTCCTGTGAAAAAGCCACCATTCCCATTATTCCTCCTCAGTCAGTGTCCTGGTGAAAGATCAGTAAATCCAGTCATCTGAGAAAAGGTGAGGAAACAGTGTCCACATCCCAAAGCCACTGCACCCAGAGCATCCCACGTGCCTGTGTAACTCCTGCTCTGAGAAGGGCTATCACCAGCTGTGAGAAACCCATGTACTTCAGAGGCTTGTGACTACCTCAGGCACTCACTCCAGGCTTGGAGTTCAGCAGACACTGCAGAGCTATACCCTCTGGGTCATCAGGGGATCATCCCCATAGGCATTTTGTGTTAATTAAAATACTTCATTTATCTACTAATGTCTCATGCCATCTTTCAAAGGCAGAAAGGAACTAAATATGAAATGGCTAATTTAACATGTCAGGGCTCTTTTTCCAGGCCAACCTCACATTAAGAAAGGAATCCCTGGGCCAAAGTAATGGTTTCCCAATTATCCTGTCTCAGGTTTTGTTGTACATTGAACAGAAGTCAACAAAACAAGTATGTAACAGAACCTGGCTAAATAGCAGCACCCTCATTAAAACTGGGAATTAATCAGGGGTGATTAAAGGAAGCGATGCTTCCTAGGCCCCCCTTTTTCTTCCCTTCTAATCATAGAACAAAATACGTTACACAAAAGGCTCAGAACTATTATGCAGTGCTCAATTAGAGGGAGGTGAATAGGTCTCTAACATGCTGTTTTATCGAAAGAGCAGACTGGTGTTTGCATGACTGTTGTTTCATTACAGACCCTGTCATTAATTCCATGTGTCAATACTGCCCTGTAGTACACAGAGCAGACAAGAAAGAAGAGCCCTTGAAAACAAGGGAATGATTTTTGAGTCGTTACCAAGCTAAGTGGCAAGCGGGAAGCTGAAACTCGTATAGGTAAATTCGAAGGGACTCTTGGGAGATCTGCAAGTGGGAAACAAAGATGTGTTTTTACCAACTGCTTGATTGTGTCCTGCTTTCAACAAGTGCCCTTGACTCGAACGCTTTGTTTATATTGCACAAAGCATGTGCTGTGGCAAGAGTATTCTCTTGCTTCCAGGTCAAGCAAGGTGTTACACACACACATCTGACCTATTCTGTGTCGTGCAACTGGGCATGTTTTTCTCTGAGACCCAAAACTGCATCATGGCTGCTGGGGGAGTCAGACAGCTACTTGAAGCCCTAAAAGAGTGTGCCCATCCCGACAGTTCTGAGGAGGTACTGAGGCCCAGCTACCACAGAGTGCCACACCCACAGGAAGACGTTAAAGTGTCTTTGGAAAACATGTTATAAAGAACAGAAACTTTTAAATATGTTTAAATTCTTTAAGTTCCCACCCCTAGGTTTAAGGACCACTTTTTTTTTTTTTTTTTTTTTTTTTTTTTTTTTTTTTTTTCGGTTTTCATTGGCAGTCCCAGGGGTGAGGCTGGGGCGAAGTAGGGTTTCTTTTCTCGGCCGTGCGTTGTCTGTGTCCTCTTGCCTGGCCACGCCCTTATAGACTATGGTTCCTTATCGTTCAGTAAGATCAAATTTCTAAATGATGTTTCGTTCCAGTTGAACATTCTTGGAGGCTTATCTCTTCCCTGGCCAGATGCCTGATCAGATGAGAAGCCATGATACTGTCACAGTGCCTAGAATGGGCTCTTTATCCAGTAGACATCACTGTACTTTTTGGTGATAACGGGGGCAGTCTTAACTGTGTTAAGGCCTGTGTATAGCATTGAAGGTAAGTATGAAGCAGTTGTTGCTATGTGAATATCTTAACCCTGATACACATTTCAACCATGATGTTTATTGGACACCCGGCCATCATTTTTTTAGAGAGGACCTCCATAAATGTAGGGCCAGTGGTAACTCTTCATAAAATGGCCCAGGGAGGGCCACGATGCCATCTGGGTCCTGTGTGTGCTACTTGCCATTGCTTTCGTAATCATTTAATCACCTGCTGGCCGATTGCAGAAAAGGTTTGTGGTCGTGATATATGTTATTGACAGGCAGGTGCTGTGGTGACCATTAGGTTTAGAAGCTCTTGATTAGGAAGAAAGGACTAAGAAAGGGCTAGGATGGTGATTTTGAGTGTCTTAAAACCACAGTAGCTTTTTAAGTAACTCAAACTTACTTAGTACCCTCATACTTACTCTGACAATTAGTATAGAATATTGGGGATCATCTTGTCCAACCCCTCATCTTATAGCTCACAGAGGCAAATGGCTTGCCCAAGGACTTGTAACAGACCTAGAAGATAGAATGTAGACCTCCTAATGTCTCAGACGTGAGAAGTTGAATCTGTACCAGATGGTGGCTGGCTTCTGCTGGCCTGTCTGCGTCATCTGATGATGGTGACTCATTGTAGAAGCTGTCACAGCTAAGAGAACTTCCTGACATGTAGTCCCCTGCCATTCTCCACTTATACCTTGGCCCATGTACTGTATCCTTTCAGGAAACATTTATTAAGCATCTACTGTGTGCTCTGCCCTAGACTAGATCCATGAAAACCACAGCCCCGGAAGAAATGAACCCTGCCCACAGG
Organism: Acomys russatus; assembly: GCF_903995435.1. Classification (NCBI taxonomy): domain Eukaryota; kingdom Metazoa; phylum Chordata; class Mammalia; order Rodentia; family Muridae; genus Acomys; species Acomys russatus. The sequence continues at coordinate 7,835,569 of NC_067167.1, read as the reverse complement.
TTGAGCATAGTCTAGGAGAGAGCTGTAAAGCCTTGGAGAGCCTTCTTCAGGATCCCCTGTGGATTCGTCACCCTTTCCCGACTCTGCAAGTCTTGAAAACAGCTGTGCTCTCAGATTGAGCCTGTCTTGTTCGTGGCTCAGTTATGAGGAGTCTGTACAGTGCATGGCTTCTGTATAAAGGCCAGCTAAATGCAGTTCACGTGCTTAACCGAGGCTCTGCTCTCTAAAGCACTGTGCTAGAACACAGGAGGAGGACGTGAAAACTGATGGAGGAAAGCATAGAATGGAGTCTCTTTGTATGTCAGAGCAGTGTTGTTTGTAGCTTTCAAAATTTGTAGCAATGATTATTTTTAATGAATACTCTTATAGGAGATAAAAGTACCTTCGTCCTTGATCCAGCCAGCCAGCTGTAGAGCCTAGGTTTCTAGCCCCTCTTCGTGCCTCATAGCACTTTTGAGCTTTCTTTTTCCTTTTCCTCAGCTGAGCCAACTTGCTTGCCAATCCTGCACATAACTAACTCTTGCTTCTGTGCCTCCCCTTGACTAATTCTGCTTCTGGGACTCCTTTCTTCCTGTGACGACGCCATGTCTTTGCTGCCATTACAGTGTGGCCCCAAGTCCGCCTCCTGCAAGGAGCCTGTAGAAATGTGTTTCCCCCATGCCACTCCGGCATGTGCATCACCGTATGATGGTGAGGGGACATTGCTGTGGGGTTCATAAGTAGGTTCCGTTCTCTGTCCAAATTTTACCGACCTGGACACAAACAGATCACAACAAAACTGAGATACCCGCAGCGTTCAGCAGGCTGTCAGCAGTGAGTCTCCAGAGCAGAGATTTTGTTTGGTGTTTGTATGGTGCTAGCATTAGGGCAGAGAAGGAGAAGAACAGACAAGTCAGACTGAGAGGATGAGAAACAGTCCGGGCTTCATGGTAAAACAGTCAAGCTAGCAAGCAGCCCAGCCCTGTTCCCACACAGAACACTGCACACACCACTGGAGTCCACTGGTGAGCTGTAGGGCTCAGGGAAAGCAGGACTCCGCCTGTGCCTGTCAGTCATCTTCAGCCTGTTGATGTGCTGTTCTGTGATCCTTTCAATATTGTGTAACGTGTGTATGTGTTGTCTTCCAGACTGACTAAAGTTTCTTAAGGACGGGGACCATGTCTTTTATTTGCTTCTGCATATCCTCCCCCCCCCCCCCACTCTGTGACGTAAGGGAAGCTTTCTGTAGACAGATAAGGAACAGCAGTTCAGCTCCAGTCATAGCCCAGCCACTCCTGCACACTCGCTGTGTGCAGTTGGCTTTCATGGTCACTGAGTGAGGTGAGTGCTGCTGAGACTGAACTCAAAGTTGAGAGTTCTCGTGGGCTTGCCGTTAGTGTAGCTCCAGAATCCAAACCCAGGTCTGCCTTCAGAACCTGTGTGTGCCTTTCACTCCCCCACAGTAGATTCTCGGCTCCTCTACCGTTCACAGAGCTCTTTGGTCTGTAGTGTTGCTGTTGTTGCTACCACTGCTGTGCTGGGACTTCTTACGTCATCACTGGGAAGTAGGCAGCCCTAGTATTGCCAGGATCCCCATTTCACAGATGGGGAAACTAAGACTCAGATTTGCCCAAGACCGCACAGCTGGTAAGTGGAGGAACCCTAGCTTACAGTCTTTTTGCTCTTCCCACGACATCACATTGCATTGCTCTCTTAATTTACTTGCATGAATGCATGACTTTGTGACCAAGTTTCACTGAGGCCTTTCCTACAGCAATGTCAGTTATATGCAAGTCCCGCATGGAACCATGTGGAGAAGAAAGTAATTCATGCCTTTTGAGCAGCTTCCGTTTTAGTGGAGGGGGTGATAGAAAGCACCCTCTAAACATGCCTAGGATAGCTCATAAGTGAGAATTAAAAGATGGGTCCTCTTTGTTCTGTAAACTAACTATTGTAATTTGACCATAAAACTGTGTAAGAGTCATAATTGCTCCCAGTTGTCAAGTTGGACTGAAGGGTAGTAATAAAGATAGCAGATTTGACTTGGAAATATTCTTCCTGGGTTTATATAGAAGGTAGCCGGGTACTTCACACATTCGTAGCTAGCCCCAGTGTTGACCTTTTATCTTGGAAACACGATTGTGTTAGTACTGTCAGTGATGGTGTGTCTACCAGGCAGTTTATGACTGTGTTTGGTAGGGCCCCTGCCAACCCTACTCCTGCCTCTCTTACCATCCAGCTGGACCATCCCTCACTGTCTTCAGCTACCAACACCTTGATGCTTAGGGCATTGGGTTTTCAGAGTTTTGTGTTTCAGTTTGGTTGGCTTGGGTTTGGGGTTTTGGAGCTTTTGAGCCAGGCTCTTGTCTTTACAGATGTGTGCCACCACCTCCAACCTTCAGACCTAGAGTTTTCTTATCCTTCAGTGTGCCTTTCCCAGCAAGGTGCCCCCTGGCTTTGCATCAGTTACTAGCATTCAGTATCAGGGAGCTCCTCCCCACAGTAGACCTAGAAAATAGAACTCTAAACCGTGCCTGGGTCCCAGCAGGGCTACAGAATGGCTGGGGGCTCTGCACTGCCATGTCTACCTGCTTGCCCCAAAGGCTGCTCCAGCTCTTTGTGCTCCACTGAGTCTGTCTGTGTCTGGCTCCTGTAGGTAGTGCCGGAACCTTAGTATCCGCCCTGGAGCCATAGGGACACTCTCTACCACTCACCAGCCGCCTTCCACACCTGCCCGAGGCAGGGCGCCTTTCCTTCCCACAGCCTCAGCTGTGATCCCTCTGTCCCTCCTTTCCCATACACCATTAAAATGACCTCCCAATGCCTTACCTGTCTGCCACCTCTGCCGGTGTGTCTACCGCAGCACTCCCAGAGGTGTGAGCCAATAGACACTGTACAGGATCAGTGCTAAGCTCCCTCCATTCAGCTTACCCTTACCTCCTGCCCCTCACTTCTTCCTTAAACCTCTACTCCCTAAACACTGGCCCCTGGTCCAGCCGTGAGCACAGAGCACAGAGCAGAAAAGGTGAATTGACACAGTCACACAAGACAGTGGGACCTGACACAGTCTCCTTTGCCAGGCACGGGCTCTCTCACCTGTGGTGCCCTCTCTGCCTCCCTCAGGTAGCGTGGCATGCTTCCTCTGAGACGCCACTTGCAGTTCTCCTGGGACATCTACCCCATCTGTGGCCAGATTCATCCTGGCTCTGTCTGTTTTGTCTACTCACCAAGGGCAGCACTGCAGCTTGTCTTCCTCTTGTGCCCAGCAAGTGGCAGTTCTTTTCACGTAATTGCTGAGCCGTAAACTCAACTGCTCAACTGCTTTTCCATGCAGTTGGTTCAGTCCATTGAGATGGGGTTTACTGCAGAGGGCACTGCACTGGGCTGTGGGGGACCTGTCCCAGGCCCAGCTCTGCTACAGAATGGCCTTGGGTAAGTCACTCTGCCTCCTTTTAAAGAAAGGGATTGGACTGAATGATCTCTGAGCCCCTTCTGACCTGATGCTTTGCGATTCTGATCCTGTTGCCTACAAATGACACGCAGGAGCCTCAGTTTGGCCATCCAGTCAGCCATCCACATTCCCCAGACAGAGAAGCCACCCTCTGCTGCTAGCCAGAGCCGCTTGCTTAGGCTCCTGTTGCTTTAACCCTTGTCACTGAGCTGAACTTACTCCCCAGCTGGGCCATCACAGCTGTGTGGCTGCCTGTTCCCAGGAGGGAACCTTCTTTGTGTTGCCCCCAAAGAACTGTAGCAAAGACCAGAGGGGAACAAGTGTCACTGTTGTCCTTCACCCCACAGCCCACCAACCTACGGCTGCCGCGTCATGTTTTGCCATGGTGTTGGGCAGTGCTGCCCATTTCCATGAGAAATCTGTGTTAAGCGGCTCCTGAGCCTTTGATGGCCCTCTTAAATGTGCCCTGAGCCTGTCGGGAGTGGAAGGATCGGTGTTAGCAACTCAGTAGGTACAGCCGGCACAATCTCCACGTGATAAATACTGCCTATGAAAAGATTAAATAAATCTTTCCTGGTGATTTTTGATTGGCTTAATTAATAATTAATCACCTTAGATGAGGCTGTAACTTGTGGAGTGGATACAATTGGATTAGGTGAAGAGAGACAGTTGGGGAGCTTTGAAGAGATTAAAATGGCTGTCAATCCCATAATTAAACTGCCACAAACAAAAGCAATGGTGTTTTAAACAAAAAGAAGGAAAGAGAGAGAAAGGGAAAGAAAACTCGGGAAAGCCAACTGATTTGAAATGAACCAACAAGCATTTGTGAGTCAGAGATGATGGGGACAAACCAAATCTGACAGATTGATTCCATTAGATGGAGCATGTGTTTACTTCTAAGTTGAGCAGGTGACACTCTGCTTGCTTCAACTTCTCTAAGACAAAATGAGTCCACAAGAGGAAAAGAAAGTTAATTATTCAAACCCGAAGAGACCTGCTCCTTGTCCTGAGCACATTGGAACCTTGACTTCTCCTACTTTAATTGGCTTAGGTTTGGCTTGTGTGAATGGGGCCTTTCATGTCCCTCTTTCTTTCTGTGCCCCTTTCATCTTTCTATTACAAACACACAGAGAGCTTGAGAGAAAATACTTTGGTTTTTAAAGACTTCTCTTTTTAAAAGGATGTGGATTTGGGAGGGGGAGGGGTGTGTGTGTGACGCTGGTGAATACTTTTTCTTTCTTTCTTTCTTTTATCTCTTTTTCCAGAGAGGAGTTGCTTAAACCAATGGGGCTAAAGCCTGATGGGACAATAACGCCTTTGGAGGAGGCGCTCAGCCAGTATTCTGTCATCGAAGAGACCAGCTCCGACACAGACTGAAGGCATCGTCACCTGCTCCACTCTCAATATGGCTTTTATCAGCATCTTTCTCTGTAGCTCCAGGGGAACCTTCTTCTCTAAAACATTTATGCCCTTGCTTTGGCTAGAAACACATTAACTGGTTTACTCATTGGGAATCCAGCATATTTAAGAGGTGATCCTGTGTTTTCTGCGACATTGAGGCATTCGTACAGAGCTGCAGTTAGGTGCAGTTGCGGGGCTAGAAGCAGAAGCGGCCATCCCATCTCATCCGGACGGAGTACGGGACTTCACTCTGCAAAGCAGCCCTGGTCCAGTCTTGTTGCCAGGACTCCTCGCCGAAGACTCAGCCATGTCCTTCCGCCCACGCGTGTAGACCGCCCCTTCCGAGTCTCTCCAGCAATCCAAGGCACGTAAGCGCCCGAGGAGCTGGTCAATAAGGGCTGAGGCGAGTGACTCCTCAGATCAGCGCTGACTGAGTAGAAGCCAGGCAGCTGCTCTGTAAACCTAGCCCCACACTTCATTTCAGTTTTCTATAAACATGGAAACACACACACACACACATACACACATACACACACACACAGCCCCAGACTTACAAACCTACTACACTCTAAAAGTTTGTATGTCACTTAGCTAAAACTTCAGATTACGTCTCTCCCTGTGAGGAGTTAGAAATGATGGTTTAGTTCCAGGCAGCTACACGTGCCTATTTATTGCTCATCTTCCTGAACACTACTAGTTACGTAGGGCTGGACCACCATCTGCACCATTGCATCCAGAGCGTGCATTCTGAGGTCTCGCTCAGGGTGCCAAGTACACACTCATCCTCCAGGCAGCAGAGAGGATGGGGCTCCCCGAGTGGCGGGAGTTCTTTCGTGGCCTGTGCTGGGGGTAGGGAGCCAACAGCACCCATTTGTACATAAAGGTCATTCGTATGTCACATGTTTTAAACAGGGGTCTCTGTGTGTATTTGTGTGTGTGTGTGTCCTACCTTTCTACCATATGTGATCAGTTTAATGGTAACTTTATTTATTTAAAAAAAAAAAGAAAAGAAACACAAATAGTTACTATTAAACTGATTAAGGCTGTTTATTTGTACTTTTAGAAATGGTCATATGAAGTAGACGTGCAATCATGTAGACAGTGGGCCAAGCTGATCAGTGGCTAAAGTTGAAAAGGGGTTGGTTTCCTTTCATATATGTATGTATGTGTAGATACACATACATAGATATATGCACACACATAAATTATGTGCTTAACCACTGCCTTTTAAAACTTTAAATTAAATAAAACATTGGGGATGATTGAATTTAGTCATCTGTGTGTGTTTCTTTATGGATACAGGGGCTAGCAGTTTATGTTTTCCAGTGTTTTCCATCCGTTGCCTCACTTGTCATCACACAGCCTCTTTAAAGGACAAAGTGCAGAGTGCTAGTGAGAATGGCATGTGTCCTAAGTTATTTCTAGCAAAACCGCATATCAAGAATTGAATCTCGAAAGACCTTTTAGCTGCCAGAGAGATGTCAGTTTGTTACAGTGTACTCCGAGGGGATCCCGTAAAGCACGGTCACTTCGCTAAGATTTACGTTCATTTTGAATCTGTTTGATTGCATGGCCTTTAAGCCTCCACGCCCCCACACAGAGGCAGAAGAGGAGTGGACCGGATTTAAAGTCAGCACACTGAAAGCAGCAAAAGAAGTCGGCCAGGGTGGGAGGCCTGCAGCCCCCATCCATCCCAGTTCAGATGGGAGCGAGCACACCCGCCATGTGGGGGGAGAGAGAAGCACCATCCAAGGCGGAAGCGAACCTGGGACTCTGCTTACCTAAGAGCACTCAAGCCGGCCCAGAAAGTAATGTGTGTGACAGTATGGCCCTAGGCATATTTTCCTAATAGTGGCCCTGAGCTGCTGTAAAAGAATAAACCAATCAGAGTGCTTTGTAAAAAGACGAGGGAGTGTACATACACGATAGGACTTTCAACCATAACTGTTGAGAAGAGTTTGTGGTGATCCGTGTTTTAGCCAATGGCACCACCAAATAAAATTACCGTTTTATTTGGTAGTTCATGATTTTAGCTTAAGTGGGGGGGAAAAATCCAAGAAAAGGAACTTAATGATTTTGTTATTTCCTTCTACAAATCCACTCTGAAAGTATTTGTATAATCTCTGGTCAGATAGCTTTTCCATGAGTGTCAGCTATTTCCATGAGTCTCCTAGTAACCAGGACGTGCCCTGTGACATGCCACCTTGCTGGCTCTGGGCAGAGTACTCGCACGGTGCTCTAGTTGTTCTCTGAGGCTTTCAGCGAGTTCCTTTCAATGTGCTGGGCACTTTTTTCTTTTCTTTTTTCTTTCTTTTTTTTTTTTTAAGGACTGATTACTAGAGGATGGACTAGCGTCACCTTGCACACAGAGTACTGAGCATCTACTCCGTGTCATCTCTGTACCATCACCCGTCTCGGGGCAAAGCCTCTCCAAAGAACTTCCCCTTAGCTCCCCAGCCACACAGCAAGTCAGGGGCCAGCTGCAGGCTTGACTCCAGCCCCTTCGCCACTGCATGCCGGACCCCAGAGCCAGAGGCTTTGACACGGACAGGCAGACAGACGGAAGCAGAAAGGGCTGCTGAAGGTGGTCCTTCTTAGGCCGTTTTAAGCAATAACTATTTTAGCAGCAGTCTCAGACTCTTCCCATCAGGGAATGAAACCCTTGGTCAATTCCATGAAGACCTGGGTGCCCTTAGGTCACAGGCCAGTGGTGGGGGCCATTCCTCCTTCAATGTGTGACCACTGCAGTGTACATCCCTTTTGCCTACACTGGACTTGAGAAGTAAAGGCTGGATGGGAAAGCATATTCTAAAGCTCCGTAGAAAAACAGTTGCCAGATGGCCATGACCCTATCGCGCATGCCCAGTGGTCCTTGGCGGCAGGCAGGCCAGATGCTACACCATCCCTTCATATATGACACAGCCTGAATGAAGCTTTGCGAGTGACTGGACAGTGCAGGACTAGGTGTCAATCTACATCAACTTTCTTCCTCCCTCCCCCGCCCCCCCCCCCCGCCCTCCCCCCCCCCCCCCCCCCCCCCCCCCCCCCGCCTGCCCCTTTGTCTTATCAGTCATGCATCCTCCTTGTAGAATGTTTGGGAAACACGGGAACAAACTAAGTTATTGACCCCCGAGGCCTCCCACCCTGAGAGCATCACTGTTAATGTTTAGTGTACGCCCTTCGTATATTTTTTCTATGCATATATAATTTATTTTACTACAAGATTGGGATCATGCTATGTTTACAGATTTGTACCCTGCTTTCTTTAACATATTGTGAGCATTTTCCCATACCAATAAATACTCTTCAAATGTTCGTGGCTCTGGCATTCCGTTACATGAAGTGTGGCAAGCACTGCTTGCTGATCACGGCAATGAGCATTATTACTTACAACCCCCAGATGCCACCCATTAAGAAGAGGTTGCCTTCTGTCTTTCGGGTGAAAGGCAGCCTGGGCCTCTGCATAGTAAAACTCAAGTAGCTGGAATTGCTGGGAGGCACAGGCTAACCCAGCTGGGCGCACGGTTCTAGAAACTGTGGTAGAGTGTCATGGCAGCAAGATTAAATGCCCAGGAAGTATTGCAAGGTGAGTATCAAGGGTGCCAGGTGACTTGGAAATGGTAAGAGTGCTAGCCATGCTTGGCTGGGAGCCTGGTGCTGTCTTGGAGGTGCCTGCTGCAGTTGTGAGGCATAGATTGCTCAGAGGTGGAGCACATATGGTCTTCAGGAAAGCCAACGGGACACCATTGGTGGCACCTGATGGACACGACACGGAAGAGGAAGAAAGGATCATGTTCTAGGAAGAAGTCCTGAAGCCAGAGGAGGAGCCAGAAGGACTAGGGGATGTGACTGACCTGCTGCTGAGCCCAGCACTGTTTACCAAAAGACCATGCACAAAGTTTGTAATTGACACGCGAACGTCAGCATGAGCTTGCCAGGTACTGGAGAAAAGCTGTACCGGTCAGAACTGGCTCAAAGTGAAACTCATAGGCAAAGGCATACGATGTGTCTACAGACACAAGGAGACAGTGGGCATGGCAGGACAGGTATCTCGGACCTTGGGACTGGGCAGTGAGGAGTCCTATGACACAAAGTCCTCTGCTCTGGGGCAGGCTAGATTGGAGAAAAGATAGACAAGGTGGAATGCCATTGCCTCAGCATCTGTAGGGTAAGTGGAGGGGGGGGGCTAAAATAGAGCATGATGGGAGGTGTGGACAAGGGTGACTCAGGAAATAGAGCATGATAGGAGATGTGGACAAGAGTGAATCAAAAAATACTCAAAACTGCGATCACACAAACAATCTAGTCTGAAGACAAGAAAAAACTTTAGGAAGTGGAGAAAGGAAAAGACTAAGGGACTAAGAAGTGGGTTGGGAGCAGGACAGGGGAGCTACAATTATTCCCAAGGGCCTAGAGAGATGGCTCAGTGCTTAAGAGCACTGGGTGTTCTAGAGGATCCTAGCTCAAGTTCCAGCACCCACAAGGTGCCTCACAAACACCTGTAACTTTTTAAATCCATGGGATCCAGCGCCCTCTTTTGGTCTTCACAGGCACCAGGTGCACACACGCACGGTACAGACAGACAAGCAGGCAAAAGACTCATCTACAAGAATTACTTCCAGCGCTTTTCAAAATTCTCCGGTCGCTATGCTAACTTCTGCAAGTGTTACAAATGATGAAGGCATTTGTCTCATAAAGAGAACAGGTAGGCTTGACTCAGCTCCAATTGTTTCGATCCCAGGGACCTCTTGGCTTTGGGGCCTGTGTTAAGATAGCACATCGTGGTAGGGAGTGCATGCCACCTGCCACCCGGCTTCCTGTCACTCCTCCCCTGGGCCGTGCCTCTCACCCTCCCACCTCTGCCTACTCCCTGGAAACCCAGCCCATAATTGACAAACCAAGAAGCCCTTGGCAGATCTATCTTGGGCGTCTGCAAGGAAGATAACAAAACTCTCCTCCCCGCTAGGGCTGTGCTAGTCACCCCATCCTGAAAGACCAAACCACAAGCCTCTTAGTCTTAATAATTCCTGGAATTTAAAAAAAAAAAGAAAGAAAGAAAGAAAAAGAAAAATGGTCCAGATAGTTTGCGGTCAGTGTTCCTGCCTGGCCTGGCCAGTGCATTTTATGTGCTTTTCTCTGTAAGAAAAGAAGGGTTTTGCAGGCACAGTGCGTGGGTTGATTAGAGATTACCACCCCACCCCCTTTCTCTTGGTGTCAATTAGCATAATTTAAAAGGCAAAGGCCGAGGGAGGGGGACTCTCAATATATTTGGTGCCCGCTTTGGGTCTTTGAACTTTTCCGTCCTTTGGGGCTGATTACGGCCAAGTGACCCATATTTAAAAAGCATTTACAATAAAATGATGCACTTCCTTTTGTGCCATCAGCTTTCCTGATGAAAAGCAAAAATGTTTTAAAATTGTCTCCTTTTTGTCGGTGGTAATGGTTTGCTATATTTCAGCCTGTCCCCCTTGCAGCCGTAGAAAGGGAAGAGTAATAAAGGCACAGCTGTAGACACTTTATGGCCTGCTTGGGGGGCTTCTCGGGGAGGAAAGGGACAGATTGACTGTGTGTCAACAAATGCAGCTGGGGGAAAAAAGAAAAAGAAAAAGAAAGCTTTTAAAGACCTCTGCCACAACTTAAACTCTAAGATAAATGATGCCTCCTATTTGGGAAGAAGAAAACATGGAGGTGAAATTCAATAAAGACTGGCTGAAAAGAGAAGAGTTCCAAAGGCCTTTCTCGGTAGCGAGGCAGCTCCCAAGAGAAATGAGTGAAAGTGGCCACAGAGAGGGGGGTGCATCCCCAGGGGACAACAAAGACCCAGCCATGCCGGTTTCTGCCAGTGTGTTACTGCACCAGGCTCAGCCCTGCTCAGGGAGCCTAGCCAACTTGGAGGATGCCCTAGGGGATGAAGCCAGCCCTACTTCAGGCTCTGCTTGATGCTGCATCTGAGAAGAGGGCAGAAAAACATAACGTGACATCCCCCCCCTCCCCCACCCCGGGCGGAAGACTCTGAGTCACCTTATGATGAAAAATACCCCAGCTCTGACAGTGACCAGCTGTATGAGGTAAGTATGTCTGTGAGCAATGGTGGTCTGGAAGTCAAAAACCTTCCCTTCCCTATGTTCAGAAGACTTCCCAGTGGACCTTAAGTCCTAACATTTCCATCACTTCTCAGCAGTGCCAGACTGAGGAGTAACCCTCTAATACAGGGTCCTTTAGGGGACTTTCCAGAAAAGCCAACAGTCCCCAGGCATTTCCAAATTGCATAAACAGCGCCATCAGTCTGCAAGCTCTGTATAGACACATGCCAAAGATCAACTACTTGGCAAGAAAGACAAACGGCTAGGTCTCCGGGACGTGGCTGATTGGAAGATTAGTTGTTGCAACCGCTTTAGCAAAAATGTGTGCTTATAAATACGAGCATCTCCATGGTTTAAAAATATGAACTCTGAAGTCACTCACCCAACCTTGCATGGGAATCGATGTGTCAGCCATTTGCAATGCTGTGTGTGTGGGCGTGTGCATGTGTGTGTGCGCATGTGCATGTGTGCATGTGTGTGTGCACATGTGCAAGTGTATGTGCATGTATGCATGTGTGTGTGTTTATGTGTGTGTGTGTGCATGCGTGTGTGTGTGTGTGTGTGTGTGTGTGTGTGTGTGTGTGTGTGTGTGTGTGTAGTACCTAACAGAATATGGACACATAGGAAGAAGGGTAGTCTTCATTATCCGCATAAATGGCTTCCTCTCAGGGGCTGCAGCAGGCCAGGAGGAAGTTGAAGGGCTCTTCAGGGCTTCTCTGATTTTCCTGGACACAAATACCTGGGCATGCGGGTATATGAAGATCAAGGCTCAGTGGGTCTGGGAGGCCAGAATCTGTATGCTTAGGTGAAGGCCGGCCTGCTGCCTCCTTAGGTTTCTGAGAAAGTATGGCTGAGGAATATGAGAAAATTAAGTGAAGTGGGGGGCTTGCATAGACGAAGACAATCTAGAATATAATGTTCCCAAATTGATGTGAAGAACCCATTTAAACCTGGGTGACTGAGAAGCATGGCATAAAATAACTAGGTGCCATGTTAATTAGAAAAACTAATGGAAACAGAGAACCAACTCCCACAAATGGTCCTCTGATATGCACACATGCCTTGGTCCTCATGTGGCAGTACACACACACACACACACACACACACACACACACACACACTTGGTCCTCTAACATACACACACACCATAGTCTTCATATGCCAGCAGTGCACAATTACACACCTAACTACACATAAATGGTCCTCTGGTGTACACACATGCCATGGTCCTCATGTGGCAAAACACAGTATCACAGACAGACAGACACACACACACACAATTAATTAATGAATAAAAACAAACGAAAAACAAATAAATAAATGTGTAATTTAAAAGAATTGTAAAGGGGACTGGAGAAATGGCTCAGAGGTTAATAGATCTTACAAAAGACCCAGGTTGGGTCCCAGCACCCACATTTCAGTTCTGCATGTAACCCCAGCTCCAGGGCATCCAGCACCCTCCCCTGCCTTCCATTGGCTCCTACATGCACACAGTGCACAAACATAGATTCAGGTATACACACATACATACACATAAAATAAAAACAAGCATGTATTTTAAAACACTTCTTTTAAAGACTGGGTGGAGGGTAGTGCATGCCTTTAGTACAGCACCGAGGAGTCAGAGGCAGATGGTCTCTTGGGTTTACATAGTAAGTTTCATGCCAGCCAGAATGCACAGTGAGAACATGAAGAAGAAGAAGAAGAAGAAGAAGAAGAAGAAGAAGAAGAAGAAGAAGAAGAAGAACAGGAGGAGGAGGAGGAGGAAGAGGAGGAAGAGGAGGAAGAGGAGGAGGAGGAGAAAGAGGAGGAGGAAGAGGAGGAAGAGGAAGAGGAGAGGAGGAAGAGGAAGAGGAAGAGGAGGAGAAGGAGGAATAATAATTAGGCAAGCCAGGACTATTCTATTATGTGAAAACATCAATGAATAAGTATGCCTGGCTCGTTATAAGGGAAAGAGTATTTTCATATCTGACATATCATCAAATACTCTCAACAAACTTCTGAAGTAGGTTTTAGCATTGTTCCCACTTCACAGACAGCAATTAATTTGTCCAAAGTCACCAAATCGGTGTAAGTGAGGCTAGGTTCGATTCTGACAATCTGCGTCTATATTTCCCTCCGCTGTAACATCTTACACCCAAGCTCACCTTCCCCTGGAGAGGACAGATGACCTTGTTATGGCTGTATCCTCCTAGTCCACCTTTCGCCTTTTTTTTTTTTTAATCCCACTCGGTAGTTCCACACCTTGAGTTTCAACAAAGCTATAAAGTGTTTGTGGAAGATCTCGGAAGGCGTGCTACATAGTTCACCAAGGCTGGGCGATAATAATCTGTAAAAGGTTAGCAATTTGAGTTCGTAAGCAACATACACATACACACACACTCAAGTTGCCTCAAGTAATAGAGGGTTTTTTTTTTTTTAAAAAATATTTTTATTTAATTTTAATTTTTGTGTGTTGGTGTGAGGGTATCAGATCTTGGAGTTACAGACAGTTGTGAGCTGCCATGTGGGTGCTGGGAATTGAACCCGGGTCCTTTGAAAGAGCAGGCAGTGCTCTTAACCACTGAGCCATCTCTCCAGCCCCAAGTAATAGAGTTTTAATTAAGGATGTGTGTGTCAAGATGGAGTGTATCTTGGCCTCATGAAGCCAGAGGAATGCTTAGGAGCAGGGTGAGAATAAGGTGTCCAGCACCGGGATCCAACAGGCCCAGGAAGAAACTGGTTTAGAGAATCCGAGCCCTGGGAGGATCGCACCCCTGAGCTCCAAGACAAAGCATAGATGAAGATACACACGGGGCTGGATCGGCTGCGTTACTCAGTTCAGCTGTGGGCCACGTTCCCAGAATCCCTGTCTCTGTAGGAGTCCACACCGCAGCTAGCAAAGTGGGATGGCGAGGGAAATGTAGAGGGAGGACCGGAGAGTCGGGGAGGCTTCCTGGAGAGTGTCGGGGTGCGCTGGTCCCAAACCACACAGCGTCCTCCACTGCTCATGCTCAGTTCCTTAACCCAAGGCCTGGCACTGAACACTTGGCTGAGCCAGTCACCGGCTTCCTGTGTTCTTAGTCCTGTGCTGGGCTCGAGTATCCTCACTAGCCACTCCTCTTCCTCTCTGGCTCCCCCCCCCACGCCACGCCCCAGCATAAATATACGCATCTCTGGTTCAGACCATGACTGGCACCCTTGGCCCTGGGAAGTTCTTCTATAAGCCGTGTGGTAAGAGAAGAGAGATGCTTGGAAGTCGCAGGAAACCGAATTCAATGCACAAAAGAGTTGTAGTTACCTTCAAAGCAACCCCCTTGGTAAAGATGGGGTCCTGGCTTCTGAATTTTAGAATCAACCAATAGAGAAAGCACTGAAGGTTTAATTATCACCCCAAACAGGATTTAAATTTCGTCACTCTCAAGTTAAAGCGAGGAGGTGAGAAGAATTAAAAGCTCACTATATGAAATAGTCCAATAAATAAATAAATTTTTAAAAGGACAAAAATCTGGGTGGGTGGGAAAGAGAGGGCTGCATCAGGGGATGTCATGAGAGGGGGTAAACGTAACCAAAAGATAGTGTACAAAATCCTCAAAGCACTAATTTTCAAAATGAGGGGAAAAGACAGGCCTGATACTAAAGACTAAAAACAGAGCTCTTCTCAGAGTCTTCTAGAAAGGGTGTGGCTCTTGGCCCGCTTCCATACTGAACTCCAGAGTGTGCGGTAAAGCCTGGGACACAGGCTTGAGCAGGTGCTGTGTGGAAGGAGGCCACGGAGTCCTGAAAGCCTGAGGCCCCTTGGAGATCCCCTACGTCCAGCTCCCTTATCTCACAGATGAGGAAACCGCTGCGAAGCTCACAGTCCCATTTTGGGGCCAAGCCAGAGCCTGGAGGAAGAACCGTGCTGAGGTTGCCAAGACTCTCCCTGCCTCAGCTGCAGCCCGGTGCTCACACAGAAGATAGCCGAGGTAGAGGAGCAAGCAGCCTCTGGGGCCAAGGTGGCTGGAGAAGCCAGGCCGTGGGTGAGGGCGCCAGTAAGTAGACAGTGACTCCTACTCCCCCCTCCCCCACCACTAACCAGGAACAACAGCTTGAAATTTCTTTCTAGACGCCTCTCTTCTCACCTACCTATTCTTCATTTGGGATCCGACTGGAGAGTTTTACGTGTTTCTCACTATTTCATTACTACAGCAGGGCTTAAGTTTTTGAGGCTTTCCAACGGGGGGGGGGGGGGGGGCGTTCCCCGATGCTAGGTAAATGAGCTTGCTACTTCAGTGTCTTGGACCTCACTACGCCAGAATCCAGGAGTAGCTCCGTAACCAAGCCCTGTGCCCCTGGTAATTTGCTTAGTGTGGATTCCTAGAAGCAGATCGCTTGCCAACAAGGAAGCAGCTCACCCAAGGCTTTTGATGCAATCCAGCCAAACTGCTTTCCAGGAAGCAACCCCTACGTTTTCTCTTAAGGAGCCATTTAATAATTACATTTCTGTGACTAGCTATATTTGCCTTTAAAAGTTAGTTTCACCTAAATTAAAAAAGAAGAGTCTTTTTATTCCACGGTGACCTTCTGTATTCCTTGGCACAGCGTTCGACACATTCATTCATTCATTCATTCATTCATTCATTCAAAAACATCAATAAAAGCCATATTATTTAAATAGTATATGCATTAGTATTGGATATATATAAACACTTATAAATACCATATACTCTGACTCTATGAAATGGCACTATTATTGTCTTCATTAATCAGCTGAGAAAACCAAATACCCAAAGAAACAAATCATCACTGATTTGTTTGGAAGTCCAGCTTAATTCTGAGACCCACTGGCTCGCCAGGATCAACCAACACTGACCTCAAGCCGGACCTAACTGCTCAAAGAGAGTCAAGGGGTCCCATCAACCCAGTTCCCGTTGCCTGGCATCTCCCTTATACTGATCTCATCATCTTCACTGTAAACACCCCAGTCCCTCTCCTCTCCACCATATTGGGTACATACACTTTGCCCACTGCCACCCCATGTCCGCTTCCCCGCCTTGGGGTATCCAGGCTGGTCTGGAGGCAGGGAAGCTTAGCCAGGGCAGGTGGGTACAGTGCAGAATCTTGATGGGGTGGTGAGTGCTTGAGCAACAGCCTTCCCAGGAGACAGCTTCGGTGAGACAGCTGGTTAAATTGGGCAGGGGGGGGGGGCGGGGGCGGGGGAGGGAGAAACAAAGGCTATTTACACCTTTAGGGAGTGGGTAGAGGTTTTCGGAGTGAGTGTCCATCATTGGCCAATGCCAAGGTGTTAGGAAAGTTTTATCTGATGAATAAGGAATTGCAGGTGCTTTCTGTACATGAGAGATGGGCATGGATGAGGAGAGAGGAAGTTTAGCCTACAACCTGGCTGCCAGACTATGTGGCCACCTCAAAAGTGGCAAAGGTGGCGTCCGTAAGGCTACGTGCACCTGGACGTGGTCCTGTTCCTGCTTGTGCCAAGGTGAGATTTTCAGTGTTTGGACATGGCTCAACCTCACTCTTGCTCAAGGCCAGCTCTCCAGACCCACAGACTGCATCCTATGCCCGGCCAGTGATATCTAGTGCTAAACAAGCCAGGCACGATTTGAGTCTCGGTGGAGCTTACAAACTACATGTTGGGAAGCAGACCGTAAGTAGATTGACAGGCAAGCAATGACATCAGTACAAACTGGCAACGTGCTTGTGGCAGCTTGCTATAACAAAACCCCTGACAATGGACTGTTTTTGTTTTTTTTAAAGATTTGTTTATTTATTATGTATACAATGTTCTGCCTGCACGTATGCCTGCAGGCCAGAAGAGGGCACCAGATCTCATCATAGATAGCTGATAGCCACCATGTGGGTGCTGGGAACCGAACTCAGGACTTTTGGAAGAGCAGCCAGTGCTCTCAACCACTGAGCTATCTCTCCAGCCCCAATGGACCATTTATAAAAAGATTTTTTGTTAGTTATTTTTCTTGTTCTTGCAATAACATACATGACAGAAGTAATGCCAGGTTTCTTTTGGCTCACAAGTTCAGAGGGTATAGTCATCGTGGGACCCATGGCACCGGGGGTCTTGGTTCACGGTGGCAGGAATTTGCAATGCAGGACACAGCTGGATTGGGATACAATCTTCACCGGCCTACTCCAAGAATGCTATGAACACTCCCTAGTCTCCAGGTCCCCAAATTTCGGTGACTTTCCCAAACAGGGCCACCAACTAAAGGCTAAGTGACTCTATGGGGGAGGGGAGGGGGACACTTGACACTCAAACCATAACAGATATATTGGTGCTCACAGTTTTGGCGGGTAGAAAGTTCAATATCCAGCAGCCAGATCTGGGGCAGGCCTTGGGCTATTGCTCTTTGTGTTGGAAAGGCGGGGAGAGAGCAGGTGTGAACAGAGGAAGCATCAGACAGAAGGAGGGGCAGCCACAGGCTTTCGTAAGCAACCTACCCTTAACGTGTGATGTTCTAGAGACGTGATCCATCTCCAGAAAAAGACATTGACCCCTTCACAAAGGTGGAACCTGCGAGATCTAAGTTCCCCTCAAGGCCTCGTCGTCGTCGCCCAAAACTTTCACATCTGCAATCAAATTTCAACATGTGAGTCGGGCAGTGGTGGCGCACTCACCTTTAATCCCAGCCCTCGGGAGGCAGAGGCAGGTGGATCTCTGTGAGTTCGAGGCCAGCCTGGTCTACAGAGTGAGTCCAGGACAGCCAAGGCTACACAGAGAAAACCTTGTCTCGAAAAACAAAACAAAAACAGAACAAGTTTTCAACACGTGTTTTTGGCAGATTTATGACATCGAAGCAGCAGCAGCATTAGAAAGAAGATTGTGCAGGAAGGTAGGAGAAATACTTTAAAAAGTTAGCACAGAGCTGGGCGTGGTGGCGCACGCCTTTAATCCCAGCACTCGGGAGGCAGAGGCAGACAGATCACTGTGAGTTCAAGGCCAGCCTGGTCTACAAAGCAAGTCCAGGACAGCCAAGGCTACACAGAGAAACCCTGTCTCAAAAAAAAAAAAAAAAAAAAAAAAAAAAGTTGGCACGGAAGCCCATCTACAAAAGGAACTTCTAGGTTGTGTGTTTCAGCCTCTTCATCCAGAACCCAAGGAAACCAAGGACCTTAGGTTGGGAATTGTGGCAGTTTGAATAAAAAATGACTCCTATTAGGCCCATAGGGAAGGGCGCTATTAGGAGGTGTGGTCTTGCTGGAGTAGGTGTGGCTTCTTTGGAGGAAGTGTGTCACTAGAAGCTCAAGCCTGGCCACCGTGTCACTGCCACTTCCTGCTGCCTGCTGATCCGGATGTACAAATCTCAGCTGCTCCTCCGGGAAGCCATGTCTGCCTGTGGGCTGCCACACTTCCTGCTGTGACCACAATGGACCAGGAACTGCAAGCCAGCCCCAACCGAATGCTTTCCTTTATAAGAATTGCCTTGGTCATGGAGTCCCTTCACAGCAATAGAAACCCTAACTGAGACAGGAGGTAGCTCAGTGGTCGGTTGAGAGCCTGCTTAACATGGATGAAGCCTTAGTCTAATGCCCAACAACACGAACACTGGACATGGGAGCTACTGTGAGCATTTCCTCCCCGGTAAAGATGAGAACAATGTCTACTCTTCCTCCTAAGGTCTTCATGACAAACCAAAGACTCAACTCCATCACAATGCACCCTGGGGAAGCAGCGAGTTTGTTAGGCTTCCTTACAAAGCATGGGTAGCAGGCTGAGCAGGAAGTGCCATGCCGCAAAGTCCGTACCTGGCACTGCGCACTGGTCTGAATAAGAATGGCGCCAATAGGTTCATCACACTTCTGAATCTTTGGTTCCCAGTTGGTGGAACTGTTTAGGAAGGCTTAGGAGGTGTGGCCTTGGTCATGGTGTCTCTTCACAGCAATAGAAAAGTAACTTTAAGAACATGGAGATGCCCCTCCCCCCTCAACCCCCCATGGCCAAGTAGATGGAGTCCCCTTCACCTAGTTTTCCTCAGCTTACATACTCTAGCTCCTCCTCAAGACCCTCCCCTACCGCCCACCTCCAAGGATGCTGCAATTAGGGCAGGATTGTCTATAAATGGCTGGGAAGAGCACCTGGATTCTCAGGTGAAAGTTCAACCGTCCTCCCTACCCCCTCCTCCCATGAGGGAATATCTTCAGTCGGCCGGCCCAACTGTGTTGCTCGTTTGCAAGCAGACACAGCTGGTCTTGATCTGCTCCGAGAAGGTAGTGCTAGGCAGCACTGACACGTCGCTGTTACGGATGTCACAAGAAGAAAATAATAACCGGCGGTTTTCTCCTGCTGTACTTATGTATACACTCGTAAAGCCCCCACAGTAAATGAATGCGCGGAAAGCGGGGGGGGGGGGTGAGATACAGCAACACTTCCTGATGCTCAGGGAGTCCCTCCCACCAGATAGCAGATAACTAAAACACAACCATGAGAGGTGGCCACGCTTTTAATTCCAGCACTTCTGAAGCAGACGCAGATAGATCTCTGTGAGTTCAAGGCTAACCTCTTTTATATAGCAAGTTCCAGAACAGCCAGGCCTACACAGTAAGACTTCCTCAGAAAAGAAAGGAAAACAAAAAACAAAAAAACAAATGTTCAAACAAAACGCCACAAAATCTATGACTCAGGAACCTTCAGTTGCTGGGGAAAGCCCACAAGAAACAGTATGGTACAACATACACTTGGTAAGGAGCAGAGAAGAGATTAGAAAATAACAGAATGCCTGAATAAGTACATAGTCCGAGACCCTTCGAGGTCGGTTTACATGCACAGCCGGGCTTCTGACCCAAGGGCTTAGCTTGACAACCCATCACTTTCAACACACCAGTCTTGAAAGCCAGCAGCAGTGCCAGGATCCTAACCCTGAGTCAAGAGCTGACTCAGACACTTCAACAAGGAAGTTTACCCCAGGCCCTAAAAGTCCCTGAAGTTTCCACTCAACTGTCCACACCACAAGATGACCTATTAAAGAAGACTTGTGTAGTGTCAGTGTTTGCTCACCACCATCCCCAGAGTCAATGCTTAGAAAAGACATAGGAAAGGTTTGAGGTTACTTCACCGGGAGTCGACACGCCCCTCCTCAGGCCCCGCCCCGGACCCAAACCCCAACAATTGTGGATACTCCCCCCCCCCCACCATCTACAGGAGACCTTTGGCCCTGACGGCTGCCCAAACTGAAGCCCAACAGGATGAAAGGGAAATCCAGGTTCCGCCAATCAAAGGGATGGCTTGCGAAGCTCCTGGCTGGTTGTCACTGCAGGATGACAGGGAAGAGGGAGCACCAGCAGCTGATCTTTTTAAACTTCTGGGCAAGCCCTTTCTTTCCTTTGGAGAAGCTGCGACACTAAGCAGAGATGTGGGGGAGGCTTTACACACCAGATGAAGGACACTTGGGCGTGGGTGGGGTCTGAGTACACAGTGGGCGTGTCGTTTTGAGGTGAGGGCGTGGTCTGTTGAAATGCTGTGGCCAAGGGCTGTAGGGTAAGGCTTGAGAGAGATTTGCATAGAACATTCCAGGAAGGCTTGGGGGGTGGGGCGGGCGCTAGCGTTAGGCATCAGCCTCCAAAGAATCCATCCATCTTCATTGCCACCGAGCTTTCAAAAAGGTGTATTCTACCTATTGCAGTGCCCCCACCCCTCAGAGCAAAATCCAAATTTCACGTGCACGATTAGAACATTTGTACTCAGCTCTATTCAAACAACTACTTTATATATGTTAAATTATTAAACATTAAGTTGCTGTCCTAATTTTATTTCTATTGCTGTGATAGACACCATGACCTAATGCAACTCGAGGAGGAAAAGAGCCATTTCATTTTACGCCGAAAGTCCATCGAGAAAGGAAAGTCTGGGCAAGAACTCAAGGCAGGAACCTGGAGGCAGCAACTGAAGATTCCTTCCGGTCCTCCCTGCTCCTTCTGGTCCTCCCTGCTCCTTCGGGTCCTCCTTGCTCTGTAATTAGACCGTCCATTATTCAACAGCAGGTATGCCGCAAGGTGGATCCCTCCACTGACTAGGACCACATAGCCGGTCTGCTCTTCACAACAACAGTAACATCTATGGCCACTTGTTTCTTAAATAGGAAGTGTGGAGTTAGAGTTCATCATCCACTTCGGCTTGTGAGGTTCTGAGTGCGGTAGCTGAAAAAAAGATACCCAGTTTCCTCTTGGTGGGGCCAGTGGACTAAGGGGACACACACACACACACACACACACACACACACACACACACACACACGCACACATTCACAAGGCAGAGCCTTCATGTAATTACTTCCCAAATGTCTCACATCTTCACCCCATTACACTGAGCGCTGCGTTTCATCATATGACTTGGAGAGGGACACCAGCATTTAGATTATAGTAAGATGGTTAAAGATTATGATGCCAAAAAAGATAAAATAATGATGTAACATCTTTTGTAATATATCAAGTGGTTAATAATAAATGCTGGGTGTTTTCTGAACCCTAAAATTTGTGGTGCCAAAAGAAAAAAACTTGATTTTTTTTTTTTTTAATTGAAAGGTCACCTTCAAGTCTTCCTTGACCTCTGGGCATTCCTGTGAGAGTTAATTGAAGTGGGAAGAACTATCTTAGATGTGGGCTGCACCATTCCATGGGCTGAGGTTCCTGTACTGAATTAAAAAGAGAAAGCACGGGGGTGGGGGGGCACATGCCTTTAATCCCAGCACTCGGGAGGCAGAGGCAGGTGGATCTCTGTGAGTTCGAGGCCAGCCTGGTCTACAAAATGAATCCAGGACAGCCAAGGCTACACAGAGAAAACCCTGTCTCAAAAAACCAAAGAGAGAGAGAGAGAGAGAGAGAGAGAGAGAGAGAGAGAGAGAGAGAGAGAGAGAGATCGCAGGCTGGAGCGATAGCTCGGTGGTTGCGAGTAGATACTGTTCTCACAGAGAAGGTAAGTGCAGCTCACAGCTTGCTTCTGTGCTGGGCAGCTCCCAACTATCGATATAGCGCCTGTAACTCCAACTCCGGAGGTGACCAACGCCTCTAGCCTCAGGATTTGAGAGAGCACAGTCTTCACGCGAGGCTCGTGCCTGCCATGCGCTTCTCAGCTGCAGCAGCAGGACCGAGAGGCTGTTCGCTTACATCTCAGCGCATCAGAAAACAGCGAAGTAGGGACCAGAAGGAAGCAATAGGCCATAAGCCCCCCTCCACCCCCCACTGCCCCCCACCCCCGCCCCGCAATGAAGCATCTTCTCCGCTAGATCCCAACTCCTAAATCTTCCACCACAAACAGAGCCAACAGCTGGGGACCAAATGTTCAAGTGCAGAAGCCTGTGGATGCTGACATTTTACACAGAACCACGACACAACAACGGTTCAGGAAAGTCCTAGAAAACAGAATTAGATCTGGGAGGAGTGTCCAAGCCCCAGGGCTGTTGTCACTGATGGGAAGTTTGGGGCGGGGCCTCTGCGAAGTCACTTGAACACAAGGGACAGGTACTCACTTCCTGAGTGACCTCCAGTACTGCAAGTCTGAGAAGCTCACGTTGAGAAATTAGTTAAAATACGGCTCCTGGAGTCCTATTTGAGGGTCTCTTCTTGAGGATCCCAGGAGAATAAGTCTAGTGAACAAAGCAGAAGCTATTTTTCAACTGATGGAAGATGCGGGGGGGGGGGGGAATGGGGGGGTTAGGTGCGACTTGAAATGGGGCTTTGGAGAGGTAGGACGCCCTCCAGCCACTAAAGAGTGACAGCACAGCTTTAATCCCAGCACTTGGGAGACAGAGGCAAGCGGATCGCTCTGAGTTCGAGGCCAGCCTGGTCTACAAAGCAAGTCCAGGATAGTCAAGGCTTAACAAAGAAACCCTGTCTCGAAAAAACCAAAAAAGTGACAGCAAAAGAGAAACCACGCCCTCATCTCAAAACGACACGCCCACTCCATATTCTCACACCACCCACTCCCAGAGTCGTATGCAAATAAACTCCTGGCATTGGGGGAGGGGCAAACCTGTGGAACCAGCTTGGGAGCTGGTGGGTGAGAGCCCAGGAATAGTCACTTGAGCTGAGAAAGAGGCCTGGGAAACTATCGGGGAAAACCCCTGCTCAGAGGGCCGCAGGGGAAGGCAGTCTCCTCCAAAGCCAGGCTTTCTGGATTTTTCCTTTGGTGGTTGTTCTCACTCCAACATGTGGCTGTAGCAAGCAGATACTTCCGCGGGGCCTACCCAGCTTTCTCTTGCTTCTAGGAGAGCTTACCCCATCCCACACACAATCGTACCTGTTCTTGCCTTATTTTTACCCCAGATGAGGGATGGCCCAAGGATGAACAGAGGAGCTCAAGTATACTTGGCAAATACCGTTCCCGGAAACTATGTCCCAGCCTCGGCAATGAGTCTGGGCGTTTTTTTGTTTTTTTGTTTTTGTTTTTTTTCTTCTTTCTGCACTGTGGGTCAAAATAGGAATTGTAAACAGACATATGAACCACTTTCCACAAGGCGGCGAACACAGGCTGCCAGGCAGCATGTGATTTGGAGGTGCTGACACCTTAAGCAGATCTGTTGAGGCCAGCTGATAACCCTGACCAAGAGACAGAGAGGCTTTGTGTAAAGGAGGCTGGAAAAGGGTCGTCACTCCGTAGCTGAGAGCTGGTCTGGTGAAAGGTGGAGAAATCCAGACTCAGTTTCTGCCCTCATCCTACAACAGCCATGACGGTGACAAAAAGAAGGAACACTTTCACAGACTATCCTCACTGTGCCTGGCCATAATTCCATGCACGCATCCAGAATTCATCAACCATAAACGCAGATGCTTCACACAAGGTCTTTGGCGGGCCCTACTCTGAAGGCTCCCTGGTCTCGTGAAACTATGACCTGTAAAAGTAATTTTATTCCCCCGGCTCAACTGTTATCTCAGAGGCTAACTGCCTCCTGCTCACCTAGGCCTCGTCCTGGAAGCTTCTAGCCTCCATACGATCTAACTCAGGCCTACAACGTTTTCAGCCTCTGAGACTTACTGCTTAATGAGCTCACCCTTACTTGTTCTTTCTGAGCTGTGGGCTGGCTGGTTCAACTCAGCTGTTCTGGGTCAAACTCTTCTCCCAGATGATTTATTTAATCTGGCTTCTCTCTTGGCCCAGAATTGCTCTGCTTGGCCTCAAACTAACTCAGCAATCTGGTCTAGTCTTCTGGCTTCTTCTCATTTTCTGGCCTTGTTCCATCTTCACTTGAGTTCTCTCTCAGCAACCCCATTTCTCTATTACTGTCCTGGTAAAAACTCCTACTCTCCTCTCTGAATTGCCCTTTAAGTAGCTTTCCTTTCCTCTCTCATTTTGTGAAAGTTAGGCATATCCTATTCTGTCAAATCTTCTCTGATTTGTCACCTTTCCTGCCACTCAATTAGACATCATTTTCAAGCACATTGGTTCTGAAGGGCCAGGTACTAACCCTCTGCCAGACACCTGACCCTTTAGTCCAACCAGGGAAAATGAGTCTCAAAACTAAGGCCTCCCTTCCCTGCCCCCAACCCAAAGATTTAGAGGTTAGGCTGAAGAGCTGGCCTGCACCAGGAGCTATGGATCCTTCACTCTGTGGCTGTTTTAAAGGCCACTTTCTTCACTGCTACAGAAGGGAATCTGTCTTCTCCAAAACAGAGGCTCGACAAACGCCTTAGCGTCTCTCCTAACACAGGACAGGGCTGTGGGGAGCAAGGTCTGGTTCCAGTCATTTCAAAAGCCTGCCTCATCAGGAGCTATAGAGACCACACTGTCTCTCTCTCCTGTGTCGTGATCTGTCTCCTCCTTCCTCCCTTCCTCACCACCTACTCCCAACTGGGTCTCTTGTAACTCAGACTTGACACACAGCCACGAGTGACCTTGAACGTCACATCCTCCTGCCTTTACTGTCCCAGTGCTGAGATTACAGGTATGTCACTCTGCCCGTGGTTGTATGTAGTGCGTGGAGTCAAGCCTAGGGTCTTGAACATGTTAGGCAAGTTCTCTACATCCCCCGACATGTTTTTTTTTTTTTTTTTTTTTTTTAAACAGCATAGAGAGCAGCTGCTTCATGCAAATCATGACCTCTGATGCAGACCGAAACAATCCACTCTGTCATCTCGCACTTTTCCAAACCTTCCCGGAAGGTTCAGCGATATTTACAGACTCGGATACTAACATGTCTGCGCAATGATCAAGCTGAGGACACCCTGGGTTCTTTTCAGCTTAGGTTCCTTTACAAACAAGCTCTGGGGGCTGGGGAGATGGCTCAGCTGTGTAAGCTCAAGGCTGGAGGCTCTGAGTCCAGAGCCTTATCACCCATGTCAAAGGCTGGATGCTGTGCCGTGGGCCTGTAACTCCAGCTGGGAGTTGGGGGTTGGGGTGTCAGGTGGATCTCCAGAGCTCCCTGGTCAGCCCAAGTTCAGTGAGAGACCTTGTCTCAAATAACGAGGTGGAGAAGGCTGGGGCAACTCCAGGCACAGTTGTGTGTGTCTGTAAATCCAGTGCCCTCATAATGAGATGGGAGGTGTGTTGCTGTTATTTTCAAAGTAGGCCTAAATAATGTTTCTTATTAGCCTTATAATTATTTATAGCAGTATTATCTAACCCACTTTCACAATCAATAAAGACACAGACGCCTGATAGATTTTAGCATAGCCTTATTTCACCTGAGGCTGGGCAGATATCACCTCCTATGTTACCTTTTATGATCTACCGGCCTCTCTCCCACGCCATCTGTTTCAATCATTCCGATCTAGGTACCTCCCATCCATAATTCCATAAATACTTGCTTATTCTTGCCCCGCTTTCCTCCACCCACACTGATCCATCTATGTCTCCTCTCAACCCCAATCCATGGCGGCTCCTTTCTTTCTTCCTCCTCCAATACCTGCCCTCCTTCCTCCCAAGATCCTTCTGTTCCCAAAGCTGGCAAACTTTGGCCACACCTACCTCACTCTGCCCTGCCCAGACTTAGGCCTTTTAATGAGCCAATCAGGAATAGTTTTTTAGGCAAGGTTACAAACATCATTCTGAGTGTCTGCTTGTAAAAGACAGTAAACAGACCTGGGGGCGGGGGCAGAGCAACCAAATAGGAAGCACCAGTCCATGCCCCAACAGAGGTGGAAACAGGAAAATCCCTAGCTGCCCACAGGCCAGCTAGCCTGGCATATATGCAGCAAATGGACCAAATAAGGTGGGAGATGAGAAGAAACACTGGAGGTTGCCCTATGACCTCCCCACATGCACTGTAGTATGTATTGACCTACACACACACACACACACACACACACACACACTGCAGAATGATGGAGGACGACATTTATCATTGACTCTGGCAGCCACACAAGCACACATGTATACACGTGTACTCACCCCATACAGACACAGTCGGCTGTGTACACATCATTTTTCCTCAGCTGCTTTCAACCTTGAAGAACTTCAGTTTTAATACTAGAGCAGAGTTTGAACCCCAGCCTTTCCTCAACTATAAGCTGGAGCCAGGCATAGTGGCATCCACCTACAATTCCAACTGTTCAGGGGATAGAGATCGCTTGAGCTCAGAAGCTCCAAGACTGGTCTGGGCTACACAGTGAGACCTCATTTCCAATAATGATGGTGGTGATGAAGGTGATAGCGATGATGATGATGGTGGTGGTGATGATAGTGGTGATGGTGATGATGGTGGTGGTAGTGGTGATGATGGTGATGGTGATGATAGTGGTGGTGGTGATGGTGATGGTGGTGATGATGGTGATGGTGATGATGGTGGTGGTGGTGATGATGGTGGTGGTGGTGGTGATGATGATGATGGTGGTGATGATGATGGTGGTGGTGGTGGTGATAGTGGTGGTGATGATGGTGGTTGTGGTGGTGATGCTGGTGGTGTGATGCTGGTGCTGGTGTGCTGTGGGGTGGTGCTGCTGGGGTGGTGTGTGGTGGTGGTGGTGTGGTGATGTGATGGTGTGGTGGTGCTGGTGGTGCTGTGATGATGGTGGTGGTGGTGGTGCTGGTGGGTGGTAGGTGGTGGTGCTGCTGGTGGTGATGCTGCTGGTGATGCTGGTGCTGGTGGTGCTGCTGTGTGTGGGTTGCTGCTGGGGTGCTGCTGCTGGTGGTGGTGTGCTGCTGGTGTGGTGCTGCGGACGGGGGGTGGTGGTGGTGCGAGCTGCTGGTGGTGGTGCTGCTGCTGGTGATGCTGCTGGTGGTGGTGGGTGCTGCTGGTGGTGGTGCGGCTGAGTGGTTGGTGTTTGCTGAGGATGGTTGTGGTGTGCGTGGTGCTCTGCTTGTGGTGGTGGTCCGCTGGCGTCCTCCGCTCTCCCCTGACTTTCTCACATTGCTGAGTCGATACTCACCCCCTACAGAGAAAGCATAACCCATTAACCTATTCTTTAGCTTTTTTTTTACCCTCATCTTTTTCCGACCTCTCCATCCCACCTCGTCCCTCCTGCTGCTTACTGAAGCCAAGGAATTGTCCTGAACATGCTAATACTGGGGTGTCTAAAGTACACCCCCATATGAGACCCCTGTTCCAGTCTGTGTGGGGGAAATGTGATCTTTGAGCTGCAGATCTGGAGGAGGTGTAGGGGTAGTGGGCCGTCCCTGATAAAGGAACCTCATCACTTCCAGGATGAAGGATTCGGCCTTATGGGGACAGCTTCTCCCAGCAGGCAGCACTGTCTTTGCTGCCCCACAGAGCCACCATTCAGGCCGCATGCTCAGCTCTGCCAAGCTCCCAGAGCGCACCGGATCCCCTTCGCTGGTCTTCAATGCCAACCGTGTGAAAGAGGCCACTTTACCTCTGGTACAAAGGGCCCACCAGCCTCATTCACAGGGCCGGAACATACCAAGGTCCAGATGTAGGGTCGCAAAGTAACACTTCAGCACAAAGTCCACTTCCTGCCGTTCTCTGGTGTTTCTCACACACTGAGACCAACACACAGTGGCTTGTGTTTCCCACCTGGTGTCTCCCCAGATGTCAGCTCACGCTGTTCTGGGGGAACTGCTTGAGGAAAAGTCCTAATCGCTTCACTCCTCCTCACCTGCCAAAACAAGCACAACAACAATAGAAACACACACAGACACACACACACACACACACACGCACAAAAAATAAAACAAAACAAACAAAAAAACCACCACCACCACCAACAAAAGACCCCTTTGGCCTCCAGATGGCTGGCCCGGAGAAGCCAGGCAGCATCTGCCATTTAGAGGGGTTAAGAAGTGGCCTCTCAGGAACCAAGTCCCAACCTTGGCATCTCTGTTGCAGTGTCTCATTAGCTTTAGCAGTCATGTCTTCGAGTCTCATCTCCCACTCACAGTGTTTCACATAAATGCAGGTGACCCCGTGACTGGACCCTCCCTTGGAGCCCATGGCTCATCTCTTTTCACAAAGCCCCGCTAGTTTCAAACATCGTGTCTTAGTGTGTGTACATTTCTGGGGTTTAAGCAATGGCTCAAGAGTTAAGAGTTCACACTGCTCTTGCAGAGAACCAGACTTTGGTTCCCAGATCCACTCCTCACCTCTGTAATGCCAGCTGTGGAGGCTCTGATGCTCTTTTCTAGCCTTTGAGGACACCTATACCCATGTGTACACACCCACACACAGATACATGCACACACACAGTTAAAACAAAAATAAATCCTTAAAAATATTATTTCTGAGCTGAGTTTTGTAAAAGCTAACTTTTATTCACCCATTTCATAAGTTGTGTCAGAGGATTACTGCCTGTCTGCTAACCTAGGAATCTAGGCCTAGTCCTGGAAGCTTCTTGGCCTCCAGACAATCTAGCCTAGGCATAGAACATTTTCAGCCTCTGAGACGTACTGCTTAATAAGCTCATCCTTTCTAGCTCTTTCTGAGCTCATAGCTGTCTGTTTCAACTCAGCTGTTCTGGCTCAAACTTCTCTCCCAGCTGACTGATTCAATCTGCTTCTCTCTTGGCCTCTGAAATCTCTGCTAGGCCTCAATCTAACTCCAGTAATCTTTCCTAATCTTCTGGCTTCTTCTCATCCCTGGCTCAGTCTTCACCTGAGTTCCTTCTCTGCAACCCATCTCTGTATTACTGTCCTAGTAAAACTGTCTCGTCTCCTCTCTCTCTCTCTCTCTCTCTCTCTCTCTCTCTCTCTCTCTCTCTCTCACACACACACACACACACACACACACACACATTGCCTCTTAAAGTAGCTTCCTTTTCCTCTTTCTTCTCATGAGAGTTGGATGTATCCTATTCTATCAAATCTTTCTCTGATTCATCACTTTTTCTGACACTTAATTAAACATCACTTTCAAATGCGGGTGCTTCCTTCTACAAACTAACTTTGCCTTCATTGTTTGGGATTAAAGGCATGAACCACCGCACCTGGACCTAAGTTTTTTCTTTACCTGATTCTTGCTCTACACCAGGCTGACCTTGAACTTGCATCTGCTTGCCTCTGTCTCCTGGATTAAAGGCATGTTTGTATTCCAGCCGGATTACATAGACCCAGGAGGCCTTTGGATGTGATCTCTTGCCAGAACAGCTATGTTCTGAATTAAAATTCCTCTACAAAGTGTAGTAGTTCATGCCCACAATCCCACCACGTTGGAGGGCTGAGGCAAGAGTCTCAAAATATCAAGGCTAACTTGGGCTATACAGTGAGTTCCAGGCCAGTCTAAGCTTTGGAGTGAGACCCTGTGTCAAATAAATAACAAAATGAATCATTCACAAGAACATTTTTTTTTTTTTTTTAAACAAACTACCTCGGCTATTCTGTATTGGCTTGCTGTCTTTAGGTATAAATGTTTTTTTGTTTTTTTTTTTCCGTAGTTACAAAAAGCATTCTGTAAAAAGCAATTGGTTCTTAGGCTTACAACTTTAGTCCAGAAGAGTAGCAGTTTAAATAGTACCTGGTCACAGCTGCATAAACACTTTTCTATAAAAGTTAACACCATTTTTTTTTAAACGGGGGCGGGGGGGGGGCGTTGCAGCCAGAAAGGGGCGGTGGGGTGTTGTTAGGAAGCACTGGGTCCAGAATTCAGCAGCTTCTTTCTTAAAAAAAAAAAAAAAAATCAGTTGGATTGCCAGTTGTATAGGCAGTGTCCTTTTGTTTAAAAAAAAAAAAAAGTTTAGACTCCACAGTGGAAAAACTAACACTGTCACTAGGATATGACGAAACCATGGAGAAGAACTAGCCATCTTGAGGCTCGGCAGAATGGCCGGCGGCATCTGGTCCCAGGACCTTTATCGTCAGCCTTGTATACTCTATTCAGGACTCTCAGGACGATTGTTGGCATGATGTAGACAAATTGACGCAAATTAGTTTAGCACGGGCTAGGCAAAGTTTAAGCTGGTTGAGCAACACACGTGGGCCACATAGCAACAGCTTCCAACCCTGTGCGAAGAAAAGCGCTGGATGCGAAGTTGGCGCAGACCCTGCTCAGCCGGACTCAAAGCCGAATTGCAAATCACTGGGCAGGCACAGGAAAGACAACAGGGGAGCGGACAGGAAGCTGGCCGGGGAAGCTGGAGCCCCCACGCCGCCCGCCGCCGACCCTGAAGGCCCGGGTCGGTTGAGAAAAAAAAATGTCTCCCTGAAAGTGCCGCTAGCCATGCCTAACCCCTCCCCCCACCCCTCCCACCTCCCGAACCCCCCCTCTCCCACCCCCCACCCCCCGCCACCGGTTATTTCACAGCCACAAATCCTCAAAGGGCTGGCCCCAAAGATTAAGGGGATTCCGCCCACTTTGCTCTTTACTTTGGGTTGAAATATCTCAGGACAATTTCTTTGGGGCTGCCGTCACACAGACCACCTAGAGGGACCTTCTAATTGTATTTACAGTAATTTAATTACAGCAGGGACAGCTTCAGACGGCAGGATTTACCAAGATCGATACTGTGTGTGTGGGTGCCGTTGGTAGAGTTTCAATCTGTTAAATGAAGAAGAAGAAGAAGAAGAAGAGGAGGAGGAGGAGGAGGAGGAGGAGGAGGAGGAAGGAGGAGGAGGAGGAGAAGAAGAAGAAGAAGAAGAAGAAGAAGAAGAAGAAGAAGAAGAAGAAGAAAGGACACTTCTGAGTTTGGAAACCTTTATAGATTCTCGTTTTTGGGATCAAGGCTGGGCGGATCAAGGGAGACACTCATTTTCCTAGAGTCAATAGCCTTTGTTCATATTACCTTATACTCAGTGCATGCATTCTACCAACTTGCTCCCCGACACACTTGCACACACGGATACCGCACGCATTTAATTCAGGTGTCTCTGGGTCTTGGGACTTGGTGGACAGTTCCCTCCTGGGCTGAGAACTGACGTGGGAACGGGAGGGAGAGTTACTTTTATTTGCAACCCGCCTTCTTTTGTGTTGTTTTTTTTACATTTTTTTTCCAAAACGTTTTTTACACAGAACATTTTAAAGTCATTTCAGTGTACCATCGAAAGGGAAAAACATTCCTGCAAATATTAAGTCATAGGAAAGCAGGTGATCTGCACGCAATTCTGCTTTTAGGTTGTTTGACTAAGCGGTCAAGGAAACCTAATGGCTGTCTTTCCTTTGGGGGCCTCAATCTTCCCATTTGAAATGGGAGGGAAGCCGGGCATGGTGGTGCACGCCTTTAATCCCTAGCACTCGGGAGGCAGAAGCAGGTGGATCGTTGTGAGTTCGAAGCCAGCCTGGTCTACAAAGTGAGTCCAGGATAGTCAAGGCTACATACAGAAACCCTGTCTTGAAACACCAAAAACAAAAAACAAAAAAACAAAAGAAAGGAAGGAAGGAACGAAGGAACGAAGGAAGGAAGGAAGAAAAGAAAGAAAAGAAAAAAAAAAAAAAAGAAATGGGAGGGGAGAGGCAGCCAGGGACTTTAAAAGCAGCATGTGTTTCTACTGCCATCTAGCGGTCAACCTGGGGTTCTGAGACTCTAGATTTTCTGAGAGAATCCGGAGCGGTGGGGTGGGATGGAAACTGAAATAAAAAAGTTAGTAGATACGTGTACATCTTCCAGGTTCTTTTTTTTTTTTTTTTTTTTTTTCGAGACAAGGGTTTCTCTGTGTAGCCTTGGCCATCCTGGACTCACTTGTAGACCAGGCTGGCCCTCGAACTCACGCGATCCGCCTGCCTCTGCCTCCAGAGTGCGGGATTAAAAGGGCCGTGCACACCACCACACCCGGCTCATCTTCCAGGTTCTTTTTTTTTTTTTTTTTTTTTTTTTTTTTTTTTTTTTGCTGATTTCTCTATTTTTTTTCTTTTAAAAAAAATTTTTTTAATTAATTTATTCTTGTTACATCTCAATGTTTATCCCATCCCTATCTTCCAGGTTCTTAAGCACATTCTGAGCAACAACGAGAATAAATCTACACACAAATGCTAGGATGGATAAAACTTACATTTTAAAAAGAGCATCAGGGAACGTTAAGAAGGACATTTAAGGCCAAGGGTGGTGGTGCGGAGGCAGTCTGGCCCAGGCCAGCCAGGCCAGGGCTCTTTTACACAGATAAGCCCTGTCTCGAAAAACAAAACAAAAAACAAACAAACAAACAACAACAGCAGCAAACAGACCAAAAGAATATTTAAATAATCACATGACTTGGAAGTATTTCTGTCATGACGGCTGTCTGATTGTGAGGAGTCTGTCACGGCAAGGACCAGGGGGGTAGGGTGCAGATCTCCATATTTTGAGGGCGTCAGCGTTTATTGTGCGTGACTATAGGGTGTGTTCGTCACTCCCCAAAATGAAATCCCATTCAAACTAACACGTATTTTCCGCTGCGAGTTTTCCATCTGCTTGGGCAGTTGAACTCGATGTCTTACACAGAATTCAAATTAAGTGTGATGCGTGTGCACAGATCTCTCTCCCAGCCTCCTTCCCCAACTCTGTCCTGACAAAGGAATAGGTTGTTTTAATGCCACCCCCAGGTCTCCATATCCATGCATTAAAGGCATTGGAATAGATGCTAACGGGATCCTGAGGTGCCCTTTGCCTACTTGCTTGGCTCCACTGTTGTAAAGAAACGGAGAGATGCTGCCACCTGTTGGTGACACCGCGAATTATTTGCATTTTAGGCAAAACAACTTCTGCATTCAAATTCACATTTCGAAATTCAGCTGTGATCTCCCGATGAGCTGTAGAAGATGTTGAATGCTCCCATTTAACCCCCTGTATGTCTCTTTGTCTGCTTTCTGTCTTTTGAACAGCATTCGCTATAGCTAACTGCGTACCTGCAGTCCCTGAATTTGGCCAGCTAAGACAGCAGGATCCAGAATTAAAGGTCATTCTTAGCTTCAAAGTGAGTCAACTTGGCCTAGAAGAGACCTTGACTCAAAACAAACAAACAAATAAACAAAACAAACAAGCTCAAAACACCAAGTGTGTGGAGGCGGGGGTGGTGGGGGTGGGGGGTGTATTGTTGGATGCGCTGCTTCTTGGTCACGTGACACGAGGCATGCGAGCCCACGATTACTGGGCTTTTTCATAGGCCCAGAAATATGAACCCAGGTTCCCGTGGACTAAAACACGTGAAATTGAAACAAAATAAATCTTCCCTCTCTTTAAAAACAGAGTCACCACAGTGTTCGTCCCCCAACACACGGCTGTTCATCTGTTCCGCACCGGGCGTGCTCGCTTTGTTTACGCTATCGTAAATGGATTGTCTTCTGAACCCGTTGCCTGTGTCTGTGAAGACGGAATGTGTTTGCAGCCTTACAGACGTCGCTTCTTGTTCATAGCCACTTTTCCTGTTGGTTCTCTTTGGTTTCCTGAGTTAAAATTATTAGCATTTACAAGCGTATGAGTCATACTTCTTCCCCCCCCCCCGCCCCCGCCCCATGTTTATTTTCTTGCGTTTATATGTGTGTTGTGTTTGATGGGCATCTTTGACCCTTTCGTAACTCGTAACTTTAGTGTAATGCCTCCATGAAACAGGAAGTTGGGAGCTATAAAGTTGGAGACTTTGTTTTCGTTTTGAAATACATGTATGGATCTCTCTCTCTCTCTCTCTCTCTCTCTCTCTCTCTCTCTCTCTCTCTCTCTCTCTCCTCCTCTCGTCCTCTCTCTCTCTCTCTCTCTTCTCTCTGTGTGTGTGTGTGTGTGTGTGTTTTAACCATGCCAAAGAAGGATTTCAATCTTACTGGCTTTTAAAATCAAGACTGATGGGTTAGCAGTGTAGGTCACTTAGTGAATGCTTGCCCAGCATTTGTGAAGCCAGCGTTTGCTCTCAGCACCCCTAAAGCAGGTGTGGTGGCACCTTATCTCAGCACTCTGGCTGCAGAGGCACGGCTGGCGGTGGGGGGGGGGGGGTACAGCGCCACGGTTAAGAGGACTTGCTGAGTAAGCACGAGGAGCAGCAGCCAAACATCTTCATCCACACTGCAAGCCAGGCGTGGGAAAACACCTGCAGCTCCAGCTCCGGGGCGCCTAACACCCTTTTTTCTGGCTTCCGCTAGCGCGCGCGCACACACACACACACACACACACACACACACACACACACACACACACACACACACACACTGGCGTGCACTAAATCTTAGAGGAAATTTCTGGGTCACCCTCAGCTATATTTCAAGTTCAAGGCTAGTCTAGGATACATGAGACCTTTTATCAAAATAAAAGACAAAGAACATTGACAAAAAACAAAAACAAAACAAAACAAAATCCAAAAAACAAGAATAGGTCCTTGGCCAGGGTATATACTATATTGAATGTGCTGATACTATTTTATTTGGGAATTGTCATTGATATTTATAAAATGCTGATCTGCATGTTTCTTCTTCTGCTCAGGTTTTTTGGTATTGTCATATGCACTTCATGAAAATAATTTGAATACCTTCCTCTTTTTGTAGGCTCTACATTTGCTAAGTAACATCCTAGTGCTGTGTTCCTTAAGGAAGGACAGAATAATCCTATGAAATTGTGTAGGCCTGGTGCTCTATGAGAAAACATGTCTCCGTTAAATTTTTCCTTATTTCTCCCATGAAAAGTAGTTGGTTTAGATTTGTTTACTCTAAGGTAGGTCCCATTTTTCTATAATTAAACAACCTTACACCTACGTCTTTCAAGCTCATTAGCACAAACTTGTGCAAATTAGTCTCTATTTAAGCAATTTTCTAATTTTCTGTTGCTATTATTTCCCTTTTGCATTTTATTCTGTGTGTGTGTGTGTGTGTGTGTGTGTGTGTGTGTGTGTGTATGTGTTTTCCCCCACTTTCCCTTTGTTCTCAGTTTCTATCCACTGCATTGCATGGGCTAACATCAGCAGCCCTTGACTGGCCACCAACTTTCCTCCAAGAGCTGCTGACCCTTTAGCAACCACTGGAACCTACTAACTGAAGAGAGATGATGTTCTGTTGTTAAGGGTTCTGGGTTGTTCCGGAGCAGAGTGTAACCGCCTGGCAACATTGTTTCAGTGGGTGGGGGAGAGCTGGACGCAGTATCCGTGCACCTAGAAGGAGGCTCGGGAGTTCAAGGCCAGCCTACACTACCTATCTACTTTAAGGCTATCCTGGGTTATAGGAAACCCTGCTAACAAAAACTTACCTACTGGACAGTGAGAGTAAGAGCTCCTGAAAGTTTTTCTAACTTCTGTCAGGATTGTTTCCTTATAGTTCTTGATGGTTGACGAAAGCATTCACCCTATGAGTTCCAATCTGTGTAACTGCTTTGAGCTCGGGTGTGTATAATTTTGTAATTGGTACTTTTCAGAAAGAACTGTTTTTACATCCCGTTTCATACATACTTTTGAAAAGATTTCTGGTTTTGTTTGTTTGTTTGTTTGTTTGGTGTGTGTGTGTGTGTGTGTGTGTCTACAAGTGTCCTGCCTGCCTGCCTGTCTGTCTGTCTGTCTGCCTGCCTATGTGTGTGTACCACGTGCATGCCAGGTTACTCATAAAGGTCACAATCCCCTAGAACTGGAGTTACACACAGTTGTGAGCCACTACATGAGTGCCGGGAACCATATCCGGATCGTCGGAAAGAGCAGAAAGTGTTCTTAAGCTCAGAGCCACGTCTCTGGCCTCTTGCCCCCTCTTTAATCCTGCATGGTTAAAGAGTTACATCATTTCAAGCCAGGGGATAATTTTAACAATTTTATTAAATCCTAGTTTTATTATATTATAATCAGAGAATGTTATCTGTGTCCATTCTTTTTAGAATTTCCAGAGAATTTGTGCTTTAGATATAGCCAATTTTTGTGAAGCCTCATCAAAGCCTTTTTGAAAGGCTTCTTGAAAGTTTAGAGCTTTGCTTTATTTAATTTGCGCCTGAGGGAGGAACTGCAGTAACCCTCATTAGTTAAAAATACATTTTGAGGGATCTGGAGAAATGACTCTGCTGTGTGAACGCTTGCTGCTTTTTCAGAAGATCCAGGTTTAGGTGCCGGGCCCCACGTGGTGGCTCACACCATCCATAGATGCAGAGGATCTGACATGCTCTTCTGGCCCTGAGGGCACACACATATACACATAAAAATATCTTCAACTATATTTTGAGGCAGGGTTTGCCTAACCTGGCCTTGAATATGCATTCCTCCTGTTTCCCCTCAGCCTCTCAAGGAACTGGGATTCCAGGCATTTATGAGCTCTTCCTTTATTTTTCTTTGCTGCTTATACATTGGTTTATTCTTTAAATAAACTTGTTAGTTTATAATCTTTGGGGTTTTTGTTGTTGTTTTGGGGTTTTTGTTTGTTTGTTTGTTTGCTTGTTTTTCAAGACAGGCTTTCTCTGTGTTAGCCTTGCCTGTCCTGGGCTCACTTTGTAGACCAGGCTGGCCTCGAACTCACAGCGATCCGTCTGCCTCTGCCTCCCGAGTGCTGGAATTAAAGGCGTGCGCCACCACGCCCGGCGTGAATCAGTTTTAAAGAGTGTGTCCTATGTGTATCATAGAATGCATTTTGTTTTATGAAAAGGAAATATTTATCTTTTAGAGTGCCATAACATAACTGCTGAAAACAGTGTGATAAGTGAGAGAAGCGAGACGCAAGTGGGCATATGCTTCCACTCCTATTCACTTTCTAGGCTAGCAAACCCATAGACAGAAAACCAGTTGCTGGCTGCCTGGGGCTAGAGGTATATAAAGGAAAATGCGAAGTGACTGCTAGTGAACCTGGGGCTTCATTTTGAGGTGATGAAAATGCTCTAAAATAGATAATAGATATAATCGAACCGCTCTCGATATATATAAAACTGAATTGTACACTTCAAATCGGTGAATTTGTATCTCAATAAAGCTGTGTCTAAAAACATTTTTTTTTTTTTGGCTCTGTTCTGCTGTCATCAGCTCTACTTACTCTCCTGGCACACAGTTCTCTAGGCTCCACAATCGATTCGAGTGCAGGCTAGAACATTGCCAGGAAGATGCCTGGTGAATATTCTAAGGTAAATTTGCATTTCCTACCCAAGCCTCTGCTGTGAGCGGTACACAGCCTGGACAACCTTCTAAAAGCAAGCCTGACTGCAAGCCTTGGAAGAACACAAGCACTCTGCATGTCATGCCATCTGGTCTCCCACCAAGTACAGTCCTCTGGACCCATCTCGCTAGGATTGCATCCCTCTGTGCACCCCACCCCCACCCCCACTGGACTGTCTCTGGAACTCAAAGCCACCCTCTCTCCTGCTCCCCACACAGTGGTTCTTATCCAAGCCCAACTGTGATAAGGCCCTGATCTCATGTGTCATATCCTCTCCCAATTATGTCCTTTCCGGATCTTCCTGGGCCACATGGTGCTCTCATGGGGGACTCAACTGAAACTGCTATTCTAGGTTTTGGGGATCCTTATGTGTGGATCATGGACACTGGGAACTGGTGGGTGGAATCCACTCTGAGCTACACAATCATTTCCTGTTATCTTCCTCACAAGTGTCAGGACAGCGTCACTTACTCTAATGGACCTCTGCCCCACCTGGAGACTGGAGACCACCATTATAGTGTATTTCCCAGGATGGTACCCCAAGCAAATCTGTATCCTGTTCATAATTTTCATCAAGTGCCTTTGAGACTTCCTGCCTGTAGGCTCTTTCTAACAGTGAGGATATGACATTTTGCTTTCAGAAGTGTGTATGTGTGCAAAAGCATATATTATATTTACTGGTTTTCCTCTTTTTTTCTCTTTCTCCTTCCCCTTTTCCTTACTGTTTATTGTTTTATTATCTTTTTAATCTATTATTCTCTCAGACAAGACATACCAACCAAATCTTTCTCCTGCTCCTTCCTCCCAGTCCCTCAACTTTCCCTCTCCACGCCCCCCCCCCCCAGATCCAGTGTTCTTCTGTTTCCCTTCAGAAAAGAGCAGGCCTCCCCAGGATATAAACTGAGCACAGCATAGTAAGATGCAATAAGACAAGGCACAAACAAGACAAGGGACAAACCAAGGCTGGGTGAGGCAACCCAGGAGGAGGAAAAGGGTCTCAAGAGCAGGCAGAAAGAGTCAGAGACGCTACCCACTCCCCCTCTTAGGGGGGTTCCACAAAAATCTGAAGCCAAACAACCAACACATATTTTCAGAGAACCTAGTGCAGACCCATGGAGGCTTTGTGACTGCTGCTTCCGTCTCTGAGCCTTTAAGAGCCCTGCTTGGTTGATTCTGTGGGCAGTGTTCTCCTGGTGTCCTCTGCCTCTTTGGCTCCTACAATCTTTCCTCTCTGTCTTCCGTGGGATTCCCTGAGCTCTGCCTAATGTCTTGCTGTGGGTCTCTGTGTCTGCTCCCATCCGCTGCCCGAGGAAGCTAAGCACTGATGAGTATAAACAAATGTCATTGGGAATCATTTCACTGACTTTTTTTTTTTGTTCTACCCTAGGTTTCTGGGCCATCCAGACAGTGTCAGGCATGGGTTCCCTCTTATGGTGGAGACCTCAGAGTAGACCAGTCATTGGCTGGCCACTCCTACAAGCTCCGAGCCACTAATCCCAGGACATCTTACTGGCAGGACTGGTTTCCCCATCTACACTAGGCTTCCACGTCACATTCCTAAGGCCCCCCAATACTGGTCCTCTCTCCCTCCATTCCTCCTTCCTCCACTTCATCCCCCCTGTTCCCATCTCCACCCATCCTCAGTCTACCTGTAAAATCTATTATTCTATTTCTCTTTCCCTAACTCCTCCACCCCACCCCCTTGAGCTCTCCTTGTTACTTAGCCTCTCTGGGTCAGTGTACTGTAGTGTGGTTTCCCTTTACTTAACAGCTAATGCCCACTTATGAGTACTTGCCATGTTTGTCTATTGGGGTATGGGTTGCCTCACTCAGGATGATTTTTCTAGTTCCATCCATTTGCCTACAAATTCCATGATATCATTAAAAAAAAAAAAAACACAAAACTAAGTAATAATCCCTTGTGTAAATGTACCATATTTTCTTTATCCATTCTTCAGTCGAGGGACATCTAAGTTGTTTCCAGTTTCTGGCTATTATGAATAAAGCCGCTATGAACATAATTGAGCAAGTGTCCTTGTGATAAGATGAAGCATCCTCTGGGCCTATGTCTAAGAGTGGAACAGCTGGGTCTTGAGGTAGATCTATTTCCAATTTTCTGAGAAACTGCTGTATGGACTTCCAAAGTGGCTGTACAAGTTTGCACTCCCACCAGCAGTGGAGGAGTGTTCCCCTTGCTCCACATCCTCGACGGCATGAGACTTCGTGTGTGTTTTTGATCTTGGCCATTCAGACAGGTGTGATGGAATCTCAAAGTAGTTTTGATTTGCATTTCCCTGAAGGTGAAAGATTTTGAAAAGCTGAGTGTTTCTCAGCCATTTGAGGTCCTCTATTGAGAATTCTGTTTAGTCTTGTAACCCCATTTTTAATAGGATTATTTGGTTTGTTGATGTCTAGTCTCTTGAGTTCTTAATATATTTTGGATAGTAGCCCTCTATGGAATGTGGAGCTGGTGAAAATCCTTTCCCATTATGTAGGCTGTTGTTTTGTTCCATTGATGGTGGAACAAACAGATGGCTTTCAGCTTCACAAGGACCCATTGATTGATTGTTACTTTTAGTGACTATGCTATTAGTGTTCTTCTGTTCAGGAAGTTTGTCTCCTGGGCCAATGAACTCAAGGCTATTCCCCACTTTTTTTTCTGTGAGGTTCCGTGTGTCTTGTTCTATGTTGAGGTCTCTGATCCACTTGACTTGAGTTTTGCGCAGGTCAATAGATATGGATTTATTTGTATTCTTCTACATGTAGACATCCAGTTAGACCAGCACAGTTTGTTGAATATGGTTTTTTTCCATTGTGTATTTCTGGCTTCGTTCTCAAAAATCAGGTGTCCATAATGTGTGGATTTAGGTCTGGGTCTTCCATTCAAGTCCATTGATCAATGCATGTTTTTATGCCAATACCATGTGGTTTTTTATTACTATAGCCCTGTAGTCAAGGATAGTGATAACTCTGGAAGTTCTTTTTTTGGGTAAGGTTGTTTTAGCTATATTCTGGGTTTTTTTGTTTTTCCATATGAAGTTGAGTACTGTCTTCTCAAATCTGTAAAGAATTGTGTTGGAATTCTGATAGGGATTGCATTTAACCTGTAGATTTCTTTTGGTAGTATGGCTACTTTTATGATGATAATTCTACTAATCCATGAGCATGGGTGAACTTTCCATGTTTTAATATCTTCTCCAGTTTCTTCCTTCAAACACTTGCAGTTTTTATCATAAAAGTATTTCACTTTCTTGATTAGGGTTACCTCAAGATATTTTATATTGTTTGTAGCTATTGTGAAGGGTATTGTTTCCCTGATTTCCTTCTCAGTCCTCTTGCCATTTGTATATAAGAGGGTTATTGGGTTTTTAAAATTTGTTCATTTACATACCAACTGTAGCCCCCTCCTTCATTGCCTCTTGGTCCCACTCTCCCTCAGTAATCTCCTCTTCCCATCCCCCTAGTCCTCAGAAAGGGGGAGCCCTCCTCGCCTATCATCTGACTTCAGCCTATCAAGTTTCATCTAGACTGCCTGTATCCTCTTCCTCTGGCCTGGCAAAGCTGCCCCACCAAGTGGAAGTGATCAACTTGTGGGGGCCAGAGTCCATGTCAAAGGTAGCCCCACTCCCCATATTGTGGGACCCACAAGGAGACTGTGTTGCCTATCGACTACATCTGAGCAGAGGGTTTAGGTTTTCACCATGCATGGTCCTTGGTTGATGCATCAGTCTCTGCAAGGCCAGCGCACTTCCTTGGCCCAGATTTGTTGGCTCCACTGGTCTTCTTTTGGAGCTCCTGTCCCCTCCAGGTCCTTTTGTGCTCCAACTCTTCCATATGACTCCCTGGGCTCCACCCCAAAGTTTTGGCTGTGAGTCTTGGCATCTGCTTCAATGCCCCACTGGGTGGAGTCTTTCAGAGGACCTCTATGGTAGGCATCCTGTTCCTTCTCTTCAACCATTTCTAGTGTCTATTCTATTTGTCTTTCAAATGAGAATTAAGCATTCTCCCTAGAGTCTTCCTTGTTATTTGGTTTCTTTATTTCTATGTATTATAGTGTGGTTATCCTGTGTTATGTGGCTAATATCTGCTTATAAGTGAGTATATACCATGCCCATGCATGTCTTTTTGGGTGTGGGTTACCTAACTCAGAATGATCATTTCTAGTTCTATCCATTTGCCTGCAAATTTCAAGATTTCCTTGTTTTTAATAGCTGAGTGCAAATGTATCACAGTTTCTTTATCCATTCTTCAGTTGAGGGACATCTAGGATGTTTGCAGATTCTGGCTATTACATATAACACCGCTATGAATATAGTTGAACATCTTTCAGGTATATGCCCAGGAGTGGTATAGCTGGGTTTTAAGATAAGACTATTCCCAAATTTCTGAGAAAGTGCCAGATTGATTTCCAAAGTGCTTGTAAAATTTTGCACTCCCACCACCAGTGGAGGAGTGTTCCCCTTACTCCACACCATTGTCAGCATGTGCTGCCACTTGTATTTTTTATCTTCACCATTCTATTGGGTATAAGGTGAAATCTCAGAGTCATTTTCATTTGCATTTCCCTGATGACTAGGGATGTTGAACATTACTTTAAGTGTTTCTCAGCCATTTGATATTCCTCTGTTGAAAATTTTCTGTTTAGTTCTGTACTCCATTTTTAAAATTGGGATATTTGGTTTGCTTGTGTTTAATTTCTTGAGTTATTTATGTATTTTAGATATCAGCCCTCTTTCAGATATAGGGTTGGTGAAGATCTTTTCCCAGTCTATAGGATGTTGTTTTATTCTGTTGACAACGTCCTTTGCCTTACAGAAGCTTTTCAGTTTCATGAGTTCCCATTTATTAATTGTAGATCTCACAGCCTGAGCTATTGTTGCTCTGTTCAGGAAGCTGTCTCCTGGGCCAATGAGGTCAAGGCTTCTCCCCACTTTTTCTTTTTCTTTTTTCCCTCAATGTCTGTTGTTATGTCTCCCTTTTCATTTCTGATTTTGTTGACTTGTGTACTCTCCCACTGCCTTTTAGTTAGTTTGGCTAAGGATTTGTCTATCTTGTTGATTGTCTCAAAGAACCAGCTTTTGGTTTTATTGGTTCTTTGAATTGTTTTCTTTGTTTCTAATTTATTGATTTCAGCCTTGAGTTTGATGATTTCCAGCCATCTACTCCTCTTGAGTATGTCTGCTTCTTTTTGTTCTAGAGCTTTCAGGTATGTTGTTAAGTTGTTAGTATGGGATCTCTCCCATTCCTTTATGAAGGCACTTAGTGCTACAAACTTTCCTCTTAGGATTGCTTTCATTGTGTCCCATAAGTTTTGGTATGTTGTGCCTTCATTTTCACTGAATTCTATGAAGTATCCATGGTAGTCTGATAAGATGCAAGGGGTTATTTTGACTTCTTGTATCTGTTGAGGTTTGCTTTGTGACCAAGTATATATGGTCAACTTTGGAGAGGGTTCCATGAAGTTCTGAGAAGAAGGTATATTCTTTTGGTTTTGGGTGAAACATTCTGTAGATATCTGTTTGGTCCATTTGATTCCTGAAGTCTATTAGTTCCATTATTTCTCCATTTAGTTTCTGTCTCAATGATCTATCTATTGGTAAGAGTAGAGTGTTGAAGCCGGGCATGGTGGCACACACCTTTAATCCCAGCACTCTGGAGGCAGAGGCTGGCAAATTGCTGTGAGTTTGAGGCCAGCCTGGTCTACAAAGTGAGTCTAGGACAGCCAAGGCTACACAAAGAAACCCTGTCTTGGAAAAAAAAAAAAAAAAAGAAAGAAAGACAGAAAAAAAGAGTGAGGTGTTGACGTCTCCCACTATTAATGTGTGGGGTTCAATGCGTGATTTAAGCTTTAGTAATGTTTGTTTTACAAATGTGGGTGCTCCTGTGTTTGGGGCATATATGTTCAGGATTGAGACATTTTTCCTTTGGTGAGTATGAAGTGTCCTTCCCCATCATAATTGATTAGTTTTGGTTGAAAGTCTACTTTATTAGATATTAGAACAGTTACTCCAGCTTGCTTCTTGGGTCCGTTTGCTTAGAATACCTTTTTTTCCAGCCCTTCTCTCTCAGGTAATGTTTATCTTTATTACTAGGATTAAATCCTAATGCTAGGATTAAAAGCATGCAACACCACTGCCTGGCTATAAGAATTTTTTTTTTTAATATACTTACTATTTCCATAAAAATACTTTTGAGAGAAAATGTTGGGCCTTAAACAGATAGCTGTTCAATAAATAATTTTTTAGATTATGTTTTGAAATAAACACTTTGACACAGTAAGCATTATTAAGCTCACTGGACAGTGTTCACTAAAATTCTTGAGATTTGATTAGTAAAGCCTTCTTTATGAATTTCACCCATATTGCCTCACTTTTTAGACACCTGAGCTGCTGTATTCTTAAAGCCTGCTATATTTGGAAACTAACATTAACATAAAAATCCAGGACAATACATATGTAAAGCGTGGCTGTCCTATATTGAGACAAGTAGCTTTGCCTATGGGCACGGAATTTAACAGAGCTATCAAGTTTACTTATCCACACCTGCCCTTCTGTCAGAGTGCTTATCAAGGGGGGGAGGGGGAGGCCATCCTGAGAGGAAAACTAATGAATGCACTCACATCACTCCAGTGGTAAGTACACTTTAGGTAAGCAAATTTCTTATAAGAAATGTGACTTTTAGTGCATGCTGAAAATTTATTATTTACTTTGAGTCACTATCATGTTGGCATTGTGGGTCTTCATTAATTTTTTTAAATGACAAATTTGATGTCACTGTCTATGTATTTTAAATTAAAATGCTTGAAATGTGACTTAAACATACCTGCTTGTAGAGAGAACAAGTAAGCAAGATGAGATGTTGGGTTTTATCATCAGTTGTATGTATAAAT
The DNA here is from genome assembly GCF_903995435.1 of Acomys russatus. Lineage (NCBI taxonomy): Eukaryota > Metazoa > Chordata > Mammalia > Rodentia > Muridae > Acomys > Acomys russatus. The sequence continues at coordinate 7,791,454 of NC_067167.1, read as the reverse complement.
AAAGAAAAATGTTGCATTAAGAAGTGACTAAGCTGCTGCTGCTGCTGCTGCTGCTGCTGGTGGTGGTGGTGGTGGTAGCACACACCTTTAATCCCAGCACTCAGGAGGCAGAGGCAGGTGGATCTCTGAGTTTGAGCACAGCCTGGTCTACAGAGTGAGTTCCGGGACAACCAGGGCTACACAGAGAAACCCTGTCTTGGGGGGAAAAATAGAAAAAAAGTGACTATAGTTTAGTATTGATTATAGATGTATTATGCTTGATATTTTAAAGCATAAACTGCTTTGTATATTTAGAAAGATTTGTTTAAAATGTATTTTTAGCCTCCAAAGGTTAGCAAAGTTTCCTCTTCTTTGTTCCTATTTGTTCCTCTTTTCTTTTGCAAAACTCAGTCCAAGACTTTTTTTTTTAATGTGTTTATTTATTATTACGTATGCAGTGCTCTGCCTGCATGTACACCTGCAGGCTAGAAGAAGGTGTTAGATCACATTACAGATGGTTGTGAGCCACCATGTGGTTGCTGGGAATTGAACTCAGGACCTCTGGAGGAGCAGTCAGTGCCCTTAACCTCTGAGTCATCTCTCCAGCCCCCCAGTGTCAGACTCTTAAGGGTGCTGGTAACTCACATTCCATGTCTATTCTGAAATCCCAGCCTTGTCTTCCTACCTGCTGCTGGAAAGTTACTCCCATGGTGCTAAAGCTAAGGGAATCCATGCAGAGGAAAAGGCACTGAGGTATTGCTTGGGGTAGAGTTAGTTGAAAATAATCGTAACTTGGTGTGCCACTGGCATAGCAAGACAGATTATGGGAAGGCAGGAAACAAAAATTAACTGTATGGTAATGATACATGCAATTGGAGTTAGAGGTATCCATGTGAACTCATGGTTGTCAATATGAGGGGAAATTTCATACACCTCTCTCTATGTATCTATATATAACATAGAGTTCTGCAAACTTGGATGAGCTCTCTTCAAATCTAGGCCAGGATGAGCATCAAATAACAATAGTAATGGATAACAAAATACCAAATAAAATACAAATTCATGAGTCTGTATTCATTTAACTAAGAAGATAAATCAATTGAAACTTAGATGAATAATGAGAATACTTATGAAGCCTCATGTTGTCTCTGCAAAAAATCCCGACTTGTTATAATGATGGCAGACCAGTGCTATAGGACCCTGGATTAACCAAGCTGTTAAACAGAATACGATGAGCCAGACCAAGCCAGAGCACACATCACTCCGGCATCCTGCTGCTATGTGGTTGTCTCTTGGTGCCTAACAAGTTACTCCAAATATATGATAGAAAACACAACTGTCAGCCGGGCGTGGTGGTGCACACCTTTAATCCCAGCACTTGGGAGGCAGAGGCAGGCGGATCGCTGTGAGTTCGAGGCCAGCCTGGTCTACAAAGTGAGTCCAGGACAGCCAAGGCCACCCAGAAAAATCCTGTCTCGAAAAACAAAAAAACAAAACAAAAAACAAAATAAGAAAGACAGAAGAAAGAAAACACAATTGCCACAGGGTAAGGATTTGCATAAACCACAGCAAAGGAAGTTGCCTTATTCTACAACACCTGGGCCTTCAGCTAGGAAGACCATAAGTTCCGGGTGACTGAAACAAGGCAGGGGGCAGAACAGTCTGAAAGGGTCTTTGCCCAGTTCGTTGTCTAGTGGGGAAAATTCAAAAGTGCTGGTCTTGGTTTGGGCTGTGAAACAGAGAAATCTATATATGGCATGTGTTCGTTTTCTGACAGACCTGACACAGAGTCATCTGAGAAGAGGAAATCACAGTTGGGGGAAAAAATGCCTCCATAAGACTTATATGTGAGGACAAGCCTCACATATAAGTCTGGAGAAGGCATGGTGCCAGCCCGGGGCAGGTGGTCCTGAGCGGTATAAGAAAGCAGGCTGAGCAAGCCATGGTGATCTAGCTAGTAAGCAGCACCTCGTCATGGCTTCTGCCTCAGCCATGCCTCCTCTGGGTTCCTGGCTTGCTTCAGTGTCTGCTGTGGTTTCCTTCAATGATGAACTGTGATGGGGAACTACAAGCTGAGATAAACCCTGGCCTCCCCACGTTGATTTTGGTAAGCATTTGTTTGTTTGTGTGTTTGTTAGCATAACAATAGAAACCCTAACTAGGACATGTCTTCCCCATATGACTTTGGTGCTGAGTTCTGAGACCCAGCATCCAAGAGGGACAGGACAGCAGAGATGTTTCAATAGCTATGAGGCTTTTTCTTTTTCTTTCTATTTTTTTTTGCTTTTTGCTTTTTGTTTTGTTTTGTTTTTGTTTTTCGAGACAGGGTTTCTCTGTGTAGCCCTGACTGTCCCGGACTCACTTTATAGACCAGGCTGGCCTCGAACTCACAGCGATCCGCCTGCCTCTGCCTCCCGAGTGCTGGGATTAAAGGCGTGCGCCACCACACCTGGCCACATCCACTTCTTTTACAGCGCAGACTGGCCTTGAGTTTGGGATCTGCTGGGGTTACAGAGTTGGGTTAGGGTTATTATTTTTAAAAAAGATTTATTTATTTATTATTTATTATTATGTATACAGAGCTCTGCCTGCATGCACACCTGCAGGCCAGAGGAGGGTATCAGATCATATTATAGATGGCTGTGAGCCACCATGTGGTTGCTGGGAATTGAACTCAGGACCTCTGGAAGAGCAGCCAGTGCTCTTAACCGCTGAGCCATCTCTCCAGGCCCATCCACTTCTTATTAATAGAGTGATAAAGCCACATTCCTGAAGGTCATGACATAAGAGCAAAAACTAATGGAAAACTCATTCCCCCCTCTTCTAAGTGGCTCGAGATTTTTGTGTGCCTACCCAAATCTTTCCTCTCTTTCTTAACCAACAGCTTTGATGAACATAATTTACATAACTCCTGCCTGTTTTGTGTGTACCACACAATGGTTTTTAGGAAGTTTACATGGTGTACGGCCATTGCCACAAGCTACCATTGGAACATTTGCATCACCCTGACAAGGTCCTCACGCCCATTTGCAATAAATCCTCAGTCCCCTCCCCGAGCCGCCTTCCCCGCCCCCACGCCCCCAAGGCCCAGGTAACCGGGCATCTGCTTTCTGTCAGCCTAGCATTGCCTTTTCTGGACATTTCATATAAATGAAATAATACAACATGCGGTCCTTAGCGTCTGGCTTCTTTCACATGTAGGAAACAACCTATTTGGGATTACCGGGGAGTTTAAGCATGCAGCTAATCGTTATGTTAAATGTACTCCCAGAGGCGACTACAGGAAGCGCATAGCTGAACGTCAGAATGAGCCGATACCTGTGAAAACCAGAACACCAGCGTGAGCTGCAAGGGGAATTATGGGAAAGATGTTTGGATCAGTTCAAAGTGATCGCTAACAGATGTTGAAAATCTGCTTCTTCTTATTAAGCATCGATGAGACATAACAATGTATTTATAAACTAGTATGTTCCATTGAGTCTCGAGTTCTCATTTCCCCTACATGCGTAGCACATTGCATTCGAAATATGTATATGGTGTAATGCATATGAGTAGTGCTTCTTTGTATGGCTATACAGTTAATTCTCTTTATTTCTGTCGTTCATAAGGTTGCCGTGAATAGTGAATTATATCAAACACTGAATCACTGTCCCAGAGGGGATGTAAGATTAGGTTCCTGTCACATGTCAGATTTGCGTCAATCAATTCATCACCAGGTAAGCCTGGTGGTTTTGTTGCTGTTGTGATTGTTGGTTGTGGTGGTTTGAATAGGTATAGCCCCCACAGACTCATGCGTTTGAATGCTTGCTCCATAGGGAGTGGCACTAGTGGGAGGTGTGGCCTCATGGAGGAAGCGTGCCACTGTGGGGAATGAGCTTTTGAGGTCTCAGACGCTCAAACTAGGCTTAGTGTGGCATTCACGTCTGCTGCCTGAGGATCTGGATGTAAAAATCTCCGCTACCCATCCAGAACCATGTCTGCCTGCACACTGCAGTGCTTCCAGCCATGATGATAATAGACTAAGCCTCTAAAACTGTAAGCCGGCCTCAGTTAGATGCTTTCTCTTATAAGAGTTGCTGTGGTCATGATGTCTCTTCACAGCAATAAAACCCTAAGACATGGTTGTTTAAAGAAATAGTATTTAATATAGACGTGTTGAACATGGCCAACAGCTGTCTTCAGGCTCTTGCCTAAAATGGTCATTTATAGTCCCACTCGCCATTTCTCTGCATTCTCACCAAGGCTTATTATTGAGTTTCTTCCTCCTCCTCCTCTTCCTCTTCCTTCTTCTTGATAGGCTCTTGCTCTATGTGGTCCAGGTGGCTTCAGCCTCCTGAAAGCCAGGATAATAGGCGTGCCCTATAGCACTTGGCTTATTGCTTTTTTGTAGCAAGTATTTATAGCATGTGTGATCTTGCCATGGTTTTGAGCAGTCAAGTGTGAAGGGCCTAAGTAAGAAGAATGCTTGGTAAGGATGAGGACCAGCAGAAGGCAAGGCAAAGGCACAGAAGATGGAAGGAGTACCACCAAGTCTTATGGGGCTTTGACTTCCACTCTGAATAAGATGGATGCCACTCAAAAACCAGAGGCCTAGAACCAGACCAAAAGGAATCATTGCAACGAACATGTGGAAGATGCGAGGGTATACTGTGGGACATGCTACAGCTTCCACAATGACATGTTTTCCATGTTTTGCTTTGTTTGCTTGTTTTTTATTTTCTTTTAGGGGAGGTTGCAAGGGCAGAGGGTAGGTACGAGGGGATCGGGAGAGGAGTGGGACTGGGGTACATGGTGTGAAACTCACAAATAATTAATAAAAGGATTTTTAAAAGATGATGTCACGAGGGGCTGGAGAGGTGGCTCAGTGGTTAAGAGCCCTGTCTGCTCTTCCAAAGGTCCTGAGTTCAATTCCCAGCAACCACATGGTGGCTCACAACCACCTATAGTGAAATCTGATCCTCTCTTCTGGTGTGCAAGCTCACAATGCAGGCAGAACAGTGTATAAATAATAAATAAATAAATCTTTAAAAAAAGATGATGTCACTAAATGATGTTTAGCAGATGAGTCGATGGATCTAACATAAGTTCTGAGAGGTTCACACTGAATCCTTTGCTGCAAACAGACTATAAAGAACAAATAATACTGAGACTGTTTAGGAGGCTGCTAATATAATCCAGAGAGACATGGTGGGAGCTTAAGTCACAATAGTAGCAAGCAAAAGTGGTGAAAAGTTGATTGGGCTTGAAGATGTTAATGTTACTTTTATAAAACGGTGTTTTATAAAATTTCTCTCTTAACCCGGCTATCACACAAATACTTGCCACTTTATTATATTATTTAAACAAGCTTCACAGCACAAGAACTGAACAGTTATCTCTCTATTCTTAACCCTCTAAGCTAATTTGGTTTCCTCCCATGGTACATTTCGCAGATACTTGCACTCTGTAGCCTTCCCTGTTCCATATCTCTCTCCTGGTTCCTCCTGGACCATTGCCTGTGGCTGAGAAGACCCTGGCTAAATCCTCTAACTCCTTCTCCCTTGGCTGGCAGGAAGTCCAGCCCTATTCTCTCCCCTGCTCAGTGATTGGCCATAAGGTGCTTTATTAGCATGTCAGCCGACAATTGGGGAGCAGAGTTTATTCAACATTGAGACAGGAGATTCTCAGAACAAGGCTTGCAACCAGATATGGGAGGATACAGGAATCAGCATTTGAATTACACAATAACCTTATGCCTACAGGCGGATGTAATTGGACTTCCTCAGAATTGATAAAAGGTGAGGACAAAAGAGAGTGGAAAATTGAGGAGCTCTAAGGATATAGTTGCATCCCCTGGCTTAGTAAAGGGTGTTGGAAGATGAAATTTGAGGGGTAAACTCAAGAATTCATTTTGTACTACAAGTTTGAAATGACTGAAATCTATAAAAGTTATAGCCCTCAGTGGGAACTTTCCAGTAGATAGTTATTAGACCTGCAAGTCTTTTGCTCAGGTCAAAGACCAGGACTATGGATATAAGTTTAGGAGTAGCCAGCACACGGATATTTAAAGCTATAGTACTAAGGTGAGATGCAATGTAATGGATGGACTTGATTAATCGCTTTGGATTAAGGTGTCTAATCCTGAGCCCTGGGGCACTACAAAGCTTAGAAGTCAGGATGAAAAGGCACTAACATGAGAATCAGATGAAGTCCAAAAGACTAACGAGGTCTGAGGGGAGAATTCAAGAATCCATCCAAACAGTAGCGACTCCACTTATACCATCATGAATTCAACTATAAAAACCAGAACGCTTGGGAAAGGAAAAGTGAAGGCATCTGTAAAAGACAAAGGATTTATCCATAACAGGGTCAAGGTGTCAAGGTGACCTTAGAAGGCCTCCTTACAGTAGAAAGAGGAGAGTTAATAACTGTCCAGGATTATCGCAAACGGAAATATGAAGTAAAGTTACAGGAAGTAGCACTGTGTGTCATTTTACATTTTGCTATGGTGATCAACAGTGTGATCAAAGGCTTGGGAGTCTTCAGCCCCATGGACACTAACAGATCCAGAAGTTCCCCTCTATGCCTAGCCTTTAGACCTAAAGGTAGAATACATAGTATTTTCAACAGTCTATCACAACATGGCTACTGTACATCGAGCATTTTCTCTGCTGTCCAACGTTCTACCACTGAGCTCTATCTTGCCCCTCCATTCACCTTATTTCCTAGAGTTTGGATTCCAAGTGTCCCCCAAAGGGCCATGAGGGGAAGGTTCACTCTTCAGGCACCACTGGTAGTTGGAAGAATGTTCAGGACGTAGGCCAAGTGGGAGACCTTAAGTCACTGGGGTCTACCCTTGAAGGGAGCTGCAGGGCTCCTTCCTTTCCTCTTCCTTTCATTTGCTTCACAGCCATGAGTTGAGAGTTTTTCTCTGCCGGGTGCTCCTGCTATGATGTGCTGTCTCACTTGAAGCAACAGGGTGAACCAATCATTGACCAAGATCTCTCAAAACGCGAGTTAGAACAAATAGTTTCGTGTTATGAATGGACCATTTCCTGTATCTGTTATAACAATAGAAAGCTAACTAACACAAGTATGTCCTTTAATCATCACCACACTCTTAGGAGACAAGGACTATTAGCTCACATTTCTGAAATGACAGAAAAGAAGTCATGAGTTAAGAATCTTAACCAGGGCTGGGGCGATGGCTCAAGCAGTAAAGGGCTTATCTCGTAAGCATGAAGGTCTGAGTGTGGTTCCCAGAACCCATGTGAAAATGCAGAACAGGAAGCAGAGACAGGTAGACCTTTGGGGTTCACTGGCCAACCAGTCCAGCCTAATTGGTGAATTACAGGTCAATGAGAGACCCTGTCTCAAAAGAGGTGGGTAGTATTACTGAGGATGACACACCTACACACACACACACACACACACACACACACACATACACCTGCACACACACACACACACACAAACACACTCACTCACACACATCTATACCCATTAGAAACGAGAGACCTTGTCTCAAAAGAGGTAAGTATTACTGAGGATGACACACCTACACACACACATGCACACACACATGCACACACACATGCACACATACATACACACACACACACACACACACACACACTCACTCACACACATTTATACCCATTAGAAACACAGACAAATCAACAACAGCAACAAACTTGATCAAAGGAGCAGAGATGTGATTCAACACCAAAGTGTGGTTACCACAACAGAACTTTGGTTCCATGCCATACCGCCAAATCACGGTGCTGTGGAGCTCAAGTTTCATCTGTCAAGGCTCCCGAAATCTTGGGAGAAGACCAAAGGAGCTGAAGCTAAAATCTTCCCTAAGTGTAACAGGGCTGGCCTATATATTCTCTTCCAGCTTTGTTAGTCTTACAATCTGTCCTTGTGTGAAACAGTGACTGTGTGGTTGGTGTATTTGGGGGGGGGTTATTAACTAGCAAAGCACAGAGGCCTTGAAAAGCTAATTGTCCCCTTGGAAAAGAAACGATTAGATTCATATAAGGATGCGCCCTGAAGGCGAGAAAGGAAAGTAGGTCAAGTAGTCGCTGATACAAATTTCAGCTCGGAGAGATTAATGTTGGCTTCTTCGCACTCGTTATAAGGATCAGTTGCTATTTCCCTTCCTGTTCAATGTGACTATAAAGGACAGACTCCAAAAGGTACCCTAAAGGAATCCTCACCATGCCTGGAGTCAGCTGCTTCTGCAGCCCGCTCGATATTAGTGTTCTGAGTTAGTGAAAATCCATCTACACAGGCTGGAAGACTTGACGTGAGATGCGAGGTCTACTTAGCCTTCCTGTAAAAAGGAGGACCACGCCTTTTACAACGCAGACCATTTTAGGCAAGAGCCTGAAGACAGCTGTTGGCCATGTTCAACACGTCTATATTAAATACTATTTCTTTAAACAACCATGTCTTAGGGCTTTATCACTGCGAAGAGATATCATGACCACAGCAACTCTTATAAAAGAGTTTTGAAAGACTAGTTTTTAATAAGGCTCCATCTTGCTGGTTTTCACCAATTCCCGTTTAACTCTTTACCGCTTGCCCTGACTGGTGTCGGCATTTTCTTAATTGATGATCAGTACGGGGGTGGGGTGGGGTGGAGTGGGGGGAGGGGGCAGCACATTGTATGAGGTGCCACTCCTGGGCTGGGGGAGCAAACCACTAGGCCGTGCTCTTCCATGGCCTCTGCATCAGTTCCTGCTTCCAGGTTCCTGCCCTGCTTGAGTTCCTGTCCTGAGTTCCTTTGGTGATGAACACTGGCTGTGCAAGTGTAAGCCAGATAAGCCCTTCCTCCCCAGCTTGCTTTTGTGTTATGGTGTTTCGTTGCAGCAACAGAAACTCCAAGGCACCACTGGTAAAGCTAATGGTGGGTGAGTTCTGCCCATTTTGAGTTGTTTGCTTCAAGGTTAAGCAGAGGCTCATGTCAGTCCTCGTTGTAAATCCTTTGTGATTAACAGTAATGGTTCCTCCATGGTGATGTGGGGGAATCCAGCTCCACTCTTTATACTTATGAAAAGGCGACGTGGCAGCCATAGGATGGAAAGTTTGAGAACATTCTGTGCTGTATCATGGGATAGGTCCTAACAATTTAAAATTCATTTTTATCCAGATACTTTTTCCAGTCACATCCAAAGCTATTATCTTTATGTAAGCACAGACCAGAAGACAAACTTAGGTGGGTGTCATTTCCCAGGTGCCTGCCCATTCTTTTTCTTCTTTTGAGACACTGGTCTGAAACTGCCGAAAAGCCCCAGGAATCTTTCCATCTCTGCTTTCCCAGAACTGTGGTTATAAACACACACACACACACACATACACACACACACACACACACACACACCTGTTTAATCTGTGTTGTTTTGTTTTGTTTTGTTTTTTAAGAAAAGAAGTCATCTCTAGAGCCAGCGCTTGGGTCCTCGTGCTTGCAGGGCAAGCTGAGCAATCTCCCCAGCCTCTCTATCTTTAAAAAGGCTTTAAAAAATGTGTATGGGTGTTTTGCCTGCATGGGTGTATATGCACCACATGAAAACTTGGTATCCTTGTGGTCAGAAGAGGACACTGGATCTCCCTGGAACTGGAATTACATATGGTTGTGAGCTTCTAGGTGTGTGTCGGGGGGGGTGGTGGTGAGAATAGAACCCCAGTCCTCAGGGAGAGCTGCCAGTGGTCTTAACCATTGAGCAATCTCTCCAGTCCCCATAGCTATCTTTTATGCACTCAACCAGTCCCCATTTTTTTTTTTAAACTTCTCATCTTAGAGTTTATTTGGATCACCTTTAATATAATTTGTAAATGCTTGATGGACATGTCTTTTTTAAGGGAGTAGAAAACATCTGTCCTTCACCTAGTGCTAATCACATGGGAAATATGTAAAGATACTCCAGGTTTTGGATAGACTATTCTGGTTACAAAAAAACAAAAAACAAAACAAAAACAAAACAAAACAAACAAACAAAACAAACAAAAAAGCCACTGGTTACAAATCCCTTAAGTAACAAGAACAATTATAGAAAAGCTCAGCTGTCCACAGGAAAAACGTGATCTACATAGCAGAATTAGGTTGTAGCATATCTTAAGTTGCACTATGCAGGACAGAGCACAGACTCAAACAGTGGTAGTCCAGTTTCTCTACTTGCTTCTATAGAGGGGCGTTTGAGAGCAGAAAGTAGCCAACTGTGGTCAAATCTGATGAACAATTATGCAAAAAACCTAAGAGCAAATGGAGCATTTTCAGTGCAGCAGTATTATTAATACTCCCCTGAAGGGCTGTCCATTAGGAATACGGGGGAGGGCCCTGTGTGCTTTTAGAAGGGCCTTACTTTCATGGTGTCAGGTGGCCTCGCCTCATTTCAACGTGAATTTTCTTCCATTTCTACATTTTTCCTATTTTAAATTGAGCTTACTGAAGCAGCATTTATGAATGAAAAATTATCTATTATCATAGCTTTGACAGATACATACATTGTGTAGCTGCTATATCTCAATCAAGAAACAATAGCTCCCCTGCCTCCCCCAAATCTCTCACATCTTTAGTCAACCTCTCCTATACTCTAGTCAACAAATGTTTCTTTCATATATATATATATATATACTTTCATATATATATATATATATACGTACATACATAGGCTCATGCCATACCTATACTTTTTAGTTTAGAGTCTTTCACTGAGAATGGTACCTATTCATTTTGTGTAGTTTGTCCCCAAGTAGATTTCACTGGCCATATGTGCCAACATCTGTTTATATAGTCACTAATTAAAGGGCTCTCAGAGTGCTTCTAGCTTTAGGCTGTTATAAAATAGTATGTCTTTGTTTTTGTATATATGTGTATCTGCTTGGGTTGATATCTAGTGGGATGTCTGGGTCATAATGTAAGTGTATTATTGATTTTTTAAAAAAGAACTGAATTCTCAAGACATTTCCCCAAGTGTTTGTTCAGTTCTGCATTTCTACTAATAAATCATGGCATTTGGACAAAAAAAAAATAACCAAGTAGATTTTCATTGAGAGATATGTATATGTGTGTGTATGCACACACGTGTACAAACACATGTAGAGGCTATACATCTACTGGAATCTTCCTGGATTGCTCTTCACTGATTGGTTGGGCTGGTCAATGTATCCCAGGGATCTGCCTGCCTCTGAGATGGCAACCCTAGGTTCACACCACCAGTATATCTGTCTGATATTTTGTAGTACTAGATAGATTTTTACAGAGGTGCTGGGGATCCAAACTCAGGGTCTCAGGTTCGCATCGCAAGGCAAGTAAATAGCAAGTGAGCCATCTCTTCAACACCCCTTATGGATTTGATGTTCATTTCCCTGATGCCATGACGTTGAACAACATTCCACGCACTTACTTGCCTCCAAAGTATCTTCTTTAATTACTGGTAATTCAATTAAGCACTCATTTTAAAGCTGGTTTTCTTTGAGGGGTAAAAAAAAATTTCATATACATTGGATATAAATTTACTGTGCTTTAGAAATATTTTCTCCTAGTCTGCTACTTGTGCTTAAATGTTTCTTTTGCTTTGTTTTTCTGTTTTTTGAGACACGGTTTCTCTGTGCAGCCTTGGCTATCCTGGACTCGTTTTGTAGACCAGGCTGGCCTCGAACTCACAGACATTTGCCTGCCTCTGCCTGCCTGAGTGTTGGGATTAAAAGCCTGTGCCAGTGCACCCAGCTGTGTTTTTCACAGCAGTATCATCTTAAGATCAGTGTGTGTGTGTGTGTGTGTGTGTGTGTGTGTGTGTGTGTGTGTGTGTATGTGTGTGTTTTGAATTTAAACGGCTGGGAGAAAACCTGTTGGTAAGCTGCTTGTTATGCAAGCAGGAAGAAGCCCTGAGCTCAATCCCCAGAACCCATGTAAAAATGCTTAAACTGTTGGTAGGCACACACTTGAAAGCCCAGGCCCGGAGAGACAGCCCCACTGACAGACTTGTGGTCCAGCCAGACTACCCTTACTTGGCAAGTTCCAAGTCTCTGAGTGGTCGTGTCGTAAAGAACAAGGTGGATGGCACCTGAATGACACTAGAGTCGCATCTCTGGCTTCTACACCCATCTGCATCTGTCCTTTATCTTTTAGTGTTAGCCCTTTCCATAATGTGTTACATATATCATGCGCAGACAAACACACTTACTTTAATGGATTATGCTTTATGTTCTGAAAAGTGGTTTCCTAGCCCAAGATCACCTAGATATTTTTTTTTCCTAAAAGTTTTATAATTCTACATTGAGACTAAGGTCCACTTGAAGTTGTTGCACTGGGTACAAGCCTTGAGCTGATAGGCTGAAGTACTTTTTTCCTCTTTGAAGTGATATATCCAGGGCTGAAGATGTGGCTCAGTAACAGCCCGTTTGCCTTGCATACCTTGATCCCCAGCACCTAGACATTTTTTTTCAATTATTTCAGCCTCATGTATTTCCTTTACTATCTTGTTTTGTTTAAACCATTCTTGCTATGTAGCTTAGGCTGCCTTGAACTGTCAACCCTCTTACCTCAGCTTCCTGTTGCTAGCACACTCAGTTCCTTTTTGGAGGAAGTCAGGGAAGATACTGTGGTTGAACCGAGGGTCTTTTCACATGCAAGGATGTGCTACACCACTGAGCTGTATCTCTGTATTTTAGGTAGACCTTCAACTTGCCATCTTTCTACTTAAGTCTCCTGGGTAGTTTGGGATTACAGGGTTGAGCCATTAGACAACTTTTTTTTAGTGGTCTTCATTTAACAGGCAATGTATGTATAATCCAAGGAAAGAAAACCACCTAACTTTGCTCTGACAATTTGATAGCTGCTGAAGAAAGGGCGCTTTCTTATCTCATTCTTTAGAAAGGCTCAATAAGTGTTGCTATGGGGGCTTCTTGGTTCTTGTCTTGCTGAAGGACTCAAGAAGAGGAAAGTTTCAGTATAAGATTATCAAAGCAAAGCATACAGTCCCAAGATACAGTGGGATGTACCCACAAGGGGTAGGTTGTAGCTCAGCAGGTGGATTTTGAGGAAAACTTTTATAAATCTTTATGAAGTGGATGGCATATCAGAGAGGTAAGTTGTAATGGTTAGTGCTGTCAGTTACACAGAATTGAATACCTCCTTGGGTGTAGGTCTCTAGAATTGGCTGCAAGGGATAATTTTATACTAACTGATGTAGGAAGGTCCGTCTTAACTGTGAGTAGGGTCACTCTCTGGGTAGGAGACCCTAGACTATATAAAGCGGAGAAAGCAAAGTTGAGCACTGGCTTTTATTCATTGTTTTCTGCTTTCCCACTGTGGATTGTGATTGGCTGCTTCAAGTTTCTCCTACCTTGATTTCTTTGCCACGATGTACCTTTGACTGTTAGAATAAACCCTTTCTCCCTCAAGTTCCTTTTGTCAGACTATTTCATATCACAGCAAGAGGAAAAGGAAGACATAAGGTGATCCTCTTTCCCTCCAAAATCATGGTGAACAGAGCCTCCTTTCTTTCTTTCTGTGTGGCTTTTGTAAGGCTACACTGAAATGCTAAATAACAGCAATTGGCAAAATGTGGCACAGGCATTGATGGCTATTCCTTTAGGAATGAGAGGTACTCTCATTTTGTTTACTTTGATATTGTCTCATTATATGTGTGTGTGTAATACCATAACGGAGAATACAGTAGCTAGGTAATCTTGTATTTCGGAGAAGTAGGTGGTAGTAATCTATGAAGTCCACCTATGAAGGACTGTAGCCATCCACACCTGAAAGCTCTAGAACAAAAAGCAGACACACCCAAGAGGAGTAGATGGCTGGAAATCATTAAAGCCAGGGCAGAAAGCAACAAATTATAAACAAAGAGAACAATTCAACGAATCGACAAAACCAACAAGATAAACAAACCCTTAGCCAAACTAACTAAAAGGCAGTGAAAGAATACTCAAGTCAACAAAATCAGACATGCAAAGAGAGATATAATAATAGACACCAAGGAAACCCAAAGAATTATTAGGTCTCACTTCAAAAGCCTATATGCCACAAAAATTGAAAATGTAAATAAAATAGACAATTTTTTGATAGCTACCAATTACCAAAATTGAATCAAGATCAGGTTAACAAATTAAATAGTCTTATACCTTCTAAGGAAATAGAAACAATCATCAAAAGTCTCCAACCAAAAAAAAAAAAAAAAAAAAAAAGCCTAGCACCAAATGGATTCAGCAAAGAAGACCTTCAAAGAAGATCTAATACCAATTTTCTTTAAACTATTCCACAAAATAGAAACAGAAAGAACATTACCAAACTCATTCTATGAGGCCACAGTCACCTTGACAGCTAAACCACACAAAAACCCAACGAACAAAGAGAATTTCAGACCAATTTCCCCTATGGACACCAATGCAAAAATAGTCAATAAAATACTTGCAGGCTGAAGAACACATCAAAGAATCCAAGAACACATCAAAAATATCATTCACCATGACCAAGTAGGCTTCATCCCAGGCATGCAGGGTGGTTTGATATATGGATATCTGTCAATGTAATCCATCATATAAGCAAACTGAAAGAAAAAAAACACACATGATCACTTTCTTAGATGCTGAAAAATACAACACCCATTCATGTTAAAAGTCTTGGAGAGATCAGGGATACATGGCACATACCTATACATAATAAAGGCAACATAAAGCAAGTGTATAGCCAACATCAAACTAAATGGAGAGAAACTTAAAGCAGTTCCACTAAAATCAGGGACATGACAAGGCTGTCCACTCTCTCTGTATTTTTTCAATATTGGACTTGAAATGTTAGCTAGAGCAATAAGACAGCTAAAGAGGATCAAAGGGATACAAATGGGAAAGGAAGAAATCAAAATATTACTATGTGCAGATGACATGATAGTATACATAAGTGATCCCAAGAATTTTAACAAGGAACCCCTACCGCTGATAAACATCTTCAGCAAAGTGGCTCGATACAAAATCAATTTAAAAAGATCAATATCCCTCCTTTATACAAAAGACAGACAGGCTGAGAAAGAAATTAGGGAAACTATGCCCTTTACAATAGCCATAAAAAACCTAAAGTGTCTTGGTGTAACTCTAACCAAGAAAGTAAAAGATCTGTATGAAAAAAAACTTCAAGTCTCTGAAGGAAAAAAATTGCAGAAGCTATCAGGTGATGGAAAGATCTCCCATGCTCACGGATCGCTGGATTAACATAGTAAAAATGGCCATCTTACCAAAAGCAATCTATAGATTCAATGTAATTCCCATAAAAAAGCCAATACAATTCTTTACAGACCTTGAAAGAACAATTCTCAACTTCAATTGGAAAACCAAAAACCCCTGAATAGCTAAGACAATCCTATACAATAAAAGATCTTCTGAAGGAATCTCCATCCCGGATCTCAAGCTGTACTATAGAGCAACAGTAATAGAAAACTGCATGGTACTGGCATAGAAACAGACAGGTGGATCAATGGAATCAAATCAAAGACCCAGAAATAAACCCACACTCCTATGTTCACTTGATTTTTGACAAAGAAGCCAAAACTATACAATGGAAAAAAAGACAGCATCTTCAACAAATGAGGTTGGTCTAACTTGTAGAAAAATGCACATAGACCCTTATTTATTGCACTGCACAAAACTAAAGTGCAAGTGGATTAAAGACCTCAACATAAAACCAGACACACTAAATCTGCTAGAAGAAAAAGTAGGGAAGAGCCTTGAACTCTGTAAGGCAAAGGACACTGTCAACAGAACAAAACAACAGCCTACACACTGAAAAACGATATTCACCAACCCTACATCTGACAAAGGGCTAATATCCAAAATATATAAAGAGCTCAAAAATTTAAACACCACCAAACCAAATAACCCAATTAAAAAATGGGTACAGAACTAAACAGAGAATTCACAACAGAGGATATCGAATGGCTGAGAAACACTGAAAGATATGCTCAACATCCCCAGTCAGTTGAAACTATTCTGAGTTTCCATCTTACACCCATGAGAATTGCTGAGATCAAAAACTCAAGTGACAGCACATGCTGGTCAGGATGTGGGGAAAGGGGAACACTCCTCCATTGCTGGTGGGAGTGCAAACTTGTACAACCACTTTGGATATCAATCTGGTGCTTTCTCAAAAAATTGCGAATAGGGCTTCCTCAAGACCCAGCCATCCCATTCCTTGGAATATACCCAAAAGATGCTCCACCACACAATAAGGTTCAAAGCAATTTTACTCGTAATAGCCAGAACCTGGAAACAACCTAGATGTCCCTCAACCAAAGAACGGGAAAAGAAACTGTGGTTCATTTACACAATGGAATACTACTCAGCTATTAAAAACAAGCAAATCTTGAAATTTGCAGGCAAGTAGATGGAACCAGAAATGATCATCCTGAGTGAGGTTACCCAGCCCCAAAAGACAGGCATGGTATATACTCACTTATAAGCGGATATTAGCCAAATATACAGGATAACCACACTACAATACACAGTCCTAAAGAAACTAAATAACAAGGGCCCTATGGAGAATGCTTAATTCTCATTCAGAAGGACAAATAGAATAGACACCGGAAGCAGTTGAAGAGAAGGAATAGGAAGGAAGTGGGCCACCAAGGTCCTTGGAAAGATTCCACCCAGCAGGGGATCCAGGCAGATGCTGAGACACACAGCCAAACTTTGATGTGGAGAGCAAGGAGTCTTATGGAAGAGTTGGGAAACAGAAGTACCTGGAGGGGTCAGTAGCTCCACAAGGAGACCAATGGAGTCAACAAATCCAAGCGGAGGAGTTGTAGTGCTGCAGAGACTGATGCACCAACCAAGGACCATGCATGCTGAGGACCTAGACCCTCTGCTCAGATGCAGTAGATAGGCAACATAGTCTCTTTGTGGGTCCCATAGTATAGGGAATAGGGACTACTTCTGACATGGACTCTGGCCCCCACACGTTGATCACTTCCCACTGGCAGGGCAGCCTTGCCAGGCCACAGAGAAAGAGGATACAGGAGGTCCAGATGAGACTTGACAGGCTGAGGTCAGTTGTTAGGGGAGGAGGGTTCCCCTTTCTGAGGACCAGCGGAGGGACGGAGGGGGTACAAAGGAGGGAGGGTGTGACCGGAAGGCAACGAGGGAGGGGGCTACAATCTGGATGTAAAGTGAAAAAAAAAACCCTAAAGCAAAATATCATTAATTTAAAAAAGGACAGGAGGGTTAATTTTGTAAGCTTCTAGTAGTTGTAATTTTTAAGATGCTTGAAAACAGGCTTGGCTTTTCAGATCTACTTAGAATGTTCAAATCACCTGCATTCCATGTTTTAAAATGGGGACACCTATGCTCCTTGTACACATCATGTGGCTATGTGGTTAGCACTTTTGTAAAAAGTACTTAAAAAAGGAGAAAATAAGCCACATAGAACAATTAAACGTTAGTTTGTGGAAGAGGTCAGCTGAGAATTACAGCTAAGTTCAAAATGTTTATTTTCTGGAAATTCCCAGAAAGGCCAAAGTTTTGATGAGGAAGCTGAAGCATACATTCTGGATAATTCTTTTTGTGTTCACAGAAGAGGGTGAGCAGTGAGTTTGAGCAGTTGTGTGACGACACAGTGAGTCCCAGCTGATGCTCGAACATCTCAGTGGATGTTTTCTTATTGCACACATTTTTCATATCATGTGGCTACATAGTTAGTCCTTTTATAATCTATAGGAAACATTCAGAAGAGTCTAAGTTTTTGGTTTCCTATTGCAGCAACAGGGAAATTATTTTTGCTGCAAGGTTGTGGAATCCTAACATAATCACTGTGCACTCTTAGCTGAGCAATGCTGTAAAATGTAAGAGAAGACAGAGGGACAACTTCGTAGAGGCGAAAGCCCACTCTTCCCCTATGGCTGGAGCAGGGCAGAGAGAGTAAGAACACAAAGCATGGGTCAGATGCCATTTTATAGGACAGGAGCTCTTGCCAAGTTATTGCTTTTTGGCACATTCAGGACAATACACCTGCCCATCATGAAACACAAAGCGCTTGCTCGCCAGGTTTACAGAACAGGTTTTGCAGTTGAAGCAGAAGTCATGCCAGCAATGTTCTTCATGGCCCACCACATTGGAGCCTTTCCCAAACCCAGTGATGGGGTTGTTGCATCCAGCACACTTCTTGGCCACAAAATTCTTGTAACAATCCACACAATAATACCTGTCTTCCACAGCAGTGAAACGTTTCCCACCCAGCTCCTTAGAGCAGGAAGCACATACAAAGCACTCGCTATGCCAGAGCTGATCCTGGTAACTGACTCCTCCGGCTATAATGGGCTTTTTGCATTTCGCACAATACTTGGTAAATACATTCTTATGGCAGGACACACAGTAGAATTTCTCGTCTTTAGGGAAGAAACTTTCGGTTCCGATGACTTGCTGGCAGTTGCTGCAGGTGAAGCAGTTTATGTGCCAGATGGTACCCTGGTACTCCACATTCTGGTCTCCTGGCACAATATCCTGGAGGCACGCCCTGCACTTTGGGGAGGCCAGGTGAGTGGCACACTCGTTGCACAGGATCTTGTTTTCCCAAGACACAAAGGCCTCAGTGGCCAAGGGTTTACTGCACTTGGCACAATGGAAACAGTTGTTGTGCCAGTAGCGGTTCTTATACTGCACCTCCTTGGAATCTGCACCTATCGGGTTGTGGCATTCCTCACAGGTGTTGGCACAGTTCTTGTCAAAGCACGGGAGGCAGCAGTACTGCCCGTCCTTCTGCACATACTTCTTCCCCTGCAAGGCAGTCTGGCAATAGTGGCAGGTGAACTTCTCAGACATGGTGCCTTACCGCTGCGGAGACCTCACACTGGATGCGCAGAGACCAGGATGTGGTTGGGATAGGCTGGCTACAGTTAAGACTAGCTCTCAAGTTGATGCCCGGAGATGCTTGCCCATGCACAGTGTAGGTGGTCTGCTGGGTGATGGATATGAAGCTGTGGTTTTACAGTAGCTTATCAGGCTGTACAAACAGGAAGAGGTCTTGGGCTATCCTCTAGGACCACTCTTCCCAGCTCCACTACTCATGTCTATCTTCTACCTAACAGCATGTTTTCCACTCCGTAGAAATAGATGGTACAGATAACACAAAGAATTACCAATGCACTTTAGCCAAAGATCACCAAGAATTCCTGCAAGCTGAACAGGTTGAGATTATCGCTCATCAAAGAGATGGAGAATCACACTGCACCTCAGCCGTAGGATGTAAAGCAGGGGCCTTAAGGTTTAGGACTGTGTTGGGTGTTTTGATGGAGGGTTTAAGGGAGTAGAACCTTCTTGCTTTTTGTGATGAAGCAGGATGACTGTATGATGTTATCTTCATAAATTTTACCTATAAAGAGGAAAAGCTACAATGAGTAAAGCTATGAAGAAGCGACAGCCACTTTACTAGTTGGCACATTCTACTGTGTATTCAAAATCATAGAGTTTGTTCAGGCTCAAATTTTAGAAAGTAGTCTTGTTTTTGCTTTGACCATTACTGATTATAAAGTGGCCTTGCTTCATGCTGTCTGGCTTAACTGGAAAATACCAAGGCCTAGTTCTATCAGGCCAGCTCCTACCAACACTACAACCCCCTTGATACCATTGGGACATTGGCTAGATTTCAGGGACTGCTTTTATCTCTCAGAAGATAGTGATTAAATTTCAGTGTAGTGGCTTATACCGTAAGCCCATAATTTATAGCGATCAAAAGTTTTGAGGCCAGCTGGCTTACATAGAGAGAGCTTATCTCAAACAAAAATATGATAGGTAAGAACTTGGACCGTAGTCACAAAATTGGATTTTATAATTTTATCTTCAACAGTTGTGAGGGTGGACTAAATAATCTAACTTATCTGCTTTAGTTTTTTTGTATGAATATAGAAAATATAATAGTTATGTTATTATTGAAAGAAGTGAGATGACACAGACTAACAGCATCTGTCAAATAAAATTTAAGTTAAAAAGGGTAGTGAGTCAAAGAAAGGAAAAAAAAAAAAAAACCAGTTTAAGTGTCTGTGCCAGGAAACCAAGTATGAATGTGAGAATAGAAAATTATTATTTACATTGGATGGTAACCTATTCAAAGCTACTGATTATTCAGTTCAATTCAAAATATTAAAAGACTGTATTATATAGGAAGCATAAAAAAAGTGTTTCCCTTATTCTAATTTGTCATATAAAGTCCAATAGGAACACTGTGAAGATAATGACAACTAAAAAAAGGGGGGGGGGATTTATTCATACAAAGAACTGGAACAGGCTTGGGCAGAAGGTTGGATCACTTTTTCAACCTCAGTGCTATCAGCATATAATTTATGTCTTATTTTCACAGTTCTGTCTTCTGACTTGCTACTTTCTAGTCTTAACGTTTTGAACTAACTACCTCTGTTAAGCTATCTAGCTAAGAACTATCTAGATAGCTAACTATTATCTAGAAATATTACAGAAATATTATAGAGATATTACAGAGTAAGAATCAAGAGCTACAAGGCAGGTCAGTCTATAAGATAAATAGGGCCTTGTTTCATTCGGACTCCTTCTGGTTGCATCAAGATTTTTGAAATCAAAATAGAAACAATTCAACCAAGATCTCCATAGTTATTCTCATATAAACAAGAGTGGGTGAGAACTGAATGAAATGGCATTCATTTTCAAAGATATGTATATATATATATATGTATAGATCTTTAAAAGGCTATATATCCTTTATACATACATGTGTGTGTGTCTGTGTGTGTGTGTACTTTTCTGCATGTATATCTGCACACCAGAAGACAACATCAGACAGTTGTCATTTGCTATATGGGTGCTTGTAATTGAACTCAGGACCTTTGGAAGAGCAGCAAGTGCTCTTAACCTCTATTTTTCCAATCCTGGTATTCATTTTTATAGGTAAGAAAACTGAGGCAGTAAGAAGTGATGGAAGTCAGATTAAAAAAAAAATACAGGCCCACCTATATTTGTAGTTTCAGAAGCAACCAAAAGCTCCCCAGTATCTTCATTGGTTTATGAACTAGAATAAACCACTGCTCTGAATTAAGGCCTTAATAACTGGCAAAACGATGCCAATTTTGAGAAGAAAGTTGTAAGGTGTAATTTCGCACATTGTTAACTTTGCCTAGTGTTCAATCTTCAAACTTACCTATTAAAATCCCATTAAGAACTCAGTATTCTTTGAAAATAAAAGATAGGTGCTTGGTAAACACCACAGTTCAGACTCTCCTAATCATCCAACTCATGTGAAAGTGATAAGATTTGTATTCTTTTTACATTCTGTAGAACAAGATTATCATAATTTCAGCATAGTGATCTAAATCGATTTAAATCATTGATTTGGTAACGACTAAGCTGAAGCCATAGTCTAGTTTATTCTATCTAAGAACTGGAGCAAAGTTAGCTCCCTCTCAGGATTCTTTTGGGGGTCTTTGTTAGCATCCCCCTTTCTGAGCCTTGTCAATACTCACAACAGTTACACACCAGGCTGATTAATTACCCTTAAAAATTGAGGTCTCTCAACCTGTGTATGCTTCCCCTTGCTCATTAAGCTTTGAAAAATCTCACATTTTGGTAGGATTTCACAGTTTATAAAGCCTCTTTACACCCACTTTTTATCCTCTCAAAAAGTTTAGGGTGGATTTATTGTCATCTTTTTTTTTTTTTTTTTTTTTTTTTTTTTTTTTTTTTTTTTTTTTTTTGGTTTTTTGAGACAGGGTTTCTCTGCGGAGCCTTGGCTGTCCTGGACTCCCTTTGTAGACCAGGCTGGCCTGTCATCTTTATCTTAAAAGGTGTTGAGATTCAAAAAAAAAGCTAATAGCGTTTATCTAGTTCAGCAGACTTCTCTCCTTTGCTCTGTCCCCTGAAAGCTCTCTGCACTGCTCTTCCCACCAAAGGCTGAGGTAGCGCTGACCGCGCAGAACTCCACAGACGACAGCATTGATGGCAGCTCAAGACTTTCCGGGATCGCACCAGGAACTTTTTCCCAAGGTCGGACAGAGAGTGAAGGGTAAGAGACCCGAAGAAGCCCTAGTTAGGCAGTGACACTAGGGCAAGTTTTCTCACTTCCAGTTCATTTCTCATAATGGACTTATTTTTGTCACCAAAATTCAAGGCCCCACCCCCCCCCCCGCAAGACCTGGGCACTCGTTGTGTGACGAGGGCAAACCTGATGGATTTTTACTCCCAAGGAATCCAGCTGTAGGATGGGCAAGAGGGAAAGGAAACAACCAACCCGCCCCCTCCCCCCCAAAGAAAAAAAGAGCTCACACCAATTAGCTAGGCCTCGCCTCACCCTATCACTTGGTGACACAGGCGCGCAGGGTGCCCTGGGGAGACTGGCTGACAGAAGGCCCTGCCCGTCACTCCTTTAGGGCGCGGCAGCTAAAGAAGGACGCAGCCCCCGGGCGAAGGAGAGGGAGACACTGGCGACCATGCCGCCCTCCTCAGGGGAGAAGTTCTAAATTCCCATAACCGTTACTTCTCTCGAGCCCAGCACGGCGGCTGGAAGCTCGGGCGGAGGCCGACCGGCCCGCGCGTCCCAGGGTTGCGCCCCTCGCCCGCTCTGATTGGACGCCGGGGCGGAGGAGGCGGGGGGACCCTCCCCCCTCAGCCTCCCAACCCCCCTCCCCCCTGCAGGAGGCGCGCGCAGGCGGGCACGGGTGGCTGCTGGGAGGGCTGCGCGCGCCGAGCGACCGGTGGGCGCGGGAGGGTGGGGTGGGGTCGGGTGGGGTGGGGGCCCGGGGGCGCGAGCGCGCGTGCGCGTCGGAACCCGAGGCGCGGGAGGAGGCGGGAGCTCCGGAGGCTGCGGAGGGGGCGGGTCGCGTCAGGCGCCACGTCCGCAGCCAGAGGCCGCCGCCGCCGCCGCCGCCGCAGCTGCCGCCGCCGCCGCCTCGGACCGAGAGAGTCTTCCTGACTCCGGAGCCTGAGGAGAGAAGCATCTGGATCGCCTAGCCGCCCCGGGGCCGCGTCACGGCCTCTGCTGTCCCTCTCCGTGCCACCGTTCCAACCTCCGCCCGGACGCCGCAGCCCGTGGCCCCACCACCCCGCGGTGAGCGAGTCGGTCCCGTGTCGGAGATGTGTGTTGTGGGAGGGTTGCGGGGGGCGGGGGATGCTGGCCTGGATGGTCGCCCTCCGGGTCCTTTCCGTTAGCCCTTCTCCACCTCACCTGCGCGACCTGGGGCCTGGCCCGCTGCTCCAGCCTGGCCTTTTTGGGGGGCACTGAACGTGAAGGGGAAGGGGGAGGGGCAGGGCGTCGTTGGTTGGGAGGGGGGAGGCGGATGGAGGTTGTGCTTTTGGGGGTCACCCAAGTGGGTCCGTGAGTTCGCAGACGCGGTGTTTGGAGTTGGGGGGACTCGCTCCTGGAAGCCTGCGTCTGACCTCTTTGCCTTGAGTGTCGGGCTGGCGTAGTGGAGACGATGGGGGGCATCCCAGGAGGAGCCCCGCTTCCTTGCCCCACTTAACTTCAGACCTGTTGATAAACGGTCCTGGTGGGTTCAAGTACACGGGGCTTGGCTTCCAGCGGAGATTCCCGCTGCTCTTCCTTTAATTGGGAACTCCACTCCCACGCCTGTTCCAAACCCGCAGGTGTGGGAGCGAAGGGGGGCGCTGGCCGTGTCAAGGGACGACTGTGGGGAATCCTGGAGCCGCCGTCAGTGCAGTCACTACCGACCCCAGGCTTTATCCAAAACCGAACCTGCCCTGTACATTCATGGCAGCTTCTAGACTAGTCCGGGAGCTTCCACTCCGGATCAAATGGGATGGTCTCTCTTAAACCGGTCATCCTACGTTGGAATTCCGCAGGAACTAGGGTGTGCTGGGTGGACAACGAAGGAGGAGCTGCCCAAGCCAGTACTTAGCCATTAGGGTCATTTTCTGCCTCTCCTGCCACGTCACTCCTCTCCTAAGGGGGGGAAAAAAGACTTGCTTGTGTCTAAAGGCTAAAGGTGGATTCAATGAGAGGAGCAAAGGCTGCTGGAAAGCGTTAGAAACACCTAGACTAGGAATAAAAATCTTATTTGATTGTGTCTTTTGTATCTTATGAACCCTGCTGATCCAGAAGGAAACACAGTAGTTATTTGTATCTGCTTTTGGTTAGTGTTTAAAACTTGTAGTTGTTTACCCTTCAAGGGCTATCAAACCTACAGGTAAGTGTCTATTTCCACTCCTGCTTTAGCGACGTTTAATAAACTCATATACATCTGCTTTCATTTTTCACTTTCATCGTTGTGGTCTTTGTTATAGCACTTATACCAGAAACTAAGTTCAATAAAAGCATCATTAGAAAAGTTTAGGTGATGTTTACATTAGCCAAACATTTAAGTCAAGTGTTTGTGGAAAATCTTAACTTTCCTGCTTCAGTCCTTGAGTCTTTGACCTTTTCCTACTTCCTGATGATACTGCACCAGATTACATACAGTTAAGAGCAGGGGCTTTGTATGTATGCTCATACATTGTCTCAGCGGGATCTAGCACAGAGTCCGGATGCTGCCAGTATCTAGTGAACCAATGAAGTGTTTATTAGTGAGGATGACTGAGGTACTGCTTCTCTGGCTTGGAAGACTTTTTAAAATACTATTTCATATTTCTTTCAAGGAAAACACTTAAAATTCTATT
The DNA here is from genome assembly GCF_903995435.1 of Acomys russatus. Classification (NCBI taxonomy): domain Eukaryota; kingdom Metazoa; phylum Chordata; class Mammalia; order Rodentia; family Muridae; genus Acomys; species Acomys russatus. Next base: position 7,766,866 of record NC_067167.1, on the reverse strand, counting down.
TTGACACTCTGCATTATTTGTATTTTGTGTGTGCTTTTAAAACTTTCTTGGATACAAACTCACTGCCTGTAGTCTATTTGTTGTTGATGTAGTTGGCAGGAGCCGCCTTTTACACAGTGTTCAGCATTGTTAACTCAGAAACATAAACCAGCAAGGTGCTGTCTTTGTACATTGCTTTTAGTATATGTGCAGTTTTGAAACTCCTCGGAGTTGGTGAAGACGTGAGCATACGCCAGCTTCTATATAGCACATGCAGGAGAGTTCCCTTCCTCCTTGCTAGTCAGGCTTTCATTCCTGCTGGCCTAGACCTCACTGTGCAGAGAGGCTTGCCTAACTTGAGGCAGTCTCGCTGTAGCTTCACAACAGTTGGGATTATGGGGGTGAGCCACCATGCCTAGCTCAGGCTTTTTCTTATATAGGAAGACAACTTGTGTAATGTATTTTAAAATGACTTTGAAGGTAAAGCATTGCTCACTGCATTTTGTAGTTGAGCTTTATATTGTTAACTTACTTGACTTTGGAGGGTTATACCTAGAGGCTTAAAGCAAAACACCTTTTAGATCTTGTTTTCTTTGTGAACCAAAAGTTGTTTGTGTATAACATGTTGCAGAAACCCACAAACAGCATTTCTTCATAAATGATTTTATTTTTCTTAACTCACACATAGCACAGAAGGAAAGGTTCCCAACAGGTGTTTGGTTACTTGTTTCTATTATTGGACTAAATTACTCTCTCGGGAATAGTGGTATTGATACTTGCTCAATATATTTGCCAGCTGCTGTCGTATTCTGCACTGGATAAGAATTTTCCCATTAAAGTGGCTGCTGCTGAGTTCACTGTCTTGTTGTACAGTCCGCAGTAAAGAAATCTTAGAGTTGGCATGATAATGGTTTATCTTTTTCAGGACCAAAGGATTGAACTGATTATGTTTATAAAATAAATTAAGCCCTTTGCTTTGATCTAAGGTTGTTGTCATCATTGCCTTCTTTAGAAAAGCTTAAAAAAAAAATACTAGAAACTTGGATGCATTATGAGTGCCTAAAAAGCAAATAACATATTAATATATTTTGTTTCCAGGAATGATCAAAGTGGCAATTGCTTAGAAAGCGTATTCTCACTTAAGGAAGTTCTAGGTTAGAATAGTGCCTGTGTGTGTCTTAAATGCATAACAGGGTGCAGGTAATTAGTAGGGTTCAAGTGTTAACGGACTCAAGAATTTAGAACAAATGGCTTGTACAGAAATTAATAATTTGGGGAGCTAGAGAGATGGCTTAGTGGTTAAGAGAACTGAGTGCTCTTCTAGAGAACTGCGGCTCAACTCCCAGCACCCACATAGCTCACAAGCACTGACTTCTGTTCCAGCGGTTGGGATGCCCTCTTTTGGTCTTCATGGGCACTGTATGCACATGGTGCACACACACACACACACACACACATTTGTGCACATCGGTCAAAACAATTTTTTTTTTTTCTTTTCAAAAGGGTAACTTTTATACATTGATTTCTTTTTGAGATACAGTCTTGTTTTCTAGCTCTGGCTGGTCTGGAGCTCACTGTGTAGCAGGCTGACCACAAACTCATGGCAGCCCTGCTTCAGCCTCCAGGATGTTGGGATTACAGGATTGTAGGACACCTGGCTTTCAATTTGCAATTTTAGGTAAAATTTAGTATTTAATCTTTTTGTGTGCATTGTAAAAATAATCAGATCATATGGTACTAATCTTTTATACTAATCTTTGTGTTAAATAGCACTCCCCTCTAGTATTTGATCCTGATAAGTTGTTTAAATGCCTGCATTAGATTTTTAGTAATCTTTCGGAATCTTATAAATTTCTATCTCGCTCTCTATGAAGCTATACTAGCTATTCAACGAATACTGATTATTCACTTGAAGGTTTGCTTTACTAAATTATCTTATTCAGTTGACTTAAATATAATCTAATAAAGGCTATAAGCCTGTTCCATCAATCATTAGTATGATCACATCACCCACCCTCCATAGATTAAGTTATCACTTAGTATTGTCTAAACTTCCACTTGTCTCAGACTGTCCCAACTTCCTAAGTATAATTGCCTAATGAATATCTTCTGTGGATTTCCTGAAGATATCTTATACAACTTTCTGTAGATGTTCTGAATGCATCTAAGATACAACTTGTTTATCCTTTTTTTTTTTTAAACTTATTTATTATGTATACAGTATTCTGCCCGAATGTATTCCTGCATGCCAGAAGAGGGCACTAGATCTCATTATGGATGGTCATGAGCCACCTAGTGATTTCTGGGAATTGAACTCAGGACCTTTGGAAGAGCAGCCAGGGCTTTTAACCTCTGAGCCATCTCCAGCCCCAACCTCAAAAAGCCCATCATCTTTTGATGGAATGGTTTCTTTTCTAGTGTATCTTGTCTTGGTTATAATTTCTGCATACTTAGTTGCTCATTCTAGAAATCTAATACTCCTATAAGCTTGTTTTAATGCCCATGTTGGCTTTATACAAAAATTCAAGTATCTGACTATATGAGACATTAAGGATCTGAAGATTAAGTAGTGAACAAAAAACCCCAAACCCTTGTTCACACAGACCTTACATTCTAACAGGGACGCAAGTAAAATGGACATTAAGTGACAGTACGAGCTGGGAAGAAATCAGAGTAGAGTAAAAACGGTAGGCGGTGCGGAAGAGAGTGCTTGCCTAGAGATCTTATAAGGAGATGTTTGTACAAGGACCCCACTAATCTCTCGCAATCCTGACAGCATATAATTTTTTTTTAAAAAATAGCATTTCTGTTTGGGTTGATAGGGGATCTGCAGTTTTGATAGCATTTCCTTGCTGGCTAAGGATATTAAATGCTTTTTAAAGCATGCATTGGTTATTTGCAGTTCTTTTGCAATTGTTTAGTTCACTTGGTCACTTACTGATTATAGTATGTGTTCTTTTGGTGTTTAATTTTATTTACATATTCTGGATATTAACGAGAATATATAGATTTTCTGTAGGCTGTCTCTTCACTCTGTTGGTGTTTCCTTAAGTGTGCTAAAGATTATAGCTAACAGATTTTTTTTTTTTAAGGGAGCAAGGGTTTAGTTTGGGTCAAGGATTTATAGGCATATAGTCCTCCATAGCAAGGAAAACATGGCAGAGTTAATGGTATTAGAAACTTGTAGCAGAGATTCCTCTCCTGGTTATGGATAAGAAATCTTAGCTACCTTCTTAAAGCACAGACCTGACAGTGTTACTCTGCACATGGTTCCTCATTGCCCATCTACAGAAGGATGAAGTCAGTTCATGTTGTTTAGACTAACGTCATGTCTTTAGACTATTATAAAGCAGCTATGATCTATAAGTGGTGGTATTCTATTTTGGATATAAGATACATATAGGAACACTTTGAAAAAATATGTATTAAAAAAAAGTTCCCTAGCTAGGTATGGTGGTGCATGCCCTTAATACAGCACTTGTGAGATCAAGGCAGGATTTGAGTTCCAGGTCAGCTTTGGCTACATAGGAGACATTCTCTAAAACGAGAAAATGAAATGAGATGTATATATGCATGTAATTTTGTATTTTGTGTAGATCATAGCTTCTATTGATCATGTTGACCATCAGCCAATTGACCATGTGTTTCTATGTATCTAAGTATATGTATGTAGATTTGTTGTTATATAGTGGGATATAATGAATAATTTATTAAGAAGTGTCTCAAATTTAGCAGTCTATTGGGGGAAGAAAGCAGCTATACAATAGTCATTTCTCCCCCTCCCCCCCAGAAGGTACACACATATCTTTCCAGGATTTTCTGCATATTTTGCTTTAGAATTTGTTAAATAATCTCATTTTAGGGTTAGGAATATATTATTTCTACTTTAAATCTCTAAAGTTATTTTTCCTTTGCCACATACTTTATGCCAGTTGGGATTCTAACAGGCATTTCTAGTACTAGAGTCTTGAACACGATGCTGTATAATTTGTTATATTCTTACCATGAATATAGATATAAATAGAAATAAAATAGCTTTCTAGTTTGAGACTTTGCTAATTAAGTCAGGTTAGTCAAGAATTTCATTTTGGAGCAATGTACAATCTGATACTTTTGTTCTTTTCTGTATATGATTATATAGTTGTATTGTTACCTTTTTTAATCATATGAAATGATGTGCTAAATTCATAAATCAAACCAGATTAGGTGCTGCTACTAAGTGTCTTGAATCAAGACTTTCACCAGAGCAACTAAAAGATATTTACCAATCACACTGTCTGTGTTGATGAATTTTAGGGCCCACTGGTCTTTTTAGAGGCTGTAAGACATCACAAGATGTAATGCATGAAATTAAAATTACCTTTGTGAAAGCCTCTCTTTTTTACAGTCTGATGTGCCACCCATAGCCAAGTCATGCGCTTTCATGCTCTTTCCACAGTAGTAACCAGGATGATTTCTCCTCTTTCTCTTTCAGGCAGGACGTAGCTGGGTAGCTCAGGGTTGCCTTGAGCTCCAGGCCTTCCAGCTTTAACTTCCCGATGCTAGGTCATGGGCCTGAGCCACCACACGTTTTAATACCATAAAAGTGTAAATCAGAATACCTCATTACTCCCTTCAGTGTGTCTCATTGCCTTCCGTCTCCCTCTGCTAAAAGCCAGCGTCCACCATTGCCCGCACATTCTCTGATTTCATCTCCTAGTGCCCTGTCAAGTAGTCTCTTCATTCTTACTAGCTGTTCTAGCTGCTCCAGGTAAGCTCTCACCTCAGGGCATTCTTTTCTTGCTGTTTGTTGTGCTTGAGGTCTCTTCATCTAAATATCTGATGCCTTACCTCTTTCAGGATGCACCTGAAACAAAGCCTTCGCAGAGTCTCTTCTCATCCATTCCTCACTTCTGTAGCATTTCGCACTATTTGACATACACTATAGTGTTAGTCTATTGTCCTCCCCAACTAATGTGACTGTTGCCCTCGGGCAGGCCTTCACTGCCCTTTGTACCTAGAGCATCGTTTAGCTCACGTTGATGCTTAATCACCACTTGTTATTTAGTGTATTAAAGTTCACTGTACATTTTCACAGTGCCTTTTAGAATTCATTTTGTGTATGTGTGTACATGTTTGTGTGGGTGTGATGGCCAGCAGGTGTGTAAGCATAGGTATGTGTATGCGTGTTAGAGGTCAGTATTTGGTGAGTTCTTCAGTCAGTTCTCCATCTTATTTTTTTTTTTTTTTGAGACATGGTTTCCCACTGAACCTGGAGCTCACTAATTCAGTTAGACTGGCTGGCCAGCAAGCCTCAGAGATCTCAGCCTCCTCAGCAGTTCTGGGTTTATAAGCATAAACCTAGATTTTAACTTTTTTTCTCTAAAGTAGGTATTGGGATTCAGAATTCAGGTCTTCAGTGCTTGTGTGGTAAGCACTTGACCCACCAGCCATCTGCTTACCCTCCTCACAATATCCTTTTAATATCTGTTGTTTATGCATAGATATAATAACCGAGTCCTCAGAGACAGAGGACTAATACTTGGTTGACTGCGAGGCCTTAGAGACACAGGACAAACACTTGACTGCTGGAAGCATAGTTCTTGTTTTCTTTCAGGCATGATCGTATAGCACAGTCAGTTTTAGGCGTATCCTGTCTTACCTTTCAGATCATAAAGGGATTGGGAAAAGGAATTCTTACATTTATTTCATGCCTTTATTTAGAATTAATCATACTTTATGGTTTTCTACAGGCTTTTCAATTCTGTCCTATAACCAAGAAATAAAGAAGACACTCCAGTCTTGCTGACTCAGGCGTGTTGTCGGTACGGCAGGGATCTTACTTTTCCACGCTTTTTATTCCTGTCCAACTCTCTTTCACTTGTAGTTTCCAGGTTAAATTGAAGTTCCACAGGAAAAACAATGAAGGGAAACTTAAATCATCACTGCCATTTTCTGTTAGTGTTGCCAATAAAATTTATGTTGTCCATTCGTGTAATTTCAAGTCTTTTGTAAACTCTACAGTTTGAAATAGGGGATAGGATGTTACTGTCATGGTAGGTACTTAAGAATGTTCTCTATCTAAATAAAATTGCTTAAGTTGATTTAAAACAGCATGTGCGAAGTGGTAGTTTACTCTGAAACATGTTTTGTCTTACAGGTGATCATGAATCAGGCAGATAAAAATCAAGAAATTCCATCTTACCTTAGTGATGAGCCACCAGAAGGTAAGCATGTGCCGGACACTAAGATTGAAAGGAATATATTGGTAATTTAAAGCTATGATCGTTTAAAATGTTCAATGTAAAGAATCATAGCCTTTTATCTGGTCAATAATTGAGCTTTTAAAAAGAAAACACAGACCTTGGTGAATAGACACAATCTCTATTATTTAAGGTTTTCTTGTTACACTTTTATTTCAAGACCATTTGACAAGCAAGAACATTGTTTTTATTTGCAAAAGTGTGGGAGGCACATGATAGACTGTTTAGTTTAGATGTCCTGCACACAAACACACCTAATTCAAGATTCGAGATTTAAAGAATTCCTGTCATTTCTTATGTTATAATTGATACTGCGCTTTATGTTCATACATGGTTTTGGGTTCTGCTTAATTTTTCTTTCTAAATTACATCTATTTTATTAGCTTGAAAATTGTGACATGGATTACTCTTAAACTTTCTTCTGAAAGCCTTGGAAACACTATTTGTGTCCTCTCTCCTGTCCTAACTCTGTACATAAAATGACTGTAGTTATTTTTACTTGTGTTTTTGATAAAGCATAATATAAATGATAATATCCTTGGGGAACTGCATGTTGATTCCTGAGCTAAAGGGCCTAACTCTAGTTACTGCATTTCTTCCCAGTTCTGTTGTCCCTGCCTAAAATTTTCTTACGTGGTAAGGTACAAATCAAATTTCTGAGAAGCTATAAAAAAAAAAAAAAAAAAAGAAACAAACCAAAAATATAAAAATAGCAATAAGATCTTACAGATAAGTCTAAAAGAAGATGTTTGTCATGGTGGCTGCTGACCCATGTGCTCCCCTCCCAGCAGTGTGAGATAGAAGCCAGAGGACAGCAGCTTCACCACTTGGGTATACAGTGAGACTCTCCCACTCCTCCCCTACGAATGAGGAGGAACTATCTAATTGGTTTAATTTAGTTTAGTGGAAAAAACCTGAAAATTATTAGCTCAGTTTCTTGCTTTTTAAAAAATAGAACAATTTGTATAAGTTTATTATATACTCTGGGTAATTTACAAATATAAATATTTTAAATTTGTTTCCTATTTCTATGTCTTGCTTTTTAAAAACTTGTTAACTAGGTATAGTCGTGTATGCTTTTATTTCCAGGACTCAGGAGCCAGAGGCAGGCAGCTATCTGTGAGTTCAAGGCCAGACTGTTCTACATAGTGAGTTTCAGGATAGCCAGGGCTACATAGTGAGAACTAGTCTCAAGAAAAGAAAAAAACAAAACAATAACCCCACCTCTTTTGTTTTCTCTGGAGATAGGATCTCTCTCTGACAAGTATGCATCACCATTCCCTGGTCCTTATCTTCAGGGAAAGATTTTGTAGCATAATAAAGTTAAGCATATGTATTTTTTTGAGACAGGGTCTTCTATAGCCTAGGCTTCCCTCAGACTGAAGTCCTATGCCTTCTCACTGCTCAGATCTAGGCTTCCCTCAGACTGAAGTCCTATGCCTTCTCACTGCTCAAACCTAGGCTTCCCTCAGACTGAAGTCCTATGCCTTCTCACTGCTCAGATCTAGGCTTCCCTCAGACTGAAGTCCTATGCCTTCTCACTGCTCAGATCTAGGCTTCCCTCAGACTGAAGTCCTATGCCTTCTCACTGCTCAAACCTAGGCTTCCCTCAGACTGAAGTCCTATGCCTTCTCACTGCTCAAACCTAGGCTTCCCTCAGACTGAAGTCCTATGCCTTCTCACTGCTCAAACCTAGGCTTCCCTCAGACTGAAGTCCTATGCCTCTCAATGCTCACCTAGGCTTCCCTCAGACTGAAGTCCTATGCCTTCTCACTGCTCAAACCTAGGCTTCTCAGACTGAAGTCCTATGCCTTCTCACTGCTCAAACCTAGGCTTCCCTCAGACTGAAGTCCTATGCCTTCTCACTGCTCAAACCTAGGCTTCCCTCAGACTGAAGTCATATGCCCTTCTCACTGCTCAAACCTAGGCTTCCCTCAGACTGAGTCCTATGCCTTCTCACTGCTCAAACCTAGGCTTCCCTCAGACTGAAGTCCTATGCCTTCTCACTGCTCAACAGGTCCTCAGACTAAGTCCTATGCCTTCTCCTGTCAACTGATCCTCGACGAAGTCCTATGCCTTCTCACTGCTCAGATCTAGGCTTCCCTCAGACTGAAGTCCTATGCCTTCTCACTGCTCAGATCTAGGCTTCCCTCAGACTGAAGTCCTATGCCTTCTCACTGCTCAGATTTTATAACTAATATATTCAAATGCTTACTTGTATCTTAAGTACTTTATTTTTATCCATTTAAAAATTAAAAATTTATTATTCTTAGTAGTTTTAATATTTGTATTTTAAAACAAATTTAGCAGTGGCTATATCTTATATTTGTGTAATACTTTGTTGGTTTTAAGTATTTGTTTTCCATATTTAATATACAACTATCATGGGATTTTAAAGCAAAATTTGTTCTAGCTGATTTCCCTTCCCTCATCTCTCAGCTCTTCTTTCCTGTGCCCTGTCTCTTCTCCTGGTTACACGTACTCCTTTGCCTTCATGTCCCCTTTCCTTAGCATCTCTTCTTGCCCTCCTTTGACCTCCTTTTTAGCTTTTAGGTTTTATCTGCATTTCCTTCCACTTAGATACACACATGCGTTATAAGCTAGGATCCAATAGGAAAGAGAGGACATGCAGTTACCGCTGAGTTTGGGTCACCTCGCTTTCCAAATCCACTCACATTTCCTGCACATTTTGTAACTTCACTTTTCAATTTTACAGCTGAATATAATTCCATCTTATGTATGTACCACATAATACATCTCTCATACATTTTCAATATCATCTTTTGATGGGCTGGTTCTTTGCTGTAGATAGAGCAGCAGTGAACATGATATGCAAGTATCTCTGTGTTATGCTATGCTGTCTGTGAGTATGTGCTCAGGAAGGGCATAGCTGGGCCATATAACAATTGTTTTTTTAATTTTTTGAGAAGCCTCCATACATAATCCTTGTACTGGTTTACATTCCTTCAAGCAGTGCACAAGGGTTTTTCTCTCCTCAAATCCTCACCAACATTTGCAATTAGTTTTTAATTTTTGTTTGTTTCTTTAGAGACAGAGCTTCTCTATGGCTGACTGGTCTAGAACTTCTATGTTGATGTGGGAAATCAGATAGAACCAATTTTTCTTGCAAATGACATAATGATCTTTTGTATGTTAATGTGGAAAATAAGTATTTAGGGAAAAAAAAAGTATTACACAGGTATATATCTGCCTTCTGCCTGCCTTCATGTGGCACCACAGCTTACTAGTTTTCATGGTAGCAATTCTTACTTAGGTGGATGGTATCTCACAGTAGTTTTAATTTACATTTTTCTGGAGAGCTAAGGATAGCAAACACTTTGGCTGGGAGAGCTTTTTTGTTTGTTATGATATTTGGACTTTAAGAAAATAAAATCTGTCCTGTGGCACAGACCTGTGATCTTAGCTCTCAGGAGGCAGAGGCAGGCAGATCTGAGTTCAAGGCCAGCCTGGTTTACAAAGCGAGCCTAGGACAGCCAAGGCTACACAGAGAAACCCTGTCTTAAAAAACAAACAAAGGAAGGAAGGAAGAGAGAAAGAAAAAAATGAAATCTGTATATTAATTCTCTGATGTACAGCTGGCAAAGATGTTCTCCTGTTCTGAAGGCTGTTTGCTCTTCTGATAGTTTCTTGTGCTGTGCAGTAACCTTTTAATATCGTGTAGCTCCAACTGTTAGTTCTGGGGGCTCTTCCTGCCTGATGCACTATTTGGAATAATCATTTAAGATTTCCTCAGTTAGCATGTGTAAAGCTGCCAAGCAATGAAAAAAATTCTTAAGGTGAATTTATGTCTTGTGTCTTAGAAAAGCTCAAGTTTAGAACTTTGAAATAAGAGATTTGTTACCTATTTGATACTGTTTATATATTTTTATAAATCTTTTTATTGTTTGAAGTGATAGAAGACAGGTACATCCTTGCAGCTGCATCTGTAGTCAGTTTCTTGTGTTCTGGAACTTTCAGTTATAGATTTGTGGGAAAGTGAAGTGAAAAGACAATGCAATTTTAGTATTATTTTGAAAGAGGGTTTACCATGAATCCCCTCCCCTCAAAGTCCTTAGAGATCTCCTGAGTACCTTGAGAACCACATTGTATAAAGATGATTATTTTGGTGATTATTGGTTGCATCTTCATTAAGAAATTGAAGGCTACATATGTTTATATTTTTATTTTCTCACACTTTTTAGGGTAAAATTTTAGGCTGGGCGTGGTGGCGCACACCTTTAATCTCAGCACTTGGACAGAGAAATCCTGTCTCGAAAAACAAACAAACAAACAAAAATTTTAGTAGAAGAACTGTAAATCAGGGAGACATTTAAAGCACATCTTTTAAAATGTGATTCTATTGTATAAAGTGTTTTAGTTTCTACAGTATTCTTTTTATAAAAGCTATTTCTTTTTATGGGTAAGATTTAGCACTGAGCCACACATGTTGTGTGACACTGTTCCTGGGATGTAGTCTACATGGTTATTTGTCTAATTACTCCAGATAGAGAACCACTGATAGATCAAAGTCCAACTTGGTGAACCAATGAGTTTAACTGGAGTTACTTATAGGAGTAGAAGTGATTCAAATACTGCTGCATCACCGAAGTCCACCAGTGTGGGTGACAGCTCACGGAAACTGGAAACGTGGAGCATGCTCTACAGCCTGCAGGCAGCTCAGCAGGTTGGAGAGTGACCCTTTCAGGTAGCTCGCTGGTCTCTGCTTCTTGCAGGCACCTCAGCTTGTCTGAATGTCTTTTAGCAGTACTCACAGATTATATATGCTTGGGGAAGTGAATGTAGTCAGTTCCAGGAAGTTCTTGAAACTGTTTTTATTTGTTTACTTTCTGAACTTAAGGAGCTTCTATGTAGAATGGAATTATCACCTTCCTTTCAATAAAATAGTCTGTGTCTTATCTTAGCCAGCTTCCCTCCAAAATGGAAGATTTTAATCTCTGAAAAATGCTACACAACACTGTGCATACTGGTGCACACCTATAATCTCAGTGTTAGTGAGGCAGAGATAAGAAAATTGAGGAAAGCGCGGGCAACATTAACAAGACCTTGCTTCAAAAGATGTAGCTCTGGACCAATGTATAATATAAAACTTCTGCAGTTGTACTCAGACAAAGGCCCCTGACTGTGTACTCAGTAGAGTGGGGTTTCTCAGATTAAGCTGGATGTGAGGAAGGTTACTTAATGATTTTTAGTGTTCTTAGGTCTGTATTTGACTGTTATACCATTTTCTCTCATTAGGGTCAATGAAAGATCACCCACAGCAGCAGCCGGGCATGTTGTCTCGTGTGACTGGAGGAATCTTCAGTGTTACAAAGGGAGCTGTTGGCGCCACCATTGGTGGTGTGGCTTGGATTGGTGGAAAGAGTCTGGAAGTGACCAAAACAGCTGTTACAACTGTGCCTTCCATGGGAATAGGGCTGGTGAAAGGAGGCGTGTCTGCTGTGGCCGGAGGTGTGACAGCTGTTGGGTCTGCTGTTGTAAACAAAGTGCCCTTATCAGGAAAGAAGAAAGACAAGTCCGATTAAGAGACAGGTACACTTGCTCTCCACAGCATATGATGCCAGTGGCATTGAACTGCTCAATTACAGACTACAACCAGGTCAACCGCTAAGCTGTGTTGAAAGTATTGGTGACTGGCTGCATCTAAAACAAGAAGAGACCAATACTATCACAGTGTATGAAGGCTTCTCATCCTTAAGTTCAGCTTTTTATCTTGTAAACTGTTACACTTGCTCAGTTGTAACTCAAGATATAGTATGTTGAAATATTTGCTCTAAGTCTTTCAGTTTGACTAAAAATGTGAAAGTTCCACTTAGTAGATGATTTTACAGTTCCATGTTGTGTACAGTGTGCCAGGTAACTCATAGGACCCTTACAAAGGGACTCTTGAACCACATAAACTGTACCTTTGATGTGCCTAATAGTTTCAGATGTCTTAGTTTTTTATACCTATAGTGGTTTAGGCCAAGAGGCATTCTTATTTAAGCTCACAGAAAAGTAGGAGGAATTGAGAAGTTTAGAAGATAAATGGTTTTATGATACTGTTAATTGTTTTTTGTTAGATAAGTATTCTATTTGTTTAATCATTGATGCCTTACAAAAGAAAACATCTTTTCTAATACCTTAAATATGTGCAGTTCTTACAATTATCAGTGGATTCTTTTAAAGGTTGTAAAGCTAGTTTTCACTCTTAAAAATCTCAGGAGTATTGAGGTGAAGGCATTGCCTGGTGTCAGTGGGTGAGACAGTGCTTGGTCCCTGTTGTGAGCGGACATGGAACGTGGGTTTAGCACTGGGGCTCATGGTCCCATCATCAATACACCCCACAGTGCCTAGGGAACATTTCTTAGCTGATCAAAAGCTGTGTGGGAAGTTTCATATTGAGAAAGAACAAATAATTAATTTTTAAGTTCTTATAATTATCTGAAGCTTATTCTGTCTTTAGGATGTCCTAAATAAATTATCAGTAGTAATTCCTTTAAACATACAATAAAAGCAACTATTAAATATATGAGGATTGACTCTTCAAATGAATGAGATGGGCTCCATACATTGGCTTTGAATAAAAAAACCAAAAACATAAGTGCTTTCAATTACTTATATAGGTTTTTGTTTTGTTTTTTGAGATGGGGTCTTCTGTAGCCTAGGCTGGTCTTGAACTGGGTATGTAGCTGAGGATCACCTTGAGCTTCTAATCCTCCTGATTTCACCTCCCAAGTTCTGGGGCTACAGGCAGTGGGCACCATGCCTGCTTTATGTGACGTTAGGGCTGGAACCCAGGGCTGCATGCATGGTAGGTGCATCATACCCACTGAGTGCATCCACAGAGAAATGTACTCATGCTTTTAAATTATGTTCTATTATAACCCTTTAAAGCAGCTGTGGACATACCATTCTCAACCAGCCTCGGGGCGGGATTGGCGGTTTTTGATGTGGGTGGTAAGTGTGTTGTGTCTTGATGTGTCGTCATAGCTCATTCATTCTCATAGAATGTAACTCAAAAGTCCATTTCTTTTTGTTTTAAGTTTCATGGAAACTTAATAACTGACATACATTTGGCATTTATTTTATAATATAACCCCCCCCCCAAATCTTAATTCTCTTTATACCTAAAACTAGAAATCTGTCTCCATTCTGCCCCTTGGAGAGAGAAAGGGTGTGCAGCCTTGACATATGTCAAAATGTAGTGTCCTCGAGAACACAGGGAGATCACCCTAACATCTAGTTTTAAACGTTTGTAACTCTTATGAGTATTCTATTAGTAATGTGAACCAACAAATGGATAAAAATATATAACAGCAGGACTTTCCAGCAAATTTATAAATACTCTTGAACTTTTATACTCATACAAAACTTAAAAAATCACTGAGTTAAATTCAGAAGGAATTAAATGGTCATTTATTTCATGCAATATCATTTAAGAGACATTTGTTGATACATCGGGGAAATGTCTTAACAAATGGTATTTTTTACATTTTAAAATTAATGGACCCATTTTCAGTGATGTAAATAATGGTATTGGAGAACTTGTTTCCTGCTATTTAGAAGAGATTAATGACTCATTGCTGGTTTCTATTTCTAACTTAAAGGCTCTGCTGTGCTTTGTACCTGAGTTAGTCTAAGTGTAGGCTTAGTTTATATGCTTGCATATTTATTTTCAACTTTGCTTATCTTTAAAATCACTTGAGGAAAAAATGGCTATAATTAATTTCTGCTATGAAAAGCCACCAGGTAAATACTTTAAATTGTCTTAAATGCTGAAGTACAGTGTTATTCAGAGGGGCTTTTACAACGATAGCAGAGAACTGTACAGGTGTATAGTTAGCTGTAGTTCTCACTGAAATGAACTTGCCATTTGATGTTGTGTACAGCTATATATTTCAGTCTCTTCCAGTTTATTTACATAGACTAGTAATTTGACCTGTTAAACAGGACTAGTTCACTTCAAAAAACTATTGTTGTATACACCTGGAGGCCTCTGTTAGTTTGGCTCCTTTTTTGAGTGGGTTTGGCACAGCGAAGATATATCTGTGTGGCCACTGGAATGACTGATCTAATAATGTTGACATGGATACTGTATTTAGTGAAATGTCAGATAAAAATACCTGATTGAATAATGCGGGGCTTTTTGTATTAAAGGGATGGGAAAGAACACATGAATCTGATAATAAAGGACTATGATCTGCAAAGATGGAATGTTTCCTAAAGATCTACA